>NW_012105176.1:1546069-1564372 GCF_000951045.1 Mandrillus leucophaeus
GGACACGCGGACGTGAGCCGGGAAAAGCTGCTCCACCATCCCGGACACGCGGACGTGAGCCGGGAAAAGCTGCTCCACCATCCCGGACACGCGGAGTTTTGGTGACCATGGGACATCCGCCTCAGCGTTTGCCAGCGGCCCCCGACACTCTGCTAGGGGCAGGTGTCCCACGGCTGAGAAACTCCAGGCATGCACATCTTCCTCAAGTGTCATTAAATGTCAGGCCTTCTTACTCCCCTGTCTGGGACTGCAGTGGGTGGACAGAGAATTAAAGCTTCACTCCAGGAAAGACCTTGTGGACGGTCAGTGGAGTCATGTGCCCGTTTAATTTAAGATAGTAAGGGGCAGATTAAATTAGACCTCTCATGGACCGACAGCAAGGACTTCTGATGCGGTTAGATCAGTATCCATCACTTTTCTATGGGAAGGTGCTGTGAAGTTCGTGAAGACTGGTGGAGGTGCGTTTCCCTGTGCTGTGGTCTTGTCTGGGCTGCAGCCCTACCAGCCCCACATTATTTATGAGCTGCCTCCATTCTCCATCCCCTTCAGTATCACGGCCCCTCGAGTGCTTAGCTTGTGAAAGGTCCTAGTGAAGTGTTTTTACCATCTCGTAATGTGGATGCTGACCTACTCAAAACACCAGGAGGCTCCCCTTGCAAACGCAGCATTTTCTTCCCCTTTAAGTGACATCTACCAAGGGTAAGTAGCTTCTAGAAACACTGAAGAATTTCTTACCCCCAAAAAACATAAACTAGGCTATAAATCTCACTCTTTGCAGAGCTGTCATTTAACTCTATGCTTCACAAAAGAATATGAGAGCAGTTGTGAACATGGCCAGTCTTACAGACACCACCACCATATTTATGGCAGGTGTCCACCATGGGGTACAACAGCAAGAGCAAATACAGTCTAATTGTTCATGGATATTTCACCTTGGGAAGACCTTCAGGGAGAGTTTGTAGTTATGAAAAGGTACAATACGCAGCCCAGCCAGTGACAGAAGCAGGACCTCCAGGTCCTCCTGGGTTCGTGTAATCACCCCTCCTCAGGAAGCCACTCCCTCGTGATTTCAGAAATTGTCTCAGGTAATTTTAGGAGTGATTATGTGTGCATCACAGATCCAAGATCTCTAGTGGAGCTGGAGAGACCACCTCCTCTGCCTGAACAGATACAGCACTCTTACTGATGATACAGCTGAAACCCAGAAAGTCAGCAGCTCCGTGAACTCATGACTGGGGTGCCCAGCACCGCATCTTGTGGCTGTCTGGCTGAGATACACCCTGGCTCGCCCAGGGGCACATCCCGCCGACTGGAGCACACTCTGGCCCATCTGGCAATCTGGCCCAGGTCATAGGGTCATTTCTGGCAAAGCCAATTAGAATTTCGTATATGTGCCTAAACATTTGAGACACCCATACCTCGTGTAAAGAAGCTAGCTGTTAAAACAGAAAAGTGGGCATAGGTTAGCTTTGAAATAAGCCATAGAGAAAATAAAAGGGAGACGTTATCATAGGGCAGAATGGTCAGGAAAGATGAACTGTGGTTGAAGGGCAGGACAGAGGCCCAGGTCTTGATAGAAAAGGGTATCCCCTGTGGAAAATCAGGAAATACTCGATGCTGGAGATTGCACATGAAGAGTCACGAGGGACTTTGAAAATTCCCTTCAAATTCCCTGATTCCAATTTATGATATGATTTCAAACCAAGGACAAGTACATGACTAAGGACATTTCAAAGACCCTAAAAACAAATCATTCTTTTTTTCTGAATGTCATTCCATACAAGCAAATTAGGCTGATTCAACCAAACATAAATGGAAAGATGGGTGTGAATGTGTTGAGTCTGCGTCTGAGCCCCGTGCCTGTGCACCCCGGGTGCCCCACACAGCCTCTCCGAGCTGCACTGGAGCAGCCACTTTTTCAAGATTTCTGTACCAAGCATGGTAGCATCCTCTGGAAAGTGCCTTTTTATCTCTAAACTATGGAGGGGCCTCCCCTGGTGCTGAGTAGGTCCGGCGCCACCTACTGGCCGGCGGCTGACATTGCACCAGTTGTTGAATCTCAGTGGGCCTCAGTTTCCCCTGGAAGATGAGGGGCTCGAGACTGGCCCTCGAGAACAGTGGTGCCGACTCCATGGCCCACCCCATGGAAGATACTTTCTAACGCAGACGGCGTCTAAAACACGCTCAGTAACCAACCATCACTTCTGCTGCTGAGACACCGCTATGGCTGGACTAGACTTCATTAGTCGGCGTAACGGCAGGTTCATCTTCTGAACATGCATTAAAACGGAAAGGCAGCTCAAAGTGTGCCAGAGCTGGACTGCGTGAAAACCTGTTTCCGCGGGGGCCAAGATCTCTTGATCGAACATACACATGGACCAATGCTTACCCACGTGTTTATCTTCTAGGTGAACAGTTCTCGGGAGTACGCAGGGACGATTCCAAGCACAAAGTGATTTATTTCGTAAAACTGTGGGGGGAATGGCAGAACAAATATTTCCTAGAAAGACACACTTTTAAAACAAGCAGTTGAGCCAGCTCGAGTTCGTTCCATTTATGAAGGGTCCTGGGGATGCTTGAGGGGGCTGACAATCAAGCTACGGCGCCTCCTGTGTCCCAGCTTCAAGGTGAAGAACACGGCTTTGTGCCTGGTTGTGTGTGAAAGGGTTGGAGATAAATCCTGCTTTGAAGATCCTGTTACTGTGGAAGATGACTTATTTTAGGAAGCAAAGGGTAAAGTGCAGCACAGATACACTGTAAACTTCATGTACTCACCTGCAGAAGTTCAGAAGCCAGAGAAATGTTACCCTTCGGAAGAAAGAAAACAGAAGCTTTTTAAAACTATAAAAATATGTTTTCAGTTTCCTAAGCTTTCTGGTAACATGTCGGTGTGGTTTTAAACCGCAATCTTCTTGGATTTCCCTAAATTATTCCTCTCAGAGAAGACATGTATCCACTCAATTAGAATTTCTCACACCAGCTTAATGGCATTTCAGGCTCATAAACTGGAGCCTCCAGTTCCAGATATACCCTAAATTTAAAATTTGTATATGTAATACATACATTCACACATACACACATACATACATGCACACACAACACATATACACACACATATACACAACATATACACACATACATATATACACATACACACGCACATGCATACACACACATATATACACATACACACACATACATACATACAAACACCACACATACACATATATACACAACATAGACACACATAGACACACATATACACATATACATGCACATACATACTCACATATACACATATATGCACACATACACACATGTATACACACATACACACATATATACATATATACTCGTATACCCCACACATGTATATCCACGCACATATAAACACATATCCCCACACATACATATATACACACACTATACGCACATATACATGCAGATATATACACACGTGTATACTCACACACATATATAAACACACACACAAATACACAGACACATATATACACATGTATATACACAGGTATACATACATACACACATATACACATATTTAAATGTGTATACACAGGACTACACACATATACATGTCTATACACATATATGCACACACGTGTATACACATACACATACATATATAGACACATACACATGTGCACACACATATGTACATGCACACATATATGCGCACACACTTTTTTTTCATAAGGAGCCAATGGTGGAAGAAATCACAGCTAACAGAAAATAATGGCTCATGCAATCCTGCAATTGTCTGTTTCTACAAAGAACTCTAAAGCACTTTCTTCTTCCTAATGTTCCTGGAAAAAGACTTTGAAGTGAAAGAGCCTCAGAGTATTTACTCATCTTGGGGACGGTCTCTGCAGTTACGCGTCTTTTTAAATTACGCCTCCAGAGCAGCAGGCGCTGTAATGAATAACATCGGCAGTGACAACAGAACTCGTGCGAGTGTCGGTGGCAACGCGGCATGCAGTTTTCTCCTCTGGATTTCATCCTCCCAAAAATGGTGTGGTCTTTCCATTTTCTCACCAGCCCCCCTCACTGACAGCCACCTTATTTCTAGGATCCAGAGGGACTCTTGCATGCTGGTCGCAGGCACGCAGGCGCTGGCAGGACTGCACCAACGGTGCATGCTCGGTTGCTGGTGCCGTGTGGGGAGCACACAGCAATCACACTCAGTGTGTCTCCAGGATCTTTGCTGAGTTCATCAGCACCTCAAACAGCACATCACACGCCCCCTCCCACATGTGAAAACAAATGAACAAAAGGGGAGAGAGTTGTCTGAGAGGTGTCAAACTGGTGAAGAGCGGAGAATTTAGGACTAGAAGGAACTGTTGCAAGTTCGGATTTGAGTCCAGAGCCCTGCTCTCATCTTGATGGAAAGATTGGCATTTTGCTGCCAGTGGGGTCAACCTGACTGTCTTCTGTGACTGCACTGGCAGCAGTGTGAGTTCACCGTGCAGCCACACCCACCAGCAGCCAAAGCCACTGCCCTTCCCAATAGTCATCAAGACCCACACACCGTTAGGAGTTTTTCTTTCAATGTCGATTTTCTCTCTTCCTATTCAATGAGACCACGGTTCATTGTTTGTGGATTCAAAAGATGCCAAGAACATGCAGAGAGAGAGTCTGGGCTAGAAAATAGTCCCTCAAGATGCACACGGTCTGGGTGTGTGTGGGGGCTTGAGCTCTCGTGCCATTTCACTGTTTGACAAAGCCCAGCATGGCTAAGATGGCAGCAGTAAAGGGAACTGTCATGAGCTAGGCTGGACCCCAGGACACATCATCTTAGAGCACTTGGGCCATGTGGATAGACCTGGGTGTGTCCTAATGGAAATCCCTCAGAGGTTTTAAGCTACCCCTAACTCACCTGTGTGCACCTTGTAGAGTCTGCATGGGGATCTTCCCTCTGGGAGCCTTTCCTGGACCTCTCTGCCTCAGACTGGCTGCCGTCCTCATGTGTCCCTGGGACACGCCTCCTAACGCCACTCTGGTTGCCATTTGTCATTATCTGTCTCATGTCTGTGGGATGGTGAGCTCCACCAGGCAGGGACAGCCAGCACCTCACAGCGAGCCTTCCCTGTGCTGGAATGACTGATTGAGTTTATGAATGAATAAGCCTGATGAATGAAGAAGAATGAGGGATGAAAAAGGGGTCTTGAGCAAAGAAGAGATCCCAAGCATTGGGGTGTAGGCGTTCCAGCGAACTCCAGAGAGCAGAGGCAGAGGGGGCAGCTCAACATTGCAGAGTTTCGTGATGGAGATGAGACGGCAGGGAGGTGGGAGGCAGGCAAGCACCATCCATGGACTCAGAGCTGGGTTAGATGTGACAGAGCCCCCAACCGGTCTGAGGAGTGCTTAGATGTACGTTTGCATACACTGCTGACGTGAGTTTTGGTTTTGTGCACCTGAGGCATCCTTAGACCAGGTGAGGAAGCTGTCACAATCAGAGTTGGACTTTAAGTGGATGCTGACTTCCTGCAAACTTCAAGAACTCAAGTTAGAGGCTTTATATGGAAGCAACAAAGTGGCTGCTTCCCCCGTACTTCTGCTACGCAATGGCACTACAGGGGCAGTGGGAGTTCCATGGCTGCGCAGGCTCCAGGTCGATGGGCTGGCACGCATCTCTACCCTGGTCCATCTAACCTCCCAGTAGGGACATATAGTCACACCTAAGGCTTTACAGCCCATCCAGTGGGCTGTACCATAGCAATGCATGCGTAAGCAATGCAACAATGACCTCAGAGCGAATCATGCTATTGGCTAATCTGACGGAAGCGTCTTAAGTGCTCAGAGCATTGGTCCCTGTGTCATCCCACATCCCCTGCAAAGGGGGCCAGATCCCCTGCCAGAGTCCCAGGACCCACTGGTTCTCCTCTCTGAAGCTAGTTTTCCATGCATTGACATTTTTGCCAAATAACATTTCTTTTATACACACTGACCACATAAACATCCCCCTTAGCCAAACGCTGGCATTCTGCAGTGTACCTCGACCTCTTTTCTGTGTGTTTGTATAGGCATGACATGCACTCTTGAAACTGCTTGTGAAAATTAGCATGACAAAGTCGCACTGGACGAGCCCCTAGCCCTCACTATTTGAGAGTGAAATCTCGAGTCATAAATTTAAACATTAACAAAACAAAGCGAAAATCCAGAACCTCAAGAAGAGGAATTCAGTGCCAATGCAATCCCTCCTTCGGCCAGAAAAGTCATTTGAAAGGCTTCCCACCCTCCTTACAAGTGTGAAAGGCATCAGCAGCAGGAGGCTTCACGGAGCCTTTCTTGTGCAGACAAGAAAAATGGCTTGTGCTCTGCCAGCATCATTGACTGTCCATTCCGCGCAGGCGCCTGGCAGGACAAGACAAAGCTCATGTGACAGCAACGGGAACAGCCTGCACATTTCTCTGTCACCACCGATGATAACCTGTGTCACCACCAGCGTGTGCACATTTCGCTTTTTTAAAGAACGCTTGAGAATTCCCCACTCCTTTGTCCTTCTCCTTCTCCCTGCTCCCCCGACCGAGCCTGGATAGCACAGGGAGGTGATAGATGTAGGCAGCTAAAAATAGTTTGTTTTGCATGTAACATACAAGCAAGTGAATAATTTTCTTCTGTAAGCAGGACGCCCGGGGACAGGGGGAGCTTGGTGGCAGTGGCAGCTCGGGGACATTGATGGAGTGCTGTTTCCAGCGCAGTAAATCAGTAGTGGCGTAGCTTGGCGCACTCGCAAATGCACTGCAGCCTGGAGGAAGAAACTACCAGAGCCCTGGAGGAATACTTCCTGCGTTTAAAAATTATCCTTGAGCTCTTTGTGGTTGACACAGGGAATTTGATCATTTATCCTCAGCTTGTGTAAATGGCGTAATGAATGCCCCATCTTCCTGCATTAGCTGCTTCCACCCCTGCCTTTGAGATAACCTGGAGTTTTATTTATCCTGGGCTGAGGGGGGCCGGGAGACAGCCGTGTGTGCTGTGTGCGATTTGGCAATGAAGCTCTGCGTGAGGAAGCCTGGGGAGAGGAGAGCACACCGCCCTACTTTCACATTACTGACCTAAAGTAGCATCCACTTCTCTAGGGGCCAGCCTAATCCACCAGGCACCTTGTCACTGTCACTCCCCAGGCTCCAAATCATTCTCAGGATTGGAATTAGAGATCTGGGATTGGGTTTCTGCAGAGACAGCAAATTAGCCCCAATGCCTCTGTACGGGGGAGGGGAAAAGTTGATTTTGGAGCTGCATGCGCAGGCTGGAAGGGACCTTTGTGGTCCTGAAGCCCAGGCGCCCCTGAAGAGCAGGGAACCGGGAGCTGTCCGTGGTTGTGACGCGCGTCGCAGCAGGACTTGAGTCCTTCCTGGCCTCTCCGAGGTCAGGGCAGCTCCCTCTTCCACCTTATTCACCCACTTCCCCATATTGGTGAAACCGACGTCACTGTTGCTTTTGTTTCTGGGGGGACGAAATCATGAAGTCACCCTAGCTCCCCGCCATCAGCCAGCCTCCAGGTGACCCTGACCTACGGGTGGCCTGTAGCCCTCCAGTCTGGGAACATGTAACGCATCAAGTGTAACTGGCAGTCACCTCATCTGACATGAAAGTGAGTGTGGGGGAAATGAGTCATTCGGCTTCCATCTGCAGGTGGCTAAGTTTATAAGCGCAGAGACTTTGTACTGAAAACGCTGCAAAAAGGGAATTCCAGCCCTTTCATGTAAAACATCATTAACACCCTTTAGGCAAAGATCTGTTTTTGCTGTGTTTGATGGCGTGTCTTATTTAATGTAGCACCTTGGATAGGGAAGACAGAGTAGATTCCATTAGAGATGAGTTTTAAATCCAGCTTTGCTGCTCACCAGCCCCATGGCCTTTGGGCATCTGTGCCTCAGTTTCCCCATGTGTAAAGTGGAGAGGTGCGCCTACCTCCTGTTGATTAGGTGCATTGCCTGAGTAAACACCTTGGCCTCTTGGCCCTGTGCGTGCACATGGTGGGAATCCGTTATGCTGACGTCACGGCTAATGAGGAGGCGGCCGCAGGGTGGAGGTTTCCTAGATTTAGAGGGTCGTGTGGAGGCCGTCTGCCTCTCTCGCTTCTCTCCAGGCACATATGTTACCTGCCTGCTGTTAACAGCCAAGGGGTGAGTGAGTGTGAGTGTGAGTCTGAATATGTGAGTGTGAGCGGGTGTGTGAGTGAGGGAGTGTGAGTGCGTGTGCACGTGAGTCTGGATGTGAGTTTGTGTCTGAATGTGTGAGTGTGAGTGTGTGAGTGTCTATGGTGAGATGCCCTTGAGCTAATTCGCTATTTTGAAGGACTGTGGTGAGTGATATTTATTGGTAGCAGGTCAGTTCTAATAGCTCCATCTTTATCTTGCTTTTATTTTACATAAATTATATCAATGTGGTGGGTTTTTATGATCAAATGATCTGATTGGCTATGATATGTTATTTGAGCAATAAAACATGGGAAATACTTAATTGTAATAGATACTGACATAAATTTGCCAAAACGTGCATGTGGCTGCCTCTACTGTTGATGACGTTTACTGATACTTAACTCATCCCAGGAAGATAGGGGAACTGACGTGCCTGCAACCCTTTGCGTAGGGCCAAGTTCACGAGTTTCAGGAAGATTTGAAGTTAAAGGATTTGGGTGGATTGTTCATTCAACAAATAATCATAGAGCAAGCAATGCTTTGAGTGTTTTTGATATAGGGTAGACAAAATCCATGTGCTTTCGAAGTTTATGACCTCACACAAGTTCTGGTTTTGATTTCTGAGCTTTTGGGTCAAATTTTCAAAAGAAGTCATTAATGGCACAAATATGGAGAATGAGACTTTTTGCTCTAAAATATAAAAATAAAACATAATAAATTTCAAATATTTGCACTGAAGTAAAATGTAAATTAGTTATAACAGGAGCACTTTTTTTTTTTTTTGAAACGGAGTCTCACTCTGTCGCCCAGGCTGGAGTGCAATGGCGCCATCTCGGCTCACTGCAACTTCCACCTCCTGGGTTCAAGTGATTCTCCTGACTCAGCCTCCCAAGTAGCTGGGATTACAGGTGCACACCACCACACCAGGCTAATTTTTGTATTTTTAGTAGAGATGGGGTTTCAATGTGTTGGCCAGGCTGGTCTCCAACTCCTGACCTCAGGTGATCCTCCCACCTCGGCCTCCCAAAGTGCTGGGATGACAGGTATGAGCCGCCGCCCCCAGCCAGGAGCACATTTTTAAAAAAAGATTTATAAGGAAATAATTTTATCAGACTAATTTGGAAAGCAGAACGCTAGCAGACGCTGGCAAGACGTGCAGATGGAGGAGGGGCTGGAGTCTCCCAGCAGCACTCTCGCAACAAAGGCGCAGTGAAACAGGTGCTCCCTAAGTCCTTAAAGAATCAGCTTTCTGCTGCTCTTTTAACTACAGATGAGGTTTTGGCTAAAACCCCAGCAGCTTCTGTGTTCTAGAAATAAATACAGACCTTTTATTTCCTCCAAAAAATGCTGTGGTTTAAACAACAGCCTAGGTGGTTTTTAGACCTGATATTGGGTTGTTCACATCGTTTGTTTTTATGAAGTTATAATAAAGCAGCTGACATTAGTTATATTAGGTCAGCACACGGCAGGTCAGAGTGGGAACACGCCACTTCGTGCTGTTGCTTTGATTGGAATTTATCAGCTTCCAGACCCTTTTGGAGCTACTCCCTGCTTTGTCAGTGCTGGATTTAGATTTAAATGCCTAGAGATTTTTTACTGAATTATTTTGTATCGGGCGCTAAATCACATAATGAGATTCACCCTTGGTAACACACATGGTGTTCATATCCATTACATGTATTTTTAATGTGCATTTGTAGTTTATGAAAATGTTTTTTAGATTTAGCTAACCTTTCCTTTCAGCAAAGATAACTAAGAATGAAGACAAAAGAATGAGCACTTTTTCTCCAGAGTCTAAGGTTTTCATGGGTTCGCTGACGTTAGCTAAGAGTGGATTTGGGATCTTACGATTGTGGCCAGGCGAGAGCACCGGGCAGCTTTTTCTAGCCAGGTTGGGTTACATTCACCTCAGCATCTCATCCCAAGTTTTCTTCTTATATCCTTTACTTTCTGTTGCTAAAATTCACCATTTACCATTAGTCTCCTTTTGAGTCGTCTATCTTCTCACTAATACATTTTTCAAATAGGATACAAAACAAACAAAATACTTCATCGTTTAATAGTGTTTCAGAAGATCGCCCATAAAAACATTTATGGTGTATAAACATTTGTGTGTGTGTGCGCATGTGTGTGTGTGTGCACGCGCATATGTGTGTGTCTGTGTGTGTGCATGTGTGTGCGTGTGTGTTTGTGTGTGTGTCTGTGTGTGTGCGTGTGTGTCTGTGTGTGCATGCATGTGTGTGTGTCTGTGTGTGTGCATGTGTGTCTGTGTGTGCATGCATGTGTGTGTGTCTGTGTGTGTGCATGTGTGTGTGTGTCTTGTGTGTTTTTGTGTGTCTGTGTGTGTGCTTGTGTATGTGTGTGTGCATATGTGTGTGTCTGTGTGTGTGCATGTGTGTCTGTGTGTGCATGCATGTGTGTGTGTCTGTGTGTGTGCATGTGTGTGTGTGTCTTGTGTGTTTTTGTGTGTCTGTGTGTGTGCTTGTGTATGTGTCTGTGTGTGTGCATGTGTGTGTGTCTGTGTGTGTGTGCATGTGTGCATGTGTCTCCCAGGCAACAACAGGATTCACCTAAGTAGTTTGTTATCTGGAAAATGCTTGTTCAGCTTAACTTGTGGGTTTAGTTTAGAGCATCTGCCATTTTTAAGGTTTCTGTCTCAATTGTGTTTTCCTTATATTTCACGTCAAAATGTAAATGGACCCCTGGAGCCCCTCTAACTGCAGCTCTGACACTAGCTTTTAACCTGCTTTAAAAGGTAGAATTGGTTCTGTTTATTTGTCGCTTTCTTTCAACAACACTAGTGATTCTCATGCTGGACAGGAACCGTGATACCTACCCCTCCCTCTCTAGCGTGTCCCCACTGAAGAACCAGGCATTTAGAAGGAGAGCTTGAACTTAACCCCTTCCACCTAAGGAGTAAGACTATAATCGTCAAATGAAAATGAGACTTCTAAACTGAATTTTACAAAGGTACAATCTCTAACAAACTAGCTAAGGACGGAGTTGATTTCCTTGGGAGAAACAGTAAAACAGCCTTGGGAGACAGACAGTGAGTTCCCCATCACTAGAGGTGTGTAAGTATAGCCGCCGTGCCCCTCAGCGACGGCATCCAGCGTTTATGGGCTGTTGGATTAAAACACACTTTAGGCCTTCCCGCCAACACCCCATTAAGGCCTGAAGTTTTTTTCTGAGCGGTTCCACCAAGAACCACTGTGCCTGTTAGAAGGGCAGTTCGTGGCTTTGAGGCTCAACCTGAACCCTCTTCATGTTTTTGTTTGTTTGTTTTGTTCTGTTTTTTTGAAACAGAGTCTCACTCTGTCACCCAGGCTGGAGTGCAGTGGCATGATCTCGGCTCGCTGCAACCTCCGCCTCCTGGGTTCAAGTGATTCCCCTGCCTCAGCCTGCTAAGTAGCTGGGACTACAGGTGCCCGCTACCACGCCCAGCTAATTTTTTGTATTTTAGTAGAGACGGGGTTTCACCATGTTGGTCAGGATGGTCTCGAACTCCTGACCTCATGACCCTCTTGCCTTGGCCTCCCAAAGTGCTGGGATGACAGGCGTGAGCCACCGCGTCCGGCCCTCTTCGTGTTTTATGAGAATGGGAAGTCAGGTTGCAGCCCAAAGCTTTCTTAAGGCAGTGGATCAGCTGTGATCATCAGGCTGCTCGTAAATGGTCTGGGATTGTGGGCCAGCCAGGGAGAAACGACCAAGACAAAGCTCACTTCGTTCCACAACTGGTGGCATTCCTTGGTCTTCTCTGATTCCAAGACTCTGGAATGTTCCTGAAGGTTCTGGGGACTTCTCTTCCAGGGCCACATGACTGTCCACAGTGCAGGCTCTAAGCTCTGCTCTAGGAAGAACCACACAGTCAGCCTCCTGGATGCAGTCAGCCTCCTAGCTCAGTTCCCGAACAGGCTTGGCAGGCGGCAGGAGAGCACTCATGGCCATGGGACCATGGCCCTCCCATTCTCCTGAAGTGCTCTGGCTTTAGGAGACGACCAGGGCATGCCTGCTGCCTGCTGTTGCCACTCTGACTGCACAAATACTTGTACCATGATGAGGGGATGGCCCTGATGGTCTCAAACCAAGACACTCGCCAAGACGGCTTCTACCCCCCAGAAGTCCATGTGAGTGCAGGCAAGGCAACCGAGTCCTCTCCACCTCCTTTAAGAAAAAGACCTGTGTGACTTGTGTCACCTGCATGGAGGGAGCACGGATGAGAAGTACGGGAGCCCCCGACACACCGTTTTAAGCAAATAGAAGAGGAATGATGAGCGGTGATTTTGCCTTTTCTCCCAGCTCGTCAGGTCCAGCTGTGCCATCTCGTAGACACAGAGAGGACTGACTGCAGTGGGAACCACCATTTATTAGACGAGCAACCTTACAAAAAAACACTTAATCCTAAATCTCATTCTACTCACCTGGAAAACGATGGTGATAAAATTATCTGCCTCATCGGCTTGTTGTAAGAAACTGTGTAATGCACACGAGGCACAGAGAGCGATGTTTGGCCGGCAGTCAGCACTCAATCAATGTTCACCTGAAATATATATCCTTCGCTATAATTGGCCTGACCAAAAAAAAAAAAAAAAAAACCTCATGAAAGTAGAACAGTAGACCAAAGCTTTATAAGGTCTCAATTGAGTCAAACTGTTTAAAAAAGCTTGCCTTGAGCTACATTCATTATGGCTTTTAGAAATGCCATTTCTGTATTAATGCTAAGAGATTTATTTGACATCAAGTTAGTCAAATATATGTACTTTTAGCATTTAAATTAACTTCTTGTCCCAAACTCTAAATGGGGAAATATGTCATCTTTTTTTTCAACAATCAAAGCTCATGGTTAATTCACGAGTTAATGACATTTTGAGACTATTTCCATATATTGAAGAGTAATATCTGCATCTGTCCTCCATCGCTCCTGGAATGATTAAAAGTTGCTTCATTTATATTGGGTGTTGAATTTGACAGGGTAATTCAGGAAATACAGCAGCAACTAATGAGAGCTGAAAAGGAACTTTCATTATTGCCAAGTTTCCTCCACGTGGAAAACAGCCTGAAGCATCTCCTCCCAGTCACCCAAGACCCATTTTCGCCCAAACCTCTCTTCTCTGCCTTCTGGTGGAAGCAGCTCCAACTGTTTATTCTCACATAAAAATATTGGCTCTTTTTTCAATGCCAGACAAATAAATTTTCCGTTTTAATTTCTACTTTTCCATTCAGCACCCCTGATACTAGTGTCTGCAGGGAAATGGCAGAAGTGGCATTAGGAGGCAGCCTGGAGCAGTAGGAGGTTTGCTTTGGTCAGAAACAGGAGCCACACAGACTCATGAACTGTATTATTGCGAGCAATTAATACATCATCGTGTGAAACTGCGGTTTAAGAGTGGCGACACACTTAAGTTATTTATGTTTTCTAGGGATGGGATAGAAATCTAATCAGAAGAATCATACTGTTAGAGGACAAGAATTCACCTTACAATATTTTCCCTACATTTTGCCATGGATTCTAACTTTTGAGGATCAAGGAACAAATACATTATTTTATGGAAAATTATTTGAAAACTTCAACACCCTGAAACTTTATGTTGAGGGTAATCATTTAAGAAAAAAATCCTTGCCATCTTCTAAAAGAAAGTGTATTTGCTTTTCAAGAGTATAATGGGTTTCATTAGACTCACACTTTCCACCGGTAATCAAGATTTGGGGAGTGCTATGTGATTATAGCTCTAATCAAGGAAGAATGCCATAATTAAAGAATGAAGCTGGTGACAGGAAATGCTGCTCCTTCCTTCCCACTCTGAGCTGGCAAGGTGTGGAATTTAAAGGATTCTGCAGAAACAGGATTTACATCATCACGGCAGAAAAATAAATTGCCAAAGATCTGATGTTAGCTGGAGCAGAGCCACTTGTGGTAAAAGAAATCTCAGTAATTTAAAATAAAATAGCTCAGGCAGCAGGATTCCTTCAGTGTGTCTGCCTCTGTTGTGTTGCAGACACCTTTAATTCTGTAAGATTTAAGCAACAGCCTTTCAATCATGAATGAGTATTAAATCATACGGCACTTTTCAGAAAAAAAAGAGACTCTTATTTTAAGTGCCAAAAGTTAAACAAAGGTTACCCAAAAGTGTTAGTTGGAAATTTTATATATAGAGAGAGATATTATATATATTATACATAGAAATAGATATTATGTATCAATATTGTATATACTATATCAATATTATATAACATATAATATATAATATTGATATATGTTATATAATATGATATATGTTGTATATAATATTGATATATTATATGTTATCTAATTTATGATATGTAATATATCAATATTATGCATGTTATATAATATATAATATATATTATATATTGTATATTGATATGCATAATATCAAATATCTATATATCAATATATGTAGATAGATATCTATCTACATATATACATAAATTGAATAAGCTCAAGCTTTATATCATCAGAGTATTCTTACCAACATTCTTGCTGGCATTACTGGTGGTGTGAACCGTGGTATCTCTTGCGGCTGCTGGTCTGTGCAGAACCTCCCCCCACATTACATAGGCACCATTTCTTTTGGTTTTTTTACAGGGTTTCTCACTGTCACCCAGGCTAGAGTCAACGAGGCAATCACAGTTCACTGCAGCCTCAACCTCTGAGGTTCAAGCAATCCTCCTGCCTCAGCCTCCTGAGTGGCTGGGACTACAGGCTCACACTACCATGTCTGGTTAATTTTTGTATTTTTTATAGAGACGGGACTTTTCTTTGCAGCCCTGGCTGGTCTGGAACTCCTGGGCTCAAGTGATCTACCTGCTTCAGCCTCCCAAACTGTTGGGATTACAGGTGTGAGCCACTGAGGCTGGCTCTTTAGTGCTTTTTGAGAAACTCAGTCTGCCTAGACTGGTTTTGGTTTTTCTCCCAGCCTTGCTTCATGCCTTGCACCCCCCTCAACTCGCTCCCTTGAGCTGTTTCTCATCTTCTGTGTGCTGGAAACCAGTACCCAGTATAAAGTCAGCCTTAACAAAGGAGCACCCAAGCTCAAAAACGTGCCTCAGAGCCACACCTGGGAGCGCTGCACTGATGCCCTGTGTGGACGTCGTCATGGCTGGGGTGACCTACCCGGCGGCCTTTACGTGTCTTCGTTTCTTTGTTAGTTTGCTTTAATGTCAGGTTTCTGCACAGGGTTCCAGAGAGCCCTGTTGCTAGATAAGAGGCCTCTGGGCCAGTGGAGGGCCTTTGACAGCCACACCAGCAACGGTCCAGGGATAGAATGAGGAGGTGTCCAGAGACAGCCAAAGGCTATTGCAAGGAACAAAATGAGTGAAGATAAAAGAGACCGGAATCACTCAACATGTGTCTGAGATAAATGAAGAGTAACTGAGTAGTGATTTTAAATTCTCTAAGAGAAACGTGGTTAGCCGGTTCCCTTTTACAGGGAGGGGAGATGGAGACAGTGGGAGAGCTTTGAACCCAATCCAACGTGAGGCTGTCCCAAGGGAGGGAAGCTCAGAGTGGGCGGGCCAATCGCCCGCAGAGCAGGGAGGTTTCATCATCCGGGAGGTTCGACACAACACTAGACAGAGCCACAGCTCAAGGGGACCTGTTGGGTTTGGTCTTCTCCCAGGGAAAATCTGACATGAATGCTTTCGGCAAGCACAGTGCTGTGGTCTCAAGGCTCATACCATCTTAGATGAAGATCCTGCAGACGTGTTCTAAATTAGGTAGGATGTGCACCTGCCAGGACTGCTCTGCCTGTCGCGTTCACCACTCCAGCCCCAGCACTTTGCACAGAGCTCAACTCCAAAAACTCTATTGAATAAATTAACACAGGAACATTTCACTCTGAGAAATGATTTAAACAATGAAGGAAGGTGATCATTCTCACGATAACCTATTAAAATTGTGTGTGTTTTTAAACTGTGGCACCCATGGTTGATACTTTTTCAAGGCACTCCTGTATGTAAGATACATTTGAAATTGTAAAAATGCCATAAACTCTTTCAGTGTACATTATAATCTTTTCAATTTCACAAATATACTTATTTTAGTTAATATGTATTGGATCCAGAGAAATGTTTAAGTTTATGCCAGCTTTCCAGGGCTGAAATGAAAACCGGCTTCTACAAATACAGATTGGTTTGCTTAACCACATCCAGCTGCAACTGAGAATCGACTAGAATGAGAATAGATCAGAAAAATTAAAAAGTGTTTGTTTTGGAAAGTAACTACTGGTTTTATGAGAAGCTTATTAGAACTCGTTAAAAGTGGATTATTAATGAATATTTGCACTTTTATATTGCTTTCAGTTAACCAGTGTTGGTTGTTCTGGTAATGAATTGAATTCAATTAAAATATTTTTATTACACATACATATAACTCTTTAGAGTGTATCAGTGGGAAAGATTATATGGATATTGTGTTGCTTCTAAAGATTTGAAGCCATGTGATGTATTGTAATAAAAAGGAATCCAGTGCAGGCATGTTGCTGAGTATACGACAATGCTTGGCAGGTTCATTTCCAAACACCTTGTACACCTGGAGTGACCCCAACCTGCAAACTCCAGAAGAAAGGCGTGCTTCCAGGTAGGAAGGAGTGGCTGGAGGAAAGAGCCTCCAGAGCCCAGGGCCAGCCGGCCACCCCTCCTCTCGGCTCAAATGGTCCCTGGGGGTCCGTGCTTCCAAGGAGCAGTGTTGAGAACAGCCAGTTCTGAGGTCACCTTGCCCTTGCCTAGGCTGGGCACCTGGAGAGTCCTGGGAAAATACCCACGGTGGTTTTCTTTAGGAAGCACCACCTCTGTGTCTGTGTCTATGGCCTGATTGCGAAATACAAACGCCCACGTCCAGTGTTCTCACGGATGGGTTAGGTCTTAGGCCATTGAGTGCACTTTTGGCTGAAGGACCTGCTCGACTGAATCACGTCTCTGGAGCGGGTGTGGGCCCAGGGGCCTCCTGGTGTTGAGGGAAGAGGAAACACACCTGTGGGGACAGGCGCAGCAGGTGGGAGCAGGCAAGGGTGGGAGAGGGAGCCCAGGAGCCACAGCACAGTCAGGCAGCAGAACTGCACAGAATCAGGGGAGGTGTGAAGAGAGGGTGGAGAGGAGGAGCTCTGAGTCCCTCTGTGCTGGCAAGGAGCTCCGTGGGGTTCCTGAGGTGCCATGTAGGATGGCGGGCCACCTGGACAGGCAGGTTCACATGGTGCTGGCACAGGAGCTGGCACAGGACACTCCCTCAGGCTTCAGGCTGCTCCACACTAGATGAAGGGCCAGAGTCGGGGACCTGGACTGAGTCCCTGGGCCTGCTCAAACCCTCAGGGAGAGCCCAGGACAGCCTGTCCCCTGAACACCAGCTCAGAGGGACAACTGACAAAACTTCATGTGAAAATAGTTTGGAAACTACTCAGCGTTATTCAATATAAGATGGCGTGTGCATTGGTCAGGGTTCTCCAGAGAAACAGAACCAGTAGGATAGATGGATGGATAGACAGATTACATAGGGAGATAGATAGATGGTAGATAGATAGATAGATAGATAGACAGATAGATAGATGATAGATAGATAGATAGATAGTAGATAGATAGATAGATAGATAGATAGATAGATAGATAGATAGATAGATAGATAGATGATAGATAACAGATAGACGCATTGAGTGTCCCCTACCTGAGATGCTCGGTTGGGATTTGGGTTTTTCCGGGTTTTGGAATATTTTCATCACACTCACCTGCTCAGCATCCACACTCTGAAAATCCAAGATCTGAAACCCTCCAGCGAGCATTTCATTTGAACTTCCTGTTGGACACTGAAAAAGTTCTGAACTTGGGAGCATTCCAGAGTTTGGATTGTTTGATTAGGGACACTCTGTGTATGAGGAGGTTTACTATGGGAACTGGCTCCTGTGATCATGGAGGCTGAGACATCCCACAATCCCTGCTTGGGTGCTAGTGAACCAGGAAGCCAGTGACATAGTCCAGTCCAAGCCCAAAGAGCTCAGAACTGAACTGGAGGAGCCAACAGTGCAGCCGCAGCCTGAGTCCAGAGGCAGAAGAAGCAGGAGAAGCAAGAGGAGACGCAGGAGAAGCAAGAGGAGAAGCAGGAGAAGCAGGAGGAGAAGCAGGAGAAGCA
>NW_012105176.1:1564422-1564937 GCF_000951045.1 Mandrillus leucophaeus
GGCAGTCGTGGGAGTTTGAGAGGAGCCAGCCTGCCTCGCGGATGGCCTGGGAGCTCCCACAACACGTGGAGGGGAGTTCACAGCCACAGGAGGAGGGCCAGGCAGCACCTGAGGAAAAGACCTCAGCTGCTGAGCAGAGGAAGCCCCGGAGTTTGGGAGGTGCCTGAGGCATGGGCAGACGTGGTGTTAGCGTCCGAGGTCCAGGGGAGGCCTGTGTCCATGCAGGAGTGAGCACGGGCAGACGTGGGATTAGCGTCCGAGGTCCAGTGGAGGCCTGTGTCCATGCAGGAGTGAGTGTGGGCAGACGTGGGGTTAGTGTCCGAGGTCCAGGGGAGGCCTGTGTCCACGCAGGAGTGAGCGTGGGCAGACGTGGTGTTAGCATCCGAGGTCCAGGGGAGGCCTGTGTCCATGCAGGAGTGAGCATGGGCAGACGTGGGGTTAGCGTCCGAGGTCCAGTGGAGGCCTGTGTCCATGCAGGAGTGAGTGTGGGCAGACGTGGGGTTAGCGTCCGAGGT
>NW_012105176.1:1564989-1566638 GCF_000951045.1 Mandrillus leucophaeus
GGGGCCGTCCTGTCTGCCGTGTGAGTGAAGCAGGGGCGATGCTGGGGGCAGTCTCACATTCTCCATGGCAGATGCCTTCCAGCTCTGCCTCTTCAAGTGCTGGCACCTTGACAACAAACATGACCGAAGAGACAGGTGACCTCTACAAGGTTATGTCTCAGTTTTATTTGATTTTGTATATTAGAGAACGAGTGATCAGTTAAAAGGAAAGAAATCACTCGGGGAGAGAGCGGTACAGACAGCTGCCGCGGAGAGAGAAAAGAAAGAGAACATGTCTCTTTCTAGAGTAATTTGTGAAACAGCCAGTGCTTCTGCATCTCCATCTCTTACGACAAAGCAGAAGTTAATTCCACTGGAAACCCTGGAACTTTAGATTTCATAACCATGGCTGTGTAGCTGTGGGCAAACTTCTACGTGAAGTTTTTACAGCTTATGGTTTTATACATTGATTATGGGGTCTGTGCAAGGACCAAGATTTAAGTTTAAAGTCCAAGTTCACCTGATAGACATTGAGCTGTGCCCTTTAACCTCCAACAGATGTAAGGTGATGAGAGAGAAAAAAAAATTAAGATAGAAAGGCAATCAAGAGAAAGAGTGGAGGAGAATTTCTCTCGTTTGTGGGAGGCAATCTTGAACGCACAGATTGGCCCTGCTCTCCGAGTGGAGTCAAGTGTCCGTGATCACCACGGTGCTTCTCATGTCTCAAATTCTACCATACAATCCTCCAGGAGTCTAATCGTCAGTCACTTGGGCTAGAAAAGCAACCTCTAAATCAATAAATCAATCCGAGGCTCGTCAAGCCCCTTCTTGTGCACGTCCCAAGTTATTAAAATGTATAAGTCGCAGTCTCGGCACTCGAGGAGCTAACGATTCACCAGGGGGCGGCTCCAGTTCGAGTGGGTGACCGATGCGTGATCCTGTGGGGAGAGAGAGGCGTCCAGGCCAGGGTGGGCAGAAAGCCGTGCTAGCAGGTGCACCAGGGCCCGGGGAAAAGGTGGGACCTGCGTGCGTCAGGCATGGAGAGGGCAGCAGGACCCCAAAGAGAGGAATTCTCAGGAGGAAGGCACAGGGTGGGGGCCGATGAGGGAGGACAGGAGATGCATAACCACAGCAGAAACCAATATGTGTTTATATTAGGTTGGTGCAAAAGTAACTGTGGTGTTTGCATGTTTTAAATATATAGTAAACTATGTATAATACAATATGTAACAATCGGGCCACTTCAGACCACGTGGGTCACTTCGTGCGTGGCTGTTAACAGGTGGTGAGTGACAGATGCTGAGATGTGTGTAGCCACCTTCCCTCCTCCCATGGCCCTGGCAAGTCGTTCAGTTTCTTCTTCCCTGTCGAGTGTGGGGGCAGCCTGGAAATATCACTGAGGACAGGCAGTCGTGGGAGTTTGAGAGGAGCCAGCCTGCCTCGCGGATGGCCTGGGAGCTCCCACAACACGTGGAGGGGAGTTCACAGCCACAGGAGGAGTGCCAGGCAGCACCTGAGGAAAAGACCTCAGCTGCCGAGCAGAGGAAGCCCCGGAGTTTGGGAGGTGCCTGAGGCATGGGCAGACGTGGGGTTAGCGTCCGAGGTCCAGTGGAGGCCTGTGTCCATGCAGGAGTGAGTGTGGGCAGACGTGGGGTTAGCGTCCGAGGTCC
>NW_012105176.1:1571183-1573249 GCF_000951045.1 Mandrillus leucophaeus
GAGGAGAAGCAGGAGAAGCAGGAGGAGAAGCAGGAGAAGCAGGAGGAAGCAGGAGAGGAAGCAGGAGCACGGGGGTGCAAGGCCCTGGGGAGAGGGAGGCCCGCTCCAGCAGAGGCGATCCACCCTGCCGCCAGCTTCCGTTCCATCTGGGCCCCCTGTGGACTGGATGCATCCACCCACATGGGCAAGGGTGGAGTTTCTTGACTCAGTTTACCATTTCAAACGCGCGTCTCTTCCAGAAACATCCTCCCAGACACACTCAGAAATAACAGCTGGCCAGCCCCCGGGCAGCCCCGAGCCCAGTCAAGTTGCCACATAAGATGAGGCTTTGCAGCACGTCACGCTAGCCTGGAACGAGCGTGCAGGCGGGAGTAGTTCTTGGTGACTGCTGGGTGGTGAGGTCTCTGTCCACTCAATCCACTCCATGCAGTCACACAGTGAGTGGGAGGAGGGCGCTGGCGTGAGGATCTGCCGTCAGTCCCTGACCTCTCCCGGCTTTAGGGCAGTTATTTCCCGTCTAGTCTCCCCAGACTCGGAGAATCGCCGTGGACACTGTCTCCGGGGTGAGGGCCACAGCCCAGCCCACAGCCCCTCCATAGGCCCAGCCACATGGGCAGGTGCATGGTCACAAGGCTAGTGCTGTGAGTATCCAGTGTGTGCGCACGTGTGTGTGTGCACATGTGTAGTGTGTGTGCATATGTGTGCAAGCACTTGTGTGCACATGAGTAGTGTGTGCGTGAATGTGTGTACTGTGTGCATGCATGTGTGTGTAGGGTGTGCATGCATGTGGCATGTGTGTGTAATGTGCACATGTGTGCACATGCCCACACAAGTGTGTTTATGAAGTTGGATGTTTAAGATCTTTGTTGTTTTTCTTCATGAGATATTTAGTATAATTATGAGTTTATCATCCAGTTTAGATTCTTTTATGGCCCTAGGATCAGCTTAAATATTAGCTAAAAATCAGGATGTGTCTAAGATGTATACCTTTGAAAATCAACAGCATTTTATTAAAACGTCTCAGTCCTCCCACTGCCATGCTACTTTTCCCTGTGAAGTGCGGACGCATTCTCCTAAGGCAGCGCATGCCAAGCGCCTCTCTAAGATCATGCTTATCCACACCTCTGGGTAGCAGTTTCAGAAGAAAAAGATGAGAATTTTAACAAAGAGAAAAGTTGTTGTTTAGAATTTCTATGACACTATACTTTTCCAGAATAACTACGATAATCTGATAAAATTCTCACAATTGCTTTTACAAATTACCATTTTAAAAATATGTATTTTCCTTCAAAACTGTGAACCGAGCCACATTTTCCTAGATCTGGCAGCAGGAGGAGAATGGAAGCTTGGTCCTGCACTGCAGCCCACACAGCGTCGTCCTTTACCCAAGATCGCCAGTAGACAGACATCAAATCATCAGACCCATTCATCAGCCAGCTACCTCACTGAAACTGTAACCGATGTTCAAAGGGTGACCTAGCGCTTCCTGGATGTAGACGTCCTTCCCAGGCATCGAAGACTGACAAAAGCACTGCTGTTCATTAGGGTCTCCTATTACTCATATTTTTGCTCTCTGACATCGGGCATGGAAAGATGATACATCCTGGCATAACACCAGCTGGCCCTGAGCCCAAGCCTGCGCAGTCACCAGGAACGGGACCTCACAGTGGAACCCGAGGCAGCCTTTGTCAGGTCCCCTCGAGTAGAAGCAGGGTGAGCCGTTCCCTGCCACGTCCAAGCCGTCTCAGTGCCAGGCAGTGGTGGGTGCGCTCTGTAGGCCTCACTGAATGGAATGGAGGGAGGAAGAAAGCAGAGAAGGAAGACGGGGTAGAAACGGTGGAGGTGGACATTCATGGATGGTGTTGGGACCCCACGTGGAGGCACCTGGCACATCGAGCGTGTTGCACACCCTTTTTTCTTGTTCCGTGGAAGCTGTGAACTCACTGTTGGGGCACTGGCTCCCAGGCCACTCTCTTCCCACTCTTCACCGCGGGTGGTGGCTCTACTGAGAAATAAGTATTTCCTTCATAAGTCTTCCTTTTTTTTTTTTTTTTTTTTTTTTTTTT
>NW_012105176.1:1578569-1594960 GCF_000951045.1 Mandrillus leucophaeus
GAGGTCCAGTGGAGGCCTGTGTCCATGCAGGAGTGAGCATGGGCAGATGCAGGGTTAGCGTCCAAGGTCCAGTGGAGGCCTGTGTCCATGCAGGAGAGAGCACAGGGTCAGGCAGGGGTGTGAGAAGCAGGGCAGCCAGGCAGGTGCACACAGAGGGCAGGAGCAGGAGGCACGGCTGTGCTGGGTGATGAGGACACGGGAAGGCCACAGGTCAGCAGGAGGTGGGCGGGAGGGGTCCAGCAGGCCTCGCTGGGGACACTTAGCAACCTGGGGCTGGGCCCCCTGGGCTGTATCTGTGGAGGCTGTCATTCCAGAGCACGTCTGCTGTCGGATGGCCAGTGGACATGTGTCAATTCTGTATTAACGTAATTACACTCGGACACTCACCACACCTTCCCCGCTCTTCACAAAGCCAGTGGGGACTCCCGAGCAAGCTGTTCTGTGGTCTCCATCCGTGGTGCTCAGACTCCAAAACCAAGTCCTGCACCTCCAGATGCCTGTTTTTCCCTCCCAGGCACATTCCCTGCCATCCCTCCACTGGGATCCCAGCATTGTTTCCATGCAGGGGTCTAAACACCCCACCAGCGCCAAGGGGAAAACCTCAGTCCCTGTAGGCTGCCCCCGAGGAGCCAGCCCTCAGCACCGCAGCCGGCATTGGGATTGCAACCCACATCAACTGTCCGTCTCCCAGTTGTCCCTGGAAAGGGGTATTTTCCCTTGAAGGAGCATAAAGACAGCGACTTCGGCCTCAGGCTCCACCCAGGCCTGGACTCAGAGCCTGAGCTGAGAGCAGCGTCTGCTCCCCCACACCACGCTCCTGTCTGCACCGTAGAAAAATGTCTCTTGGGGTTTAGCTCTCAGGACTTGTCAATAATTCTGAACAATTTGTGGAGGTGTTTGGCCAGTTCTGAAGAGATGCAGATACATTCACATTTCCCCAGACAGTTGAAAGAAAAATCTTCAGCTAACACAACAGTGGGAGAAAACCGTGTTAGAATGCCTTCTACATATACATTTTTAAATTTATTTTTATTGAGATATACAAGTGGTTTTCATGATTCGCCTGCTTCAATAAATGCAGCCTAACATCATCTATAATTGAACCTTTAGATTTTTTTTAATTGCAAGTCAAGAAAAATCTCGAGCACTCACAAAAGCCATCTTCTCTTTCTAGTTTACTTCCTTTCAAGTACTTTTTTACCTTTAAAGACTCTGAAGATAAAATTAGAAGTCATTTTGTTCCTGCATATTGGTAATGAATAATTATGCTGTCATGCAGTACATAACTATTAATTACATGACTGCCTTTTTATTTCAAGGAGTGATTTAATAATTTTTTTAATAAAGAGTTACACATGTCAGTCTCTTAAAAACATATCCATCGGTGTTATTTTCGGAGGTGGGGAACTGTCATAACCTCGTGAGGTTCCCTCAGTTTGTGATTATAGACTTCACGGATGTGTGTGTTCTGCTGTCGCGGGAAATGACAGCAGCATCTGGAAGCGCACACCGCGGCCCCCAGCCGGTGGGGAGACACGACAGGACGGCATGCTCGGCTCCCAGCTGCGGGCTGTGCTCAGAGTCACGGGCAGGAGAGACCAGGCAGGACGGCACGCTCGCT
Source organism: Mandrillus leucophaeus (assembly GCF_000951045.1). NCBI lineage: Eukaryota > Metazoa > Chordata > Mammalia > Primates > Cercopithecidae > Mandrillus > Mandrillus leucophaeus. The sequence goes on from NW_012105176.1 coordinate 1,580,191, forward strand.
GGAGCCTGGAGTTGCATACGAGGAGAACCCCAAATCGTCTTTAGTGGTTTAAATGGAGGCAGTCTGGATTCTTATCCTCTTTCTTTTTCTCTTCGGTTTTTGTCTGTTTGTGGGTTTTTGTTTTTTGTTTTTTGTTTTTCTGAGACAGGATTTCACTCTGTCACCCAGGCAGGAGTGCAGTGACGGCTTCAAGGCCCACTGGGGTCTCAACCTCCTGGGCTCAGGTGATCCCCCCACCTCAGCCTCCCACATTGCTGGGACCACAGGCGCATGCCACCATGCCAGGCTAATTTTTTATGTTTTTAGTAGAGACGGGGTTTCACCATGTTGCCCAGGCTGGTCTCAAACTCTTGGGCTTAAGTGATCCACCCGCCTCAGCCTCCCACATTGCTGGATCACAGGCGTGAGCCCCTGCACCGGCCTTGATTCTTACCCTGAATCTCTTTCACCAGCTGAGCTACTTGGGCAAAGCATTTCACCTTGCTGTGCCTCAGCAGCCCCATGAACAAAATGATGATAATAATAGTGCCTACCAAAGGAGCTGTTTGAGGATTAAATGCTGTGGGTCTCTAATAAGCTCTACGAACATGAACTATCTGACTGCAACCCCCAGCCCTCGTATGGGCATTCCTGAGGGTGAAAGGCCCTGGTCCTGTAGGCGGGAAGGAGGTCTCCAGGGTATTGAGTAAGGCAGGGAATCCATGCGTGTGCAATCGCACTGATGACAGAGAAGGTGATGACGGTGCAATGGGACAGACAAGGAGTTTAAAGCAGTGACAGCGCACAGTGGACCGCGTCTGGGGAGGAGGCTGGAGGTGGGTGTAGGTGCTGACAATGGAATTCTATGGGTAGTGAGAAAAATTCTATGGGCTGTGTGAAATCTAGGTTTCTAACAAACATTTTCCCAAAACAACAGTTTATATTCTTACTCAAGGGTAATAAAGTAAGTGCCATTCTAGCTATACAGTAGAAATTACTATAGACTTCAGTTCATGTATCGGCTGCAGCATTACCGAGATGTTTCCATACCGTTTGCCCATGTTTCATGCACAATTAATCATTTTCACACACCTACAGTGTTGAGCTGCCATGGCCCCCTGGGATGCCCCTCACGTCCTCTTGCGAATGTGGGTTTCTGGGATGTGTGTGCTCTGATGTTGCAGAAGGAGGCTTAATTTTTCATTTATTTAATGATGTTTTTGCAACAATCCAATCCCACCCCCAGCCCTGGGCAACCACTCATGGACTTCCCATCTCTAAATATTTGCCTGTTTTGGAGATTTTGTATAGATAGAATCATGCCATCCGTCATGTCTTCCTTCCAACTCCTGCTCAGCACAACGTTTTTGAGGCTCACCTGTGCTGTGGGGCGTGTCCGCAGACGCACCCTTTGGCCTAGGGAATGGTATTCGAAGGTTTGGATAGAGGTCCTGTGGTTTCTCCTCCTCCCTGTTGATGGACATTCGTGGGGTCGTCAGCTCCTGCTTGTTGTGAATGAAGCCACATGAGTATTCCCTGACATGCCTTCGCGTGGACGTGTTTTCATTCCTCTGGGGTGGGTGCCTAGGTGCTGAATTACTGTTATGTGGCAGGTCTAGGTGTAGCCACAAACAAACTACTTTCCAAAGTAGCTGTCTCATTCTAAATGCTGAGCAGCCATGGATGACAAGTCTCCTGTTTTCATTGTTCATCCAACACTTGGTATTTTCTGTCTTTTTAATTAGAGCTATTCGAGAGGGTACATAACTATATCTCACTGTGTATAGTGAGAGGGTACATAGCTATATCTCACTGTGTATAGTGAAAGCGTATATAGCTATATCGCACTGTGGTTTTGTTTGCATTTCCCTAGTTACTAATGATGGTACACATCTTTTTGAGTTTTTATTTGTTTTCTATCTATCCTCTTCAGTGGCATGACTATGCAAAATTTTACTCCTTTTTATTGGATTCTTGTCATTACTGAGTTGTTGGATTCTTTCTTTCTATATTCTATTAAATAACAAAAGTTCTCTATCAAACATACAACTTGTAAACATTCTCAACCTGTATAAGGTTTATTTTTTCATTTCTTTATGGATGTTGTTTTGAAGCTCAAACGTTTTAAAAGTTGATGAAGTCCAATTTTTTAATATTTCCTTTAATGAATTGTTTTTTTATGTTGTGTCTAAGAATTATTTGACAAATTTAAGCTAATAAAGATTTTCTCCTGGTTTCTTCTAGGAGTTTTACAATTTTAGCTCTGACCTTTAGGCCTGTGGTTCATTGCGAGTTAATTTTTGGGTAGGGTGTAAGGTAATGGTCTATATTCATTTCTTTGAATGTGAGTATATAGTCGTACCAGACCATTTCTTGAAAAGAGTATCCTTTCCTCATTGAAATATCTTAGTACCTTTGTAGGAATTAGTTGCCCATGGATGAAAGCATTAATTCATGAAACCTCAATTCTGTTCAATTTATCTAGATTACTTTACCTTGTTAGTAAATTTTGAAAACAGCTAGTATAAGTTTTCCAATCTTTTTCTTTATTTTTTTATCTGTTTGGTTTTTTGGTTTGTTTTTTGTTTTTTTGGTGTTTTGTGGGTTTTTTTTGGTTTTTTTTTTTTTTTTTTTGCAAAATTCTTTTTACTATTAGATCCTTTGCATTTTCATACATATTTTAGGAGCAGCTTATCATTTTCTACAAAAACAATCCTGGGATTTAAGATTTAGCAGAGATTGCATTAAATCCACGGATAATTTGGGAAGAATTGTTATCTTGATGTTACTGAGTCTTTTGATTCATAAACATGGAATTTCTCCTGATTTACTTAGGTATCCTTTCATTTCTTTCAGTAATATTTTGTAGTTTTCAGTACACAAGTCTTGCATTTCGTCGTTGTTGTTGTTAAGTGTATTCCTAACGTGGTGAAAACTCATCTCTACAAATAATACGAAAACTGGCTGGATGTGGTGGCGTGTGCCTGTAGTCCCAGCGATTCTGGAGGCTGAGGCAGGAGAACCGCTTGAGCCTGGGAGGCCGAGGCTGCAGTGAGCTGTGATCATGCCACTGCACTCCAGCCTGGGCAACAGAGTGACACCCTGTCTCAAAAAAAATAAAAATAAAAAAATAAAAGAAAAGAAAGAAACAAAACTATTCCTAGTTATTTGTTTTTGAGACTCTTATAAATGTAGCAATGTTCTTGTTTTTCTTTTTAGATTGTTAGTAATACATAAAAAGACAATTGGTATGTTTATACTAATCATGTGTCCTGCAATCTTGCTAAAATCACCTACTAGTTCTAATATATTTTTTGTTGATTCTATCACATTTTCTACATAGATGATCATGTCATCTACAAAGGAACACACTTTAATATTTCCTATGCTGGAGGCCTTGAATGATTGGTATGTTTCTGTATTTTGTTTGTTTGTTTTGTTCTCACACTTGCAAGGACCAGCAGTATACTGTTGAATTCTGGTGCGAAAGTCGACATCCTTGCCTTGCCCCTGATCTATGGGAAAGCACTCAGCCACTCATGACTGAGGATGGCGCTGGGCATGAGTGATTCAGATACGCCCTTTAATAGGCTGCAGAATTCCGTTGTACTCAGAGTTGTCAAGGGATTTTGTCATGAACGAGTATTGGATTTTTCCAGTACTTTTTTCTGCATGTATTGTGAGAATCAGGTGTCTGATCTTTATTTGATTAATATAGTATTTTACAGTAGGTGATTTTTACATTTTAGGCCAACTTTCCTGTAGGCATAAATCTAACTTGTAGGCATAAATCTTCCCTGTAGGCATAAATCTAACTTGGTCTTTACATACACCCTTTTCATAAGGTGCTTGATTCAGTTGGGTGATGTTATGTTAATAGTTTAACATCCATATTCATAAGAAATCTTGGGCTCTACTTTTCTTTTTGTGGTATCTTTGTGCTTGCTATCAATATAATATTAGAACAATTGAATGAATGGAGAGTCGTCTCCCCTTCTGTATTTTCTAGAACAGTTTGTAAGAGATTGCTAGTATTTTTTCTTTAACAAATTCACCAGTGACACCATTTGGGCCTGGGCCTTTTTTTTGTGTAAAGGGATCTCTAATTATTAGTTTAATTTTCTTAATTGTTATTTTTGTAGATTTTTTATTTCCTCTTTAGTCATTTTTGGAAATCTGTGCTTTCCAGTAATTTCCCCCATCTCATCTAGGTTGCCTCATTTGGGCCATAGAGTTGCCCATAACAGGCACTTATGACCCCTTAAATTTTTGTAGATTGGTGATAATGTTTCTTCTTTCATTTCTAATGTTCGTAATTTGTGTCTTCTGTCTTTTGTTACTGTTCAGTCAACCTAAATATTTGTCAATTTGTTGACTTTTTTTGGTTTGCTTTCTATTTCATGGATTTTTGCTCTAATCTTTATTATGTCTTGCTTTGATTTTAGTTTGCTCTTATTTTTCTACTATATACACATGGAAGCTTAGAACACTGATTTGAGATCTTTCTTTTTTTCTGATATAAGTGTTTAAAGCTATAAATTGCCCTCTACTGTCTTAGTTGCACCCCATAAATTTTAATATATTATAATTTTGTTTTAGTGCTATTAAACTATTTTCTTATTTTTCTTGTTTTTCCTTTATTGATCCATGGGTTATTTAGAACTATATTGTCTAATTTCCAAATATTTGCAGATTTTTCAGATTTGTGTCTGTTGTTCATTTCTGATTTACTTTCATTGTGGTCAAAAACCTCACTATATGATGCCAGTTCTATTAAATGTGTTGATATTTGTTTTCTAATCTAACATATTATCTATTCTGTAAAATGTTTTTTGTCCTTAAAAACAATATGTGGGCTGGGCATGGTGGTTCATGCCTGTAATCCCAGCACTTTGGAAGGCCAAGATGGGCAGATCACTAAGTCAAGAGGTCGAGACCATCCTGGCCAACATGGTGAAACCCCGTCTCTACTAAAAATACCAATATTAGCCAGGCATGGTGGTGCACACCTGCAATCCCAGCTACTTGGGAGGCTGAGGCAGGAGAATCGCTTGAACCCAGGAGGTGGAGGTTGCAGTGAGCTGAGATCGCACCACTGTACTCCAGCCTGGTGACAGAGCAAGACTCTGAAAAAACAAAAATATGTGTTCTGCAGTTATTACATGCAGTGTCTATTTTTGTTAAATAGCTTGAGTTGATTTATACTGTCATTTAATTTTCCACCTAATTGTTCTATCAATAAATAATATAGCAAATGTAGTTTTTTTAGAGTCATTGTATGGTGTGTATTTTTTTTTTACTTTCAACGTATTTGTATCTTTGATTTTAAAATGTATCTTGTATACAGCATGTAGCTCAATCTTATTTATCTAATCTGATGATCTCTGCTCTTTTTATTTGGGTGTTTAGACCATTCATATTTAATACAACTATTGATATGGCTGAGTTTACATTTACCATTTTGCAATTTATTTTCCATATGTCTCTTGCCTTCTCCATCTCTTCCTGAATGACTGAGTCTGTCACTTTAATTCCTCTGTTAATTATTTTACACCATTCATTGCTCCAAGCCAAGTGATCCATTAATTGCAGCCAAGAAGTTACAGTTCCTTCACAGCCTGCCTTAGTCTGACAGAACTTCTACAAGCTTCAGGGGACAGGGGTTTCAGCTGTATAGTTGCTTTTTGGAGAGAGGATTTAATTATCTCTTCAAATGGCCATTGCTGGGAATCTTGCCTGTGATTTGTTTTTAGTGGTTTTAATTTTGTTGTTGTTGAGCCTGCCATAATGATCTCTCCAACAAAACAATACTCTTTTATTTGTATTTAATTCATTGAGAAATTGTCAATTACCATTTCACAGATTTTTAACTACCTCAGCCTTGCTCAGTGGCACCACTTAAGATCTGACTTTTGGGAGGCTGAGCGGGGAGCATCACTTGAGCCCTGGGGATGGAGGCTGCAGTCAGCCAAGATTGTGCCTCTGCACTCCAGCCTGCATGACAGTGCAAGACTTGTCTCAAAAAAGAAAAAAGAAAAATAAAAGAATATCTGATTTTTAAATCTAGACACTGTACTCGAACAAAAATATGACTTGTTGAAAGTAAACATTACTTTTGGAAATTATTATGAAGTGTCTTATGGTTGAATAATCAGCCTTTCCTATAGGTATATGAGTTTTCAGGATTGGTAGAATCTTCTCATTCCTCTTAAGTTTGAAGCATTATTGGACTTATTAAAAAGGTGATAAGCTATACATATTTTTACAATATCCACTAAACAATTATAATTTGGGGTTGTTGAGTGGCTGTAAAGGGGTTATAGTAATGGTGCTGGATTGTTTAAAATAAAGCTGGACTCACAGGATCTTAAATAAGAAAAGCTCATAAACAAGCCTGCTCTTCTAATTTACCAAGCAATTCTATGACTCACCTAAAGGCATTGTGTTAAAGGCTGGAACTTAGGTACACCTGTTTGGCAGGCAGCAGATGGCACACTCAGAGGGATAAGTAAGAAATTCAACAAAGGAAGTCCTCTCAAAGATGCAGAGAATGTCACAGAAACTAAAGGGCATGATGAAGCTCCCAGGGAGATGCAACCTCAGGGGAAAAAAGCAGAGAGCAATTCACTGAACTCAGGGAAATCTGTAGTAGGAGAAGAGCTGTCCAACAAAAGTTTTGGGCTTTGGAGGAGAAACACAGCAACTGTCAAACAGATTGGAAGGAAAACTAACTAACCCTAGCACCTCCCTCCCTATCGCTGAAACCAAAAGAATGCAAAACCCTCTGAGGCCAGTTCCCAGGATGCAGAGCCCAGCAGGGCGGTGCAGAGTGTGTCTGGACGGGCACACAGGCATCTAGCAACAGAATGCAACCCTCTGAGGCCAGTTCCCAGGATGCAGAGCCCAGCAGGGCGGTGCAGAGTGTGTCTGGACGGGCACACAAACATCTAGCACTACTTGCTGGTTCTGATCCTCGTTTTTCTTTTTTTCCTGGATGAAACATTCAAGTTCCCGACAGAAGAGAAATACAAAGTTCTCCGAGCAGCGGTAGTTTTGAATGATGATTTCAATTCAGTTACACTCCCACCGGGATCCTCTATAGAAATGTAAGCCACCATCAATGCCCTTCCTATGTGGTGGCAAGAAAAATGGGAGAAAAAGTATAATTAGTCAACATGAAACACAACTGCCGTGTTCTTCCCTTCTGAAGGAGGGCACAAAGCCTACATGTAGAATTCCAGCCTCCCCCGGCCACCAGCACTGTAAAATGGATGACACACTTCGCCAGTTCCTCTGCTGGCTTGACGGGCAGGGTGATCTGAACCCGCATTCCAGTAGAATCAAATTCTCAGGGCCTTTCTCCTTATTTGGGGACCACAGTTTCCCACTGACAAATGCAATGAACATCAGAGGGCTGGTGAATTCAGCGTGTTTACAACACAGCGTTGCCGCTCCACTGGGTAGGAGTACCCACTTTCCGAAGGGAGGGACTGTGGCACTCAGGACAACAGCCCCTGCCCTGCTGAGTGGTGTCAACACTGGAGAGGTGAAAGTGTCCTGGGAACAGCCTCAGCCTCCTGCTTGCAGAAGCATGGCCATGTTCTCCAGTAGAGGAATGCCTCCTTTGGTCACTGCATCTCCAAATCCAGCACACTCAGGTCCTGGGGGTGGAAGAAACACATCCTTCCAGGGCGGGTTCTCAGTGGGAGAGCCCAACTCCCATCCGAGTCGATGCGTTCTGTGCCTTCTGACGGAGGGAAGCAGCATGCATCGGGCTTGGTGTAAGGCGCACTCTCCCGGGAGGACAGTGCCCCACCCAGACAGCTGTGCACCCTGACACGTCCACCACACCGTGCATCCCGGGCCTCTGGGTGGTGGGTACCTGGCGACGGCAGTGAGTCCTGGGCCGCATCCAGGGCTGTGCTGTCTCCCCAGCATGGGCTGGAGGGGATGCCCAGCTTCTCTGGGGAGGGGCAGGCACACTCCAATCTGGGAGGCTGCTGTGAGCACAGCGTGGCAGGGCAGGAAGGCAAGGCCACGGGCATTGGCTCCAAGGTGGGGCAGGCAGTGGAGAGTGAACCTGGAGGCAGACAGGCCACGAAGCAGTGCACCTGCTGACCATTCTAGAACTTCCTTCATACCCTGTTCTCACTATTGTAATTTTTGTCATTATTTTCTAATAGCAAAAAATTAAAAATTAAAAAAAATCATCCCTGAGACAGCAGTACCTTTGTTTGCTGTTTTTCACCAAATCCAACACGTACGCTTCTCAGTGGTCCGAGGCGTTCCCAGGGCCCACAAGCCCCAACAACAAGAAGAAAGAGCCATAAACCCCTGAGACCAGTTTCAGTTCCTAAACCCAGAACAAAAAGGGCGTTTTTCCTCCTTTTTTTTTTTGGTTTTGTTTTTTTGAGATGGAGTCTGACTCTGTCGCCCAGGCTGGAGTGTGGTGGCCGGATTTCAGCTCCCTGCAAGCTCCGCCTCCCGGGTTCACGCCATTCTCCTGCCTCAGCCTCCCGAGTAGCTGGGACTACAGGTGCCCGCCACCACGCCGGGCTAATTTTTGTATTTCTAGTAGAGACGGGGTTTCACCGTGTTAGCCAGGATGGTCTTGATCTCCTGACCTCGTGATCTGTCTGCCTCGGCCTCCCAAAGTGCTGGGATGACAGGCGTGAGCCACTGCGCCCGGCCATAAAGGGCATTTTTCTAAAATTCTTACTAAGTCCTGAAACGGACACATCCCCTCTCTGCTAACAAACATTGAGGGAACTTATTTTTTTATATCGTGGGTGGGAAATCATCAACAAAATCTGCTTTATATTTCACTCATTATAAACCCTGAGAGCAATATCTCCCATGTTTCATGAACTTTCAGAAATTGATCCTTAATTTAGAAAAATAAAATCATTGCTTTTTCTGCATTTTGTAAAATTCAGACTAAAACCCGGGCAGATGTAGCCAAATGTTTTCGCTTTGCCTAGTTTAAAAGTTTCAATGAGAAAACAATGGTTTAAGGAGAGAACAGTATTTGTTTTGCTTTTTAAAACTGTAATAAACATAGTTTTCATATTCTGTTAATGTAATCAGTTTTTTTACTTTTGTATTGAAACAATAGGTTTACCTTTTACCATGTTAAGTTGATGACATCTGTACAAAAATATAAATTTTTCCTTTGAGAAAATGGAAACGCTGTATTCTTCTCTTTAACAGCCTCGGTGGCTTTCAGGCTGTCTGTGTGTTGTATCGATGATGGACATTTAGACTTCAAGGTATAATTTCCAGTAAAGAAAAGTCATTTTATTTCCATCTGAATAAGCACTCTATCACACTAACCAAGTCAAACAAAGTTATTATCTGGCTTTTTGCCAAGGCATAAAAAAATACAAAGGTCATATTTTTAATAGCTTTGTACTCTATAGTAATCAAACTGGAAAGCCTGGAGAAATAAACTCCTTGAATTTCCCCGTGCTCCCCGAGCACATTTCACTACCGGCTTGCAGTTCTCAGGTGCAGAGCTGCCGGCTTTCGGCTCACCATCCAGCCTTATCTCCGTTATTAGCTTTGTACATGAAGGCATCGTGTTCTAATCGTAAAGTGGCAGAAACCAGCTAATAAGAAACATGTCGATTCAACTCCACCTTTGAAGACTCTACCAAAAGATAACTTCCAGGCAAATCCCAGCTCACGGGTGAACACGATTACAGCGTGTAAACCTGGATACACTGAAGTGTTAATAGATTACTCAGCTCTGCATTCACGAAAATGAGCGTCTGCTGTATACTCCTTCTGTTTTGGGTGGCTGCGTGAGTTGCTGGGAACTCTGCACGGTTACCCCACACTGCTGCTGGGGTGGGTTCGCAAGTTCACTTTGAAGTCACGGGTCATCCTGAGGACTGAAGAATGTCTCATGGATGTGGTCATCAAAATAAGAACGACAAGAAGTAGTAGAAAACGTTATAAAGACATTCCATTGAAGGATCATGAAATTTATATTTTTGCTTAAAAAAAAAGATCTTTTTGTGGAATGGGTTTGAGGACATTCAACTGACCACACAAGACACACATTTCAGGCATGGCTAATGCTTGTTTTGCCCCACAGGCATTCTGAGAATGATGTTGCTCCCTGTAAGTAAGCACCTTTCTTTGTACATTTCTCCTTCCACAGATCTTACTCTGGAGATGTTAGGGTAACAGTAAAGTTTATTTTTATCTTTGTCAGGCACATGCCGGGGAGCTGTCCATCAGTGCCTTTATAATTCTGAAGCTCTGTACGCCCACTAAAAGTCATTTAATTAATGTATGCTATAACTCTAGAAGTAAACGAAACTGTTAACTTGTTCGCAACCCATTATCAACAGCTTTCATCAAAACTTCAGACAGTATAATTTAAAACAACATTTATTTCAGCTGCTAATCACTACAACCCAATAGTTTAAGATAGGGCTCTGCACACTTATCTTCAAGATCAGACAGTGAGTAGCTTAGGTTTTGCAGAGCAAGAGGGAAAACGAGGATATTATGTAGCTGCTTATACAATGTAGCCCTTTATAAATGTAAAAACCATTGTTACCTCATGGATGCCAGATAAATAAATAAGAAAAAATGCAGGCTGCTGGCTGGCTCCAGCCCCAGGGCCTTAATTTGCTGACCTCTGAGTTCAAGAGAAGGGCCTCAGGCAACACACAGGGCTGCGATATTGGCTCCATCACTGGCAGGTGATTTGGACACGTTATTTAATGACTTTCAACCCTAATTTTCTCACCTATAAAAGAGGACAATAATAGAGGCTGCCTCAGAGTTGGGAAGATGAATAACATTAGGAATGCGCAGTATCTACGGAACAATTGTTCACCCTTAGCCTCTATTTCAACAACACTTCATGAGTACCTGCTGGTTTTTAACAGGCTGGACCCACCGGTGTTGTGGCCGCCTCCTTATGTCCAGCCCCTCCCTCTGGAGCTCAGGGCTCAGGTGCTGGCTGGGGAGGGCGGTCTTGGCTTCCAGTGTTGTATTTGAGGAACACGCCCATTCCCTCCTGCAGGGCAGACTCGTGCTTGGCACAGAAGTACAAAGATGCGGCCCTCCTCACAGTTCAGAAAATGACGAGGACACCAGCCTTTTCTGGATTTCTCTTAATGGCTAATGAGCTGTGGGAGAGGCGGCCGGCTCGGCTCAGCCCTGGGGAGGAACTGAGTCACGGGAGCCAGAAGCTGGAAAGATCCACTCCAATCTCCCTGGTCGGGCTGAATGAAGCTCATCGTGTCCCCAGCGCTGGGAGATGAGTTCTGCCTAATTCCTTGTGATGCTGAAGACAGGTCTCCTTGCTCACACAGGGTGAAACAGAAACAGACAAGGGCTGGTGGGGGTGGGAAGAGGCTCCAGCTGCACCCCCAGGTACCACACATGGTCCAGGGTTGCCCAGGGCTCTGTCTGTCCATTTTTTTTTCACTGCTGCAAGGGTTTCCTTCAGAAGGAGAAGGGTGGATAAGAGAGACACAAAAAAATCTCATGGCTGAGATTTATCAAGTCACCTTGAGCTAAGGTCGTGTGAAATGAATCCTCTATTTCTGGGCTGAAATTACACCAAAGGCAAAAATGTTTCTTCCTCCTTTCCTTCAGCCTAATGTATGTGTCACATTCCCGTGTTAGGAACATCAACGGGGGGACCGTGCCCTGTTCCCAAGGAGGGAGGAAGAGGCCAGGACGCATTAAGGATGAGAGTGGAGGGGGAGAGCTGAGTTCTCATCCCATGAGATCCCCCACCTCCCTGTCATTTGGGGAATGGGGAGCTCCAGTGAGGGGGGTCTTGACGAGTGAAGCAGCAAGAGGGAGAAAATCAATTATTGGAGAGAGAATTTCATCCAGGCAGGTGCTTTCCAACGGAATGAGAGTGAATTTCCCCCTTGGATCAAATATACTGCCACTGTCTTAGTGTCTTAAATTATTTGTTCTGAGAGCAAGTTGAGAGAGGAACTGAGTATTACAGATTTTAGCAGCACAAGCTGATTTATGGGCCTTGGGCACACTGAAGGTCCAGGAGAAGAAGAAAGATCGGCCGCTGGAAGATGCATTCACTCCACGCCTCCACGACGGGCCTGAGAGAGCCCCAGCCTGTGACACTCCTCAGCCTTTCAGGAGAAAGCTGGGTCCACGGCGAAGCTTTCCTCCCCCTCTCTTGCCCGTTGTGTGTTTGAGGAGGTTTAGGACTAGTTGTGCACCCGCAGCACCAGCGACTGGAAAGTAAAGGCTTGTAACATTGATGTCGTCGTATGGACCTTATGTATTTCCTACCCTAATGTACAATTCCATGGACATTTTATGGGCTGAGTGGGTCCCCAAAATTCATGAGTTAATGCCCCCAACTCATATGTGTGTCTGTGAGTGTGTGTGTGCATTTACGTGTCTATGTGTGTATGTGCGTGTGTATGTGTATGGATGGATGTGTCTGCAAGTCTTTGTGTGTGCGTGTGCGTGTGTGTGTGTGTGTGTGCCTGTGCACATGTGTGTCTGCGCATGTGTATGTGTGTGTGCACCTGCCCATCTCCATGAACAGTCCTATTTAAAGCATTCTTGCTTGGCATTATGACCTTGTGAAATGCCAGGACACAAACTAAAAGGCCCTGGACCAAGAGGCATTCATGGCCCAGGACGAGGGCTCTGACCCGGAAGCCCCCAGGGCTGGGCGCAGCAGCTGGTGCTGGATGAGAACCCCGGCAGGCACTGTCCAGACCCCGCATCAGTGACTCCGGTTTACACAGAAAAGTAGTGCCAGTTACTGAAAATTATCCCCCTTTTCCATCTGTGCAAAGATGCAGATTCAATGTCCATCACTGAGTGTGGGGACGGAGGGGAGCAAAGCCTGTTTCTGGCCCTCGTCTCGGGGTCTGGGCTAAGAGAAAGGGGCCTGTGGACATATCCTGTCGTTGAGACTGTGCCTGGGTTCCCAGTGAGTGCCTTGTGCAGAGGCCAGAGCTCTGCCCGTGCGGGGACCCTGGGGCTGCGGGGAGGCCGGGAGCCCACGGCGATTCTGGAAGGATCCTGAGGACAGGCTGGAGGGGGCCTAGGAGCGGTCAGTCTCCCCCTATCATCTCTCAATTCAAAAGCGGCTCTCCTGAGCAGAGCTGGAGGCCCCGGGGCTGGTCTCCTGTGATGCTTCCCACTGGCGGTAGGGCCTCTGCAGAGGTGGGTGATGGCGAATCTGCTCATGGGTCCTGCTTATTCCAGCTGGGGGGGCCGGAAAGCAGGGTGCTAAACTAAAGGGGGGCCCTTGAGTTAGGATTTCCTTTGAGGAGCCTGCCTGGACCCGCCCTCACCCATGGGAAGCCAGCGCTTGCCACGGCTCTGCCTCGGGGACACTCAGGACATCATGAGATTCCAGGCGCTGTTCCCAGCTTCCCATGTACACGAACCAGCCGAGCCGCAGGAGGCGACACACAGCCTGTGCCCAGCTCAGCCACCTGCCCGCTCATGACAAACGCTGTCATTAACTCCCCCACACTACAGTTTATCACCGTGCAATTTAACGTCTCTGACCTATTGGGCCTCTCATAATAAAACAATCTTAAAAAGGAAAACAGGCAGTAATAATAAAAAAATAGGCAGCCATCCAATTCAGCTGGTGGCTGCCCAAGCTTGAAGGTCTCTGGGCACCTTTGCTTAAATAGCTGAAAACAAAATTACACTAAACAGAAGCATCTGAAGTCGGCCTGCTGCAATCCTAATGAAGAGGGTAGACGGGGGCTGCCAGAGCCCAGCTATTCATCACCGGCCCCCCGACGCTGGAGGAGGGTGTTTAAATCAGACACCTGGAGAGGCGATTTGCTAACGCCACGCGTGGTCGTGACCGCAGACACATGGCAGACACACTCTGCAGCCGCACAGCTCACCCGGGCCCAGGAGAGCCCAGTGTGTGGGTTAAAGCCCCGCCCGTGTGCTCCCCGTGTTGATAAAAGAGCATCCCCGAGGGAAGCGTCTTCCTAGGGCGTCCTTCAGGATTACAGACACACAATTAAGAGGGTGTGCAGTCCCTCGTGTGAAATGTGGATATTGAAACACCCTCTGTGCAGCCAGTCAGCTGATGCCCTGGCTTCGGACCAGAGGTTTCTCAAAGGGGAAGCGATGGCAGCTGTTGGATGCGTGCAGGAGAGCAGATTCCTGGGTCCTCGGGGCAGGAGACGTCTTGGCCCTGAGAACCTGAAAGCAGGAGACGGGGGCAGACAGGGCTGGCAGGTGGGGGTGCCGCCTCCCCAGGCACGCAGCCTCCCAGCACCAGGGCAGCAAAGAGTTAATCAGGGAGAAAAACCCGCTGTGACCAGCAGGTCTCTGTGCAATCATCAGGAGAACTAGCTATTATAGCCCGTTTAATAGCTTGAAAATGAACTCATTAGTGGTCTTTTATCAGTGGAAAAAAGTCTATTAAACCCGGACGTGTGAGGCAGCAGCCCCGCGGCACATTCCCACCCCGCCTGTGACCTGAGCCAGTCCGGGAAGCGTTTCTGGGAGCGGGGTCAGGCTCCCTGCAAGGGGCCCAGAGGCCGTGGACCCAGGGCCGGGCACATGGCTCCTGAGGTCTTCGCCTTAATTTATAGTTTGGTGGGCGTTTCGGGTCCTTCTTTCCAGCCTTCTGCATTAGCTGTGCAATCTGCATTAGCTGTGCAATCTGAAGGGGCAGCCGCAAGAGGATGCCACGGTTTGAAGTAGTGTTGCTGCCAGAGGGACGCTCAGTAGGGTGTGGCCGTCGGGCACCCTGCAGGGGCTCAAGACAGAGGGCGAGGGGGGCGCTGTCCCTACC
>NW_012105176.1:1595060-1610842 GCF_000951045.1 Mandrillus leucophaeus
TTCTTTCTTTTCTTTTCTTTCTTTCTCCTCTTTATTTTTCTCTTTCTTTCTTCTCTTTAGTTTTCTCTCCCTTTCTTCCTTCCTTCCTTTTTCTTTACTTTTTCTCCTTCCATTTTTTCTTCCTTCCTTTTCCTTCCTTCTCTTTCTCCCTCCTTCCTTCCTCCCTTTATTTCCCCTTTTTCTTCCTCTATTCTTTCCTCATTACTTCCTTTTTTCCTTCTTCTCTCCTTCCCTCCTTCCTTCTGTCTTTCTTTCTTTTCCTTTCTGCTTTCCTTCCTTCATTCTCCTTCCTTCTCTTTCTCCCTTCTTTCCCCCTTTTTCTTCCTTTTTTCCTTCTCTCCCTCCTCTTGCCCCCTTCCTTCCTCGTCTCTCCTGAAGGTAGAGTGGTAGAGTTTTTTCATGCACTGCACACTCACTATTTCCTGCCACTGATGACGATTTAAATTCTCTTGGACAAACATCTCAGCAGCAGCACAGGCACGCCGTGTCTCCATGACCTCTGGGACTGAGGGACCCGGTTAGCATAAATCCAGGAAATAAACTGCGAGGCAAATACAAAAGGTCTTCTCAAAATACCTCTTCCTCCTTTAGTATCTTATGGTCTTTCCAAACCCCGCTCCAGACATTGGCACGGACTTTTATACTGTGTCAAATCACTTTTCATTTGCATGGATCTTATTTCTTCAACAAGATGAGAAATAGATGATGCCAGAAGCTGTGTTTTACCCTTCTTTCAAAATCCCCCTCAAACCTAGGTCAGTTTCCAGTGGATGCTGTGGTCTTGGCCCCCCATGGGACAGGGCTGTATTCCATTGCCCTTGCATACTGTTGTGTGGGGCGTGATGGGTAGACAGCAGTCTCTGGAATTGTCAAGCTGGGGGCTGTGTTAACAACAGCCACTACTTACCTATTAGAAGCCACTTTTCCACTTAAAGCTCATACAAGGCCTGGAAGACCATGCCCTTAGTCCACAGAGGTCAGCCGCGTGAGGTCCAGTGTGGATGACGGCTGGAGCCCCGAGGCAGGTCCAGAGGCACTGGGCAGACACTCCTTGGAGTCAGAGGACAGCCGTGT
Source organism: Mandrillus leucophaeus (assembly GCF_000951045.1). Lineage (NCBI taxonomy): Eukaryota > Metazoa > Chordata > Mammalia > Primates > Cercopithecidae > Mandrillus > Mandrillus leucophaeus. Next base: position 1,596,135 of record NW_012105176.1, read on the forward strand.
GACGTCCCCTGCCAGGAGTCAGGATGCTGTGCACGTGTGACGTCCCCTGCCAGGAGTCAGGATGCTGTGCACGTGGCTGTGGGCTGGGTCCCTAGGGTTCCCACTGTGTCAGCATGAACAGGCTCTCCTACTTTACTGGAGGAGTGAATGGCACTGACGCAGAACTCCTAGGCCAGGGAGTCCATCCGGGTCCGCAGGTGAATAAGGCTATGGTAGCTGGTGACAGGGGTCTGGGACATGGTTACCATCATTTCTCAAGCAGGACAGCAGCCTGTGGCTCAAACGTGTGTCTCAGCTGCAGATCACAGCATTAGGTGGTGAGAAACTTCAGAGCTGAGGTTAGGTCTTAGGACACAGAGCACGGACTGTATTTCTGTGACTCCAGAGTTTCAGGGTCCTTCAGTCCCAGTCTAAATGGCCTAGCATTACTAACAAGTGACAGGGAACTGGGTCCTCTCTAACCTCTGATGGACGTGGTGAATCGTCCATGAATGGAGGGAGAGGGGCAGCTCAGCCCTTGGGGACCCTGGCCAGGAGAAGCCCAACTTCAGCCCACCAGAGTTAGGGATCAGCCACTTTAGAGAAGAAAATTAAAAGTTTCATTTTATTTATCAAAGTTAAAAGGCCCAACTGAAATGAATTAGATTTCATATTTGTTGTTGGATTATAGACATTTCAAAACGTGTATATTGTTGTTACCTGTCCAGAGTAGACGTTATACGTTTTGCTTTGTTTTGGTCGTCATTGTTAAAAATCCTCACTTCCTGTAGCAGTTTGTTTAAGTAGACGGTGGAATTCTTCATTCTTTGCCTTAATTCCTGGTCTATTTGCCCCACATTTTGTCATGGATGGAAAAAATCGGTACAAAACGGCGCGACAGCACAGGCCATTTCACTGCGGTAATGTGAACCTCAGGGTTAATTTGCCTGACACACACTCGTTGTTGACTCAGTGGACCCTGGCTTTGCTGGCTTCTGTTCCCCATGCAGGAAGCAGGTACTAGCCCGGTGTGTCTCCTGTTCAGTCTGTGCAGCAGCCCGTCGGTTCTCCAAGTGCCCCAACCCTCACTCCCATGCAGTCCCTTCTACTACCGCTAAACCTGCTGGATTAGAGGAGAAAGAACTTCCAGCCAGAAGGAAATCATCCCTTCCCTGCACCTTTTCTTCCCTCTTGACCACCTGTGGGGCTCTAGCTGGCCCTCTTGTGGTCTCTTTCGGACTCGGGATGGACACAGGCTTGGTGGGTTCATCTTGTTCCGTGTTTTGCCAATCAGCCTCTGTCTGAAAGGCATGTTGTCTCTTGCAGGCCCTAAACCTTTCCCGTGTCCCTTCCTTGGGCTGTGAAGCAGGGCTGTCACCTGCCTGCGTAGACAGCGTTCTTTCGCGCTCCTTACCGGGTGTGTCCAGGGTTACCTGGGGGCTTGCCAGGCACAGCCTGGAGGCCCCTCCCCAGGTTTCCAGCTCAGAGGGTCTGGACTGGGGCTTGAATTTGCACTTCTAAGCCCCAGGTGAGGAGACTTTCGAGAACTATTGCCACAGGGTGAAGACTGTAGGCTGTCAGAAAGGTGCTGGGACACCAGGTGCACCCCCAAACCTGGGCAGCAGGAAAGGAAGGGTTGGGGGAAGAAACACGGAGAACCTGAAACCCGGCCCAGGAATCACCAGTGGGAATGATCTTGAATTGCGTGTAATTTTCACGTGAAAGAAATATACATATTGCAAATGTCATCCTTTAAACTAAATCACTAACAAATTGATTGGTAAACATCGTGATCACTAGACTCTGAATGTTTAAATTCCAAAACTGTGCAGCTGTTCATCCAAACTGATTGTTCTACGGACATTTTGTCATGAAAATCAATATTTTATTTCATTTTAATCATTTACTTTGGACATTCATTTGCCAGATAATGGGCTGCTAGTCCTCTTAACGTTCTCTAAGTTGTCCATAAATTCATATTCTAAGCCAATATACGTTGATGCAATATTCTTTTGCATCACTCTTCCTGTTATTGAGACCTAAAGCAGAAATTCCATTTCTTTTCAAAGGTAAGGGCCCTCTTTAAATATCCAAAATGCCTTGCCTCCTCACGCAATAGTAGCTGTAGGTTGAGTCCTTACTTTTTAAGAAAATAGTTACAAAAAGCAACTTACTAGGACTTGAATAAGTAAGTACATTTTCCTTATCCCAATAGAAACTACATATATTAACAATAAGTTACAAGTACAATTATAAGTCTAAGTGCAGCAGGAAATGATCACCCTGGACTTTTTACTGAATCCCAAATCCAGGCTTCTCAGAGGAGACCACTCACACCCCATTCAATCCAGAATCAGAGATTGTCAAGGAAGGAAGGGCCCCAGTGGCCTCCGGGCCCACCTCGCTCCCGGGCAATGCCTCTGAGAGAAGGGAAGGTGACTTTGTCACAGTAAGAGCTGCACGGAATCAAAAGAACCTGATTGCATTAGCGACCAGCAAAGCCTGAAGCTTCCCTGTAAACCCCAGGCTGAAGGAACACGGTGCTCAGGGACCCGCTGAGACCACAAAGACAACGCATGGCTTGCCAGCCAGAAGAAGAGACAGGAAGGGAGGACTGGCCTGAACCATGGATTCTGCCCTGAGGGTCTGTTTGGAAACAGCTTTTTCAGTCTGGCTTTATCAAGATGACATTTTCATCGTCCCTACAGAAAAATTTAATATTCCATTTATTACTATAACTCTATTCGATAAATGGGTTTATTCTGCTGTTACAAAAAATAATTGCATGGAAAATGTGCCTTTTGAGTTCTCTGACCATAACAGTTTGCCCTTTTTCTTATCTCTTTTCTGAGTTTTGGCTACAGTGTGCATCTTCATCATAGCAGAAATGATGAAATTGGGAGACACTTGTAGTATCAAAGCTTCATGCACACAGAGATCCTCACCAAACCTACCACGAGAAGCGGCTGGGTGCCCTTTGAATCTAGAACCAAATAAAATACACCGACACTCTAGTTGATGCACGAATTCATTGTAACGTTCTCATGCGTTAAGGAGGAACAGGCTTAGAGGAGACGGGGACAGGCTACAGGTCATAGATTCACAGCAGCTCTTTCCTTTTGGTGTTAACAGTAAAGAGAATATGCAGCAGATGTAAGATTCAAAACACCACATAACCAGGGCGTTTGTATTTTATCCCTAAATTGTGCCAGCGTGTTTCTGACTGTGGTGTGAAGACGTAAGCCGTGGCAGTGCAAACAAAACAGCGCCTGACCTCTCCCTGGGGTCATTCTCCATCCACCCCTCTCCCTTTCCAGGAAGGGCTGACCCAGGGCTCTAGGGATCCGGCTCAAATCTTCTTGCCTGCTCCCAGCCTGGAGATCACGGGGGAGCCACCCACACCTTTGACATCAGTTTCTTCTAGAAACAGTCAACGTCAGGTCAACATCAGATAACTCTTGTAAAGACTAAAATTAGATAATGCAAAAAAGGCTCTGACATTTACTAACTTCTGGAGAAAATTTTGTTTATTGTTGACACTTTATAAGGCCATTCCTTGAGAGCTAGAATTTATCTGGGTTCTGTAGTAGCTGAAACAAATATATTTTTCTGAAAAATTCATAGTAAATGCAGATTGATGAGTATTAACTACATAGATGGATAAATAGATAGATGGATAGATAGATAGATAGATAGACAGATAGATAGATAGATAGAATATTGGCCGGGGCAGTGGCTCATGGCTGTAATCTCAGCACTTTGGGAGGCCAAGGTGGGTGGATCACTTGAGGTCAGGAGTTTGAGACCAGCCTGGCCAACATGCTGAAACCCCATCTTTATCAAAAATACAAAAGTTAGTCAGGCGTGGTGGTGTGCACCTGTAATCCCAGCTACTCAGGAGGCTGAGGCAGGAGAATCACTTGAACCCAGGGGGCAGAGAGGTTGCCGTGAGCTGGGACCACGCCACTGCCCTGCAGCCTAGAGACAGAGTGAAACTGTCTCAAAATAAATAAATACATAAAATATATATGACTATATATTGATACTATAGTTTGTGACTAAGCAAATCATCAAATTTTTAGGACTCAATTTTTTACTATAAAATTTGAAAATGGTAAAAAAAAAAAACTGACCACAGCTCTAAAATTGTATGTGACTGTGATGCTTATGACCACTGTGCATATTTGTGAGCTATTGCATCAACCACAAAAGTGCAAGTGGCAGCACAGAGAGAACCCTCCACAGCGCTGGGCACCTCATGCTCCCTCAGTGACACTCAGGCTTCCCTTCGGCCAAGGAAATCATTCTAATCAGGGTGATTTCAGATGCTATGGGTAGAGGTTAGGGGACGTCCTCTTCACAAGCAGAAATGCTCAGTCCTGTGATCCTCATCTCTGTCCAGGTAGCAGGGCTGGTCCTACTCAGGGCCTCGAGGTGCAAAGGTCCTTAGAGCAGGGCGACTGCCGGGGTCGGGCTCCAGGCCGGCGCTGCTGCCTGGTCCTTGTCAATGTGGCACCAGGAAGAGCCACAGCTACAGCCGTCTCTGACACAGCCTTGCTGTCATCCGGGGGTGCTGCCTACCCGTTTCCCGAAGAATCCACCTTCCTCATCCCAGCTCCACCCCAGTCACGTGTGTGCATGTGTGTACAGATGTGTGCGTGTTGATGTGTGTATGTGTGTGTATGTACAGGTGTGTGTGTGCGTGTATGTACAGGTGTGTGTGCATGTGTGTGTATGTACAGTTGTGTGTGTGTGCACATGTGTGTGTGCATATTGATGTGTGTCTGTGTGTATGTACAGGTGTGTGTGCATGTGGGTTGATATGTGTATGTGTGTGTACAGGCATGTGTGTACATGTTTATGTGTGTAGGTGTGTGTATGTGCACGTGTGTGTGTATGTGTGTGTGTACAGCTGTGTGCGTATGTGTGTGGATGTGTATGGATGTACAGGTGTGTGTGTGTTTGTGTGTGTATGTGTGTGTGTGTGTATCTGCACAGCCACCGTCAAGGTTCATTCTTGAGGAAATAGCCGGGATAGCCTCTCCCTGGCTGTGCAATGTGCAATGTGGAGTCAGTTTCTCCAATGACAAAAGAGGCCGTGCCCTCCTCATTTATCATGGAGAGGGGATGGATGCCGGGGGGATGAAGAAAGAAGAAAAATCACACTTCCCCTCCTCGATTCCTCGGGAGGCCTGTCGTCAGGAGTCATTCCTTCCTAGGCGTGTTGTGAGGAATTGCTGATTTGGGGAGGGAGACGCTGGGAAAACACGAGCTCAAAAGTGGCATTGAAAGCAGGTGGACCTGGCTCTCAGGCCTCTCCAGGCACAGAAGGAACCCTGGGGAGCGGCTCCTGCACCCGAGTGGCCTGGCCGCCCATGGAGTGCATTCAGTAGGTGCCAGTTAGAAAGTCCATGTCAGGGTCTCTGGGAGTCAGTCCCCTGTGTGGAGTGCAGACCCGGCTGCAGGATAGCCAGCCATCGCTGGGTGGTAGGGCTGAGACTTCCCCACCACCTTCAGGTCCTCCGAGCTCGTCCCTGCTCGGTTTGCACGCAGCGCCCAACACGCACCGGTTCCCAGGAGCCCTCCTGCCAGTGGCTTCCAAGAGTCCGTCTCCAAGGAAGAGCTTGCCATAGTGACGGCTGATCCTGCTAAGAACGTCCATGATTTCCGCTGAGTCCTCGGTTTCCGCAAAGGGAGTGAGAGCCCCTCACATTTAATGCGTTTGCTTTTTTTTATCTTTGGCTTAGTTTGCTTTTGAAACTGAACTTTTCTCACTGTGACCCACGAGGGTTGCAGTGACAGCTGTTCCTAAAGATTTCTTTGAAAGATGCCTGGAAGCACCCAGCACACAGACAGCAGCGGCTGATGCCGGCGTCCAGGGGAGCAGGTGGCTGTCGTCAGGAGCACGTCACCTCTCACACCAGTGGTCCCTGGACACCAATCAGCTATGTGGTTCTTTCTGGTGAGCTGCTCATTAGCTCAGCACGTGTTTCTGACGTGTGTACAACGTGCCAAGTTTCCTGCAGAAGGAACAAACGTGAGCCTTTTCCCTGTGAGGCCAGCTCTCTGGCTAAGACACAATAGCTAAGATCAGTGTTTATTTTTTAAAGTAGGCTTTAAATCATGTTGTTACAGGAAAATTGAATGCATTTGGCAAGGCTAGATGGGGAGATTCCTTCAGGGCACAGGAAACCGTTTACTGCAGGAAGGGTGTGCTGGCGAGAAAACTGGACAAAAGTTAGCTTAGAACCACACTGCAGAGCCGACCCTGGATTCTGTCCGACAGCCACCCATGGGGGCCCGCCCAGCCTATCTTCGGCTTGGTCATTGACTCCTGGGCTCCAGTGACCACTCGCAGCCTTCACGAAAATCTAGGGAAGCTCCCCCTGCGTCTCTGAGCCACACGTGGTGTCTTCGTGACTTCAGGAGTTGGGTGTTCCAAAGAGGACGGGAACAGGCAAACTGGCTTTCTGCTATGAGCAGCCGGTCTGTGGCCAACGCAAACCTGTTGGAACTTGCGTGCAGGCTCTTCACACTCAGAGCTCACGTCCTCCCATGAGTCAGACGTAGCATCAGCCTCTGAGACCGAGCAACGCCCTGCTGTAAGTGTCACTGCTGCTGCCGCCGCCATCGTCATTGCTCCCAGCAGCTAATCTGCCTAGAGGAAGCCGCCTGCCGGCTGCTTCCTCTCCACCGTAGAATGCCGTCTTCACGCGCACCTGGGAGGAGGGATTTAGCAGCACCATTTTATGGAACAGGGGCCTCAGAGAATCATAGATTTACCCAAACACGTGCCGTTGTTAAGTTCCCTGCCAAATAGGAAGAATGGGAGAGTGGATGTCAACTGGACTCCTTCTAGTCAGAGCAGCTATTACACAATACATTAGTGTCCTTTCTGGTAACATCGAATCTGTTTTTTTTTGGGGGGACAGTCTCACTCTGTTGCCCAGGCTGGGGTGCAGCAATGCAATTTTGGCTCAGTGCAGCCTCGGCCTCCTGCGTTCAAGTGATTCTCATGACTCGGCCTCCCGAGTAGCTGGGATTACAGGCACGCACCACCACGCCCAGCTACTTTTTGTATTTTTAGTAGAGGCAGGGTTTTGCCATGATGACCAGGCTGGTCTCGAACTCTGGACCTCAGGTGATCCCCCCCCACCTCAGCCTCCCAAAGTGTTGGGATTACAAACGTGAGCCACCGTGCCCAGCCTCCTGCTTGAATCTTAATATCCATCCTCTATCAGGTGTTTACAGTAGGATTGGACCCAGGAAACGAAGGCCAGCAGTTGGGGTGAGGTATTGCCAATGCCAGTTTCCCTAAGTGCAGCCAGGCCTCAGCACCCAATCCCAGGCAAATGCCCAATGGGCCCATCTGAGACTGCAGCTTCTCTCTGCCGACGGATGTGCTTTTCCCGCCACTCCCATTTCTGCACTATTTATGGTGCATGTGGCCTACGCTCAGGTGAACCTGGCATTGTCACGTGGAGTCCTCATGACTTTTTAAAAAGTAGAAGTAATTTTTGTCATCAAATTGTTTCACAGGCCAGGCGCAGTGGCGCGTGTCTGTAATCCCAGCACTTTAGGAGGCCTAGGTGCTCAGATTACTGGAGCCCAGGTGTTTGAGACCTGCCTAGGCAACATGGTGAAGCTCCATTTCTAGAAAAAAAATACAAAAATTAGGTGTGGTGATGCATGCCTGGAGTCCTAGCTACTTGGGAGGCTGAGGCGGGAGAATCACTTGAGCCCAGGGAGGCAGAGGTTCCAGTGAGCTGTGATAGCACCACTGTACTCCAGCCTGTGCAACAGAGAAACACCCGGTCTCAAAAAATAAAAAAAAAAAAAAGAAAAAGTTTCACAAAGGCTTCCAGGCAGAGGAAGGGACACTTAAGAGCCCAGGTGCGAATTTTTCCTAAACCCTCTCACTGACCCACCTCACAATCTGTCTTTCCGTTGTGATTTAAAGTCCAAATGGGAGGGCTGCATCTTCCACATAAATTTAGTGTCCTTTCCAGTACCTTGAAAGTGTATTAAAATATTAATTAAAGACTGTTCAGGAGCACCCCCTCCCCAAGCCCGTATTTCCAATACCTCCTTCCCCGTACACAGGATCATAGGGTGAGGTGGTCGTGGAAATGATGGTCATGATGACAGTGGCAGTATTGACAGCCACCGGTTGTCACTGCATGCTTGCAGGTCAAAGTGACACACACTTTACATGTTTCTCACTTAATCTGTACAGTTCTTGTACGAATTTCATCCATCGTCATCCTCATTTTGCAGCTCAGCAAACAGAAGCCCGTGGGTGAGTCCCTTGTCGTAGAACAGTGAGATTCTCCACGGCCTTTCCATCTTTGTTTCCCCTGAACCTTTTTGTCAAGTGAGTCAACGCTGCGGGGAGGATGCCTGTGCCAATCATGAACTGGGAAGCTGGAATTTTACGTCTGAGATACACTGTTAGCTCACAAAACACATACACACTTTCTCAATTTATCAATGAAGATTTCTTTTGAGTCCTCCCGTTAACACAGCACTCATGGTTGTGAGCTACAATACTGGGCTGCATGCTAACGGCTGAGGGCCTGGGGCCGCCACACACCGGCAGCTGCGCCTCCGTCCAGCCACACAGCAGGTGTGCACCGCGGCCCGAAGCCCTGGGCTTCCCATCGGGAACCCCATGGGCGTCCGCTCCCTCACCTGGGCTTCACTCGTTCCTGCCTGGGTGCCGCAGGCTGTGTGTGGCCTGGGAGATCCCTTCGCTTCTGTCTGTGGATTCCGGTCTGCCTCCTGGCCAGAGGGCCGTGACTCTCCCTGGCTTGCTTAAGCTTTGACCCAGAGCTCCCGGGATAGCCAGCTCCTGCGTGGCCCTACACCAGCTCTCCCGGGGCCTTCTGCATCCTCTGTGGGCTGCTCCTGCCCAGGGACGTGTCTTCCTCTCCTCGCAGGGGCTTGCTGTCAGGATCTTCCAGAATTGTATGTAGCTCAACATCAGGACCCCAAGTAATGGGCCACATCCCCCACCAGTTTTGGTCCAAACAATGGGCCACCTCGCCACCCTCAGGATTCCAAGCAATGGGTCACATTGCCACCTGTTTCTCCACGGATCTTTGTCTACTCTGGGCTTCTGAGCAAGGCTGGGTGGTGGGGACTTGCTTTTGTTACTTTAAGTTATAATCTTCATTTATTTTATTTCTACAGATTTGGGGGGCTACAGCTGCAGATTTCTTCCATGCATATACTGGATAGTGGTGCAGTCTGGGTGTAGTGCACCCACCGCTGGAATTGTGAGCAGGGCACCCAGCAGGGGATGTCTCAGTGCACCCACCACCGGAACTGTAAACAGGGCACCCAGCAGGTGATGTTTCAGCTCACGTCCCCACCTCTGCCCTCCTGCCTTATGGAGCCTCCAGCGTCTATTTTCCCACTCAGTGTATCCATGGGTACCCACTGTTTAGCTCCTACTTACGAGTCAGAACATGTGGAATTTGATACATGCTCTGAGTTATTTCTCTTAGGACAATGGTCTCCAGCTCTATCCATGTTGCTGTTAAAGACATGACTTCCTTCTTTTTCATGGCTGCGTAGTATTCCACGGTGTATATGTACCACATTGTCTTTATTCAGTCCATCGCTGATGGACACTTAGGTTGATTCCATGCTCTGTTATTATGAGTAGTACTGCAATAAACAAAGGGAGACAAGCATCTTTTTTATAGGATGATTTCTTTCCTTTTGGGTAGACATCCAGTAGTGGGATTGCTGGATTGAATGGTAGTTCTATTTTTAGTTCTTTGGCAAATCTCCAAGCTGTTTTCAATAGAAGCTGTACTAATTTACATTCTCACCAAGAGCGTAGTAGCATTTCCTTTGCTCCGCAAGCTCGCCAACATCTGTTGTTCTTTGACTTTTTAATAACAGCCATTCTGACTGGTGTGAGACGGTGTCTCATGGTGGTTTTAATTTGCATTTCTCTGATGGTTAGTGATGATGGTTAAGCATTTTTTCATACGTTTCTTGGCCCCTCATATGTCTCTTTTTGAAAATGTCTGCTCATGTCCTACGCCAACTTTTTAATGAGGTTATTTTTTTCTGTAGAGTTGTTTGAGCTCCTTGTATATTCTGGGTATTGACCCTGTGTCAGATGCAAAGTTTGCAAATATTTTCCCCATTCTGTAGGTTGTCTGTTTACTCTGTCAATTGGGAATTGCCTTAAAGATGATAAAAATCATAGTCACCTAAATATCTGCTTCATTTTTGCTATATAGACGTATCCCCCTCTCCCCAAAAACACCCAGAGGGCTTCCCTTGAAAGGCTTTATTTTCATTTCATTACTGTCATTTGCAAGATTTTAATGAAGGCTTACAACTCTTCAAAAGAAAGGCACCATCAGCATAATGTGTAATTATTCCATGCTCTGCGCCTATATAGTCATAATTCCTTAATACTGTGGTCGGTAGTTCTCGTGAACTTTCTTGAGTCTCGTGACTCCTGGGCAGGAGGCTCACTTTCCCTTTAGCAACCACACACTGATCCCCGCCGTGGACAGAGGACCACACACCGCCCCCGGCCGTGGACAGAGGACCACACACTGGACCCGCCGTGGAGAGAAGTCGGTGACGACACCCCCCATTCCCTTTTGCCTAAGAAGACACTGGGCACCAGTGACGGGAAATGGAATAACAGACTAAACCCTCTGGGCACCAGTAAATTCTGGCTTGCTCCCACTCTCCCTCCTGCTGCAAGACACCCTTGCTTTGCTCCTTCATCGACATTGCCATCTTCCCCACTGTGAGATTCCACAGGCCTTCCCGGAGCGGCTTCTGGCCAGCTTTTCTCTGTGTCCTGGAGCTCCTGGCCGGGTGACACCGACTCCCTCATCCTGTTCTGGGCAGCGCTCCCCTGGCCTCAGCCACTCAGCCAGTGGGTCCATCCTCGGCACCTCCCCAGCCCCTGCAGGGGTCAGGGTCTGTCCTGGGGAGCAGCTCACCTGCAAGCCTCTGTCCTGATTCCTGATGGGGCCTCTCCAGGAGGCTCCACTCAGCTCTAGGCACAGGGGGTTGCATGTAAATATTTGTTAAGTGACATTTCTCTCCCGGTATAGGACTTGATTCTCCTAGCTGCTGATGGTCATTCTAGTGTTATTAAATCGTTTACAGAGCAGTAATGCTTGCAGGGAGGCCAAAAGGATCCCTCTTCATAGAAGATTCTCTTTATACTTGAGCCATTTTACTCCTAAACAAGATAGACTTGTTGGTTTTTCCCCACAAGTAAATGGGATACAAGAAAAACAATCATGACATTCCAATTGGTGCCTATCACTGTTTTCCTTGTCTAAAAATGTCATTGCCATTGAGTACCACTTCAAACTATGTTATTGTCACTTTTGAATACAAGTTCTTAGAAGACAATAATCCCAAGGACATGTGCAACCCAGCAGTCCAGAAAATCCAGCCATCCAGCTCTTGCACCTGGCTGGTCACCAGCATGAAGAAAGCCTCCTTCACTCTTTCTGTGAACAAGTCATGAAGGGGCGTCCGTGAGACCCGGCTGCAAGTGGAAACAGACCACAAAGCCGTAGGCAGAGCGGCCTGTCCGTAAAGCACGCACCTGGAGCCTGCGGAAGGCACGAGCGAGGCCAGCGGGCCGTGGAACACAGCACGTTCACCTTCGTGGAAGTGAGCTCATTCTCCCCATGGGCTCCAACATGTGGACGTCCAATGCTGCCAGGCCTAGGGCTGCTGTCCTCTCTGTGGATCCCCACAAGCCAACTCTGAAGTCCATTAGGACCAGCACCAAATGATTTTAAAACGGTTCACCTGGGAGGATTTTGTCTCTCGGCTGAATTGTAGAAATTGTGAAGACAGGCGCCACGCAGAATGCTGGTCTCTCCGTGGTCTGTGCAGAACAAGCAGTGCCTGCATGGAGCTCCAGGGAAAACACGTTGGACTGGGAGGACAGGGAACAAGCAGTGCCTGCATCCAGCTCCAGGGAAAAGGCGTTGGACTGGGAGGACAGGGGAGAATCCCAGAGCCTGGCCTCCTGGTGACAGCTGAGCCTCGGCCCTCAGCCTCTGACCCTGACGACAGCCATGGTTGCGACCAGCAGATGCCCCTGCCGCGCCTGCCCTCCACACTATTTTTTCGAATACAAATCTGATTGTGTTGATCCTTCTGAATATTCTTAGCCAGTGCCCTGGGGGGAAGCCCAGCCTCCATACCGTGCCGTCTGATGCCACTGCCGGGGGCCCAGAAGTTTTTTCTGGTCTCCCTGTTGCTCTGCTCTGAGACCCTCTCCTCTAGACACAGGAATTCCATGCAGGCAAGCTGTTCTTGAGTGCCTTTCTTGAATTTAAACATCACCTGTTCTCTGAGGGCAAAGTTTTTGTCTTTCTCTGTGCCTTGCAAATGTCTACTGATTTTCCAAAAGCCAGCTCAGAGACTATCCACCCGGAGGAACCTCAGCCATGTTATAAGTGCACCATTCCCAAGCCTCAGCTTCCGTGTGACATTCAGGTCATGCCCCAGATGCCACCTGGCTCCCTGCATTGTCTGTGCTGGGCGGGTGCGTCTAGGAATGAGTTACCACAACTCCAAGTCCCTGAGGAAAGACGGCTTCCTGCATATCCTCACAGCCTGCAGTGCAGCCCCGGTCCCCGGCAGAGGCAGGGCAGGCGGCGGGTGCTCAGTGCGTGTGTGCTGGATGCGTGGATGGCTACCCCACCACAGGCGTGCCACACGTCTTCAAGCCTTGCTCTGCCCCGATACAACGAAGGCGTGGGAGGAAGGGAGCCCTGATTGTGCAATTCTGCAGGTCTCCACTTACTGGACCTGATATCATGCCACTGGCTGAAAAACTGGAGGCTCTTTAAGAGTCCTCCAGCACAGGCTCTTGACCTTGCTCCAGCAGCCTAAGCTGCTTTAAATGTTAATTCCGAAAAGCAGCCCCCTGCTTAGCCAGGAAAACGAGGAGAGGGCGTTTCTCGCAGCGCTAAGCCCACTGCGAAGGGTCTGTCTGAGGCCCTGTGCTGGTGTCAGGGTGTCTGCTCAGCCCACTCAGAGAGTTTGGGCCACTTGACGGCGAGTTAGCAACATCCACTCATGGCAAACACCCTCGCCAAAATCCTTTCCGACAGACTGGGTGGAAAGGCTCTGCTCTTGGACACTTGAGGTGAAAATGGCCCCACCACGGAAGACCTGAGGAGAAAAATGAAAAGAGAAACCCGTGGCTACGTAGACAGGAGGCATGCTACCTCGCCTTGGGAGGCAGTCACACAGATGTGGTTTGTTGTTGTTGTTGTTTTGTTTTGTTTGTTTTTTGATTTTTTCTTTTGAGATGGAGTCTCGCTCTATCCCCCAGGCTGTAGCGCAAGTGACGTGATCTCAGGTCACTGCAACCTCTGCCTCCTGGATTTTAAGCAAGTCTCTCGGCCTCAGCCTCCCACGTAGCTGGGATTACAGGCGCCCGCAGCCTCGCCTGGCTAATTTTTGTATTTTCAGTAGAGACAGATTTCACTGTTGGCCAGGCTGGTCCTGAACTCCTGACCTCATGATCCACCAGCCTCAGTCTCCCAAAGTGCTGGGATTACAAGCGTGAACCACTGCACCCGGCCTCACAGGCGTGTTTTTAAGTCAATGCATCAGGAGGACCAGCCACAGCTGACTGGATGGCTGTTACGCGTCCTGCGGCTCTCCGAGTCCCATGAGATGGACCAGGCGTAAGATGTCATGTGGAGGTACTTCACGTATCGTCAAATTCTACTCTCAAGGGCTCATTCTTATGAAATCCCCCCAAACTGTTCCACCAAGCACTGTATTAGGAAAAAGGAAAGAGAAGGGTAAAAGTCAAATAAACTTAGAAAAAGTTGCCCATCATCAACCTTGTACATACAGTCATGTTTGCCGTAATATTGTTGAGGAGCCTCAGTTATAAGCAAAAACATAAACCAAATAGTAAATTAATTAATTCAAAGAAGGCTTTTCTAAACTCTTGAAACTACAGAACTTTCTGCTTCTTTAAGCCCTCCCTTATTACTACTTCACAGACATGGCGTACAATGGAACATACTTGAGAAATTTAAATTTTAAAAAATTGTCATTTCTTGTATTTCTAATTACCAGTTACCTAAAGGATGTTTAATATCAGTTAAATCAACTCAAGAGTACTGAGTACTCATAGTCCCCTGACGCTGTTGAACCAGAGAGGAGACCTGTGGAGCGTGGCTTGGGCGAGGGGAGCTGGGTGACAGAGGGGACCATGTGGCATGGAGGAGCCGGGTTTCATTTATACTTGCGAGGGCATCTGAGCTTATTATTGTCATCAAAAGGGTTTTATCCCTTCCTGGGTGTCCGGTGCCTCAGCATCTTCTTCCAAACCTTCCTAAACAAGATCTCGAAATCACTGTAAAGCGATCCCACCCTGACAGGAGAATCCGGGGAAAACCAGGGATCTAAGAAGCCCACATACCAGGGTCGGCCATAGAGCAGGACTCCCTGCCCAGGAGAGCCCGAGAGCTGCTGTCCCCAGGCTGGTTGGTGAGGTAAAGGACACCGGCCGGAGGAACTCGATCTTGTGTTTTCCAAGATGAACTGGCGAGCAGATTTTCTTTCATTATAATAATTTATCACTTACAAGATACCAGCGCTACACAGAGATTGCTGAATAATAGATGAAATTGTGCTGAACCAAGTCCCTGCCCTAAGGAGTTTTCCATGTCGAGGCATAAGTGGAATCATGT
>NW_012105176.1:1610892-1611564 GCF_000951045.1 Mandrillus leucophaeus
GCGTTGGACTGGGAGGACAGGGAACAAGCAGTGCCTGCACGGAGCTCCAGGGAAAACACGTTGGACTGCGAGGACAGGGAACAAGCAGTGGCCGCACGGAGCTCCAGGGAAAACGCGTTGGACTGGTCTCTCCGTGGTCTGTACAGAACAAGCCGTGCCTGCACGGAGCTCCAGGGAAAACGCGTTGGTCTGTGCAGAACAAGCAGTGCCTGCATGGAGCTCCAGGGAAAACACGTTGGACTGTGCAGAACAAGCAGTGCCTGCACAGAGCTCCAGGGAAAAGGCATTGGACTGGGAGGACAGGGAAGAATCCCAGAGCCTGGCCTCCTGGTGACAGCTGAGCCTCGGCCCTCAGCCTCCGACCCTGACGACAGCCATGGTTCCGACCAGCAGATGTCCCTGCCGCGCCTGCCCTCCACACTATTTTTTCGAATACAAATCTGATTGTGTTGATCCTTCTGAACATTCTTAGCCAGTGCCCTGGGGGGAAGCCCAGCCTCCATACCGTGCCGTCTGATGCCACTGCCGGGGGCCCAGATGGTTTTTCTGGTCTCCCTGTTGCTCTGCTCTGAGACCTTCTCCTCTAGACACAGGAATTCCATGCAGGCAAGCTGTTCTTGAGTGCCTTTCTTGAATTTAAACATCACCTGTTCTCTGAGGGCAAAGTTTTTG
>NW_012105176.1:1614029-1616793 GCF_000951045.1 Mandrillus leucophaeus
CCCTGCCCAGGAGAGCCCGAGAGCTGCTGTCCCCAGGCTGGTTGGTGAGGTAAAGGACACCGGCCGGAGGAACTCGATCTTGTGTTTTCCAAGATGAACTGGCGAGCAGATTTTCTTTCATTATAATAATTTATCACTTACAAGATACCAGCGCTACACAGAGATTGCTGAATAATAGATGAAATTGTGCTGAACCAAGTCCCTGCCCTAAGGAGTTTTCCATGTCGAGGCATAAGTGGAATCATGTTGGACAAGCATAACACAATCTGCCGCCTCGTCCAACAAGACGGAGGAGGGGGGTCCTGGTGAGCGTGTGTGTGTGTGTGTGTGTGTGTGTGTGTGTGCCTGCCTCTGTGTGCGAGAGACATTCAGAGGTAGGAAAACGGGAGATCCGTTTAATGTGGAGGGAAGAGGCACCCAGGGAGCGCTTTCTCAATTGCACAGACACTGAAGACAGGGAGCAGCCCCCCAGCCCCGAAAGGGCACAGAATGAACTCAGGGGCTCCCACGAAGACCCCTGCCCCCAAATGCAGCCCCACTGTCTCAATGCCTTTGGGTCCAAGCATTCGCCAGTAATGCAGCTGTAGACCCTCAGCAGCCAACCCTTTAACCGTGCTTAGTGGGAATGAGCTGTCGGTGGGGGAGATGAGGGGGCATTTTTGAGAGGGAGGAAAGAAGGAAGGGGATGGCACGCCCTCGCAGAGCCTCTGAGCGGCCCTGCAGTGTGGCCGAGGCAGGGACAGCAGCAGCCCTTCCTCTGGTGCTGCCTCTGGATTCAGGGCGGCTTCTCCCACCCACACCCATCAAACTCAGGTGGAGTCCATGACCCAGGGACCAGGCTCCCTCCGAGGCCCCAGCCCAGGCAAGGTTGAGGAATCCTCTTCTGAAGAACCACACAGGATGAATTAAAAAGGCTTCACACACAGATTCTTAGAACAGCCTCACTGAGGTCTAATTGACACATAGAAATTGCACCTGTTTACGGAGCGCCGCGTGGCGTTTAGATGCATGCGTACGTTGTGAAATGATTTCCACAGTTGCGCTCAGTAGCACACCTGTGGCCTCACGTGGTCCGTTCCCCTTTTACTGAGTAGCCTGAGCACCCTGGAGCCTCTCTCATCACAGCTCCTGCAGCAGATGACACACAGTTACTGACTGCGGTTCCCACGCCGAGCATCGGGTCTCCAGAACGCACTCCTCCCACCCCTGAAACCATCCACCTCACACCAGCAACCCCCTGCGCCACTCCTCCAGCCCCTGGCAACCACCCTTCTGCTGTTTCTATGAGTTTGACTATGCTACCAACTTCTACAATCTCTTTATGTAAAACAACTGCTGCAAATCTCCAAGCCTGACCAAAGCACATGGTTTTTCCGGTCAGCTCTGTAGAGCCTCTCGTTTTACGGCCAGAGGGGAACCAGCAATGACAGACACAGGTGCTGCCTCCACGAGGAACCAGGTTCAGAGAAAACGCCTCTGGGTGGGAGGGGGGGACTGCCGCCTTATTTTTGTGTGTTTTCCACTTTTTATTTAACCATGCGGATATATTATTCATAAAAACGAAATTTAGAATAAAAATCACCAAGAACCCATTCACATTAGACGGAGCCACGTTATGGAATGAACTTTGTCGTATGGAGCTGTTATCTTGAGCCTGTTTCTCCCGTGCTTAATTAAAACCTGAATTCCTGGTATTAATAGCTGATCCCAGTCTGGCCAAGCAATCTGAGGCTCCTAATGGGCTGGGTGCCAAAACCAAAATGTGAAAATGAGCACAGCTGGAAGTCACCAAGGCCACTATCCTGTGCAGGCTCGGCACCACTATGCCTCGAGACGATACCACAGGGGCGCCCAAGACATGGAGGTGCTGGGAGTAACCGTGGAGGCGATGCTGCCGCCAAGCCAGGCCAACCTTATGCAGCCCGCTGGGGCCTGGACACTCTCTCAGGCCCATTCCCCAAATCCAGCAAGGCCAGCCCACAGCTCACAGCCTGGCTCCCAGAGGAGCACCTGCTGAAGCCGGAAGGACTATTTACAAACCACCTGACAGTTTGGGAGGCTGAGGCGGGTGCATCACCTGAGGTCAGGAGTTTGAGACCAGCCTGGCCAACATGGTGAAACCCTGTCTCTACTACAAACACAAAAATTAGCCAGGTGTGGCGGCAGGCACCTGTAATCCCACCTACTCAGGAGGCTGAGACAGGAGAATTGCTTGAACTCAGGAAGCAGAGGTTGTCGTGAGCGGAGATCGTGCCATTGCACTCCAGACTGGGCAACAGAGCGAGACTCCATCTCATAAACAAAAAATAAAAATAAAAACCTCCTGAAACATGGGATGGGGGACAAGCAGCTGAAGACAGAAGCCAGCAGGCTTTTAACTCAGGGGTGGACATGGACAAGTGTAGACCAACGAGGCGGGACCCTTGGTTCTGACGGAGCTGGACGCCCGGACCATGGACACCCAGACCATAGATGCCCTGACTGTGAATGCCCCGACCGTGGACACCTCAACCGTGGACACCCCAACCCTGGACTCCCCAACCATGGATGCCCCGACCATGGACACCCCAACTGTGGACACCCTGACTGTGGACGCCCCGACCATGGCGAAGTCTTCACCTTTCTACCATACGTTCTCCCCTGGAGGCTGGTGGTCTGGCTGAAGATGGGTAGGTTCCCATATGGAAGCATCAGTCCTAAAAATGCCCACCATCCTTTTGCCACAAATGTGGCAGAATTCAGAACCAGGGGGCTTTCAGATGTG
>NW_012105176.1:1618543-1620001 GCF_000951045.1 Mandrillus leucophaeus
CGGGTGCATCACCTGAGGTCAGGAGTTTGAGACCAGCCTGGCCAACATGGTGAAACCCTGTCTCTACTACAAACACAAAAATTAGCCAGGTGTGGCGGCAGGCACCTGTAATCACACCTACTCAGGAGGCTGAGACAGGAGAATTGCTTGAACTCAGGAAGCAGAGGTTGTGGTGAGCGGAGATCGTGCCATTGCATTCCAGACTGGGCAACAGAGTGAGACTCCATCTCATAAACAAAAAATAAAAATAAAAACCTCCTGAAACATGGGATGGGGGACAAGCAGCTGAGGACAGAAGCCAGCAGGCTTTTAACTCAGGGGTGGGCATGGACAAGTGTAGACCAACGAGGCAGGACCCTTGGTTCTGATGGAGCTGGATGTCCGGACCATGGACACCCGGACCATGGATGCCCTGACTGTGGATGCCCCGACCGTGGACACCTCAACCGTGGACACCCCAACTGTGGACACCCCAACCATGGACACCTCAACCATGGATGCCCTGACCATGGACACCCCAACCGTGGACACTCTGACTGTGGACGCCCCGACCATGGCGAAGTCTGCACCTTTCCACCATGCGTTCTCCCCTGGAGGCTGGTGGTCTGGCTGAAGATGAGTAGGTTCCCATATGGAAGCATCAGTCCTAAAAATGCCCACCATCCTTTTGCCACAAATGTGGCAGAATTCAGAACCAGGGGGCTTTCAGATATGAAAGAAAGGAATTCAGTGCACGTCAAACAATAAACAGTGGGCTGATGGAGCCGTGCCGGTAACTTGTGCCTGAGAACACAGGAATATTCAGAGGAAGAGGGATACACAAGGAAGACAAACGGCCTTGGGTCGCTTTGGGTTATGTCTCCCAGCCACAGGATTTTGGATTTGGGAACGTTTTAAAATGTGGATGAGAGTGCTGGGCTGTGGTTCTGGGCTGGTTAGGCCTGATCAGAACAAAGCCAGCCAGGCCTCAAGTCGACTCCTCCAAGGCGTCGGAGGCCACGCTGCCTTCGTCAGGAGCTGTGTCTTGGTCTGTATCGATCTTGTCATCTGCGAAGCACTCCACATCTTTTTCTTATGAGTTCGTGTCAAAGCAGATCCCGCACCCCATTGCCTCCATAGCTGAGTGTGAACCCCGAGGCAGGGGCTGGCGTCCATCCGGGGCTGGGCTGTCTTCCCATCTTTGTTCCCTGATTTATGGCTGTCGAACCCACTTTCTCCTCCTTAGGCCAGGATTTCGAGCGCAGTGTCAGGCAAAGAAAGGTTTTCCCTGCCTTCATCCAGGCGACGTTCCCACCACAGAGGGGTGACTCTTGGTGCCGTTCTTCTGTTTGATTGTTCACCAGCAAATCTTCCCAACAGCGGCACCGTCTGGCCGACCTACCTCTGTCTACCAAGGAGGAATCTGTTTACGACAGTCTGCACATTAAATTCCCATCATTTGGCCTATCAAGTTCCTTA
>NW_012105176.1:1620928-1623517 GCF_000951045.1 Mandrillus leucophaeus
CCCTTGATTCAATTATCTCCCACCAGGTCCCTCCCACAACAGGTGGGAATTATGGGAGCTACAATTCAAGATGAGATTTGGGTGGGGACACAGCCAAACCCTATCAATTGTTTAGCACAGGGAAAAATAAAATGCTTGGTTTCAAATTGTTCAGCTGAGGCACAAGAAAGAGATCAGTATTATTTCTCATGGGAACCCGTGATATCTCCCCACACTTACCTATATAGCTTTGTAAGAGCTCAGGAAACAACAACAACAACAACCAAATCAAAACAACAAATAGACCAAATGCATAACCATATTCACACAGAACCACCTCCTTCTGTCTGAAACCGAACCTATGCAACGATCACACACCCTGCTGAAGCAGTGGTTTTCACACATTTTTTCATTTTTCAAGGGAAACAAGAAAGTACTATATTTAAAACAAAGCTGAGTTCTTCTGTCTGGATGAGGACTGGAGCCTCAGGAGCTCCTCTCTGCTGGAGGGACCCCGGAGGGTCTCTAAGGGGCCCCCAGACTCCCAGAACCCAATTACATCCCTGGAGCCTTCATGTCAGAAATCATTGTTTTTTTTGGGGGGTCAAAATCATTGTTTAGGGACAAATCAATTTTACTGTCAAGCTATGTGTACACGAGAAAGGAGATAAGCACCTTTGGTAAAGGAAATGAGTATACAAGCAGTTATAATAATTTTAGCCATAAATGGAAAAAAAATCTCTTGAATGCCGGAAGACAGAAAATTTGCAATTCCCCGGTGTAATCGAGTATACTTTTATAGACTTCATTTTTGTTTTGGAAATAAATTCTTGCACAATGGAGATATCCTGGTTAATTTAAGTTATAATTAAAAACAACCCTAACTTATATATTGATTTCATTACATTGTATTTCATTTCTGTTTATTGTTTCATATTTTAACGAGTTAATGAAGGAGCCTTTTTATTTATTTCTTCATGCTACTTACAAACCCAAACTATGTCCTGAATAGAAATCACACTTGTGCAACACATTTTTTTCTTCCCAACTACAGTAATGAGAATGTTGTTCCACTGACATTAAGTAATCGCAGAGAAGCCAGGAATCCTTTCTTTGTGTAGGAGGAAGTCAGTTTTTCTGGTTTTCTGGGCAAAGCATCTTGAGATTTACTTGAAAGAAAAAGGTGTTGACAAAGTTCTAACCATCACCTGACCGAGGAAGGTGAGCACATCCCCTCGGGGCAGAGGTGCAGGTAATCCCTTAGGAATGTGAGATCCTGACCTTGGTACCATGTTGAAATGCCAGCCTGCGTGGATCTTCCCACACGAAGGGCTTCACTTTGTTCTTGAAGTGAAATCAAGTGCATCAGAAAATGTGGGCTGAGCCGTTCCCGATTGTCTCACCAGCTGCTCTCAGGTGTCTCATCTTCTGGATTTGGTGGCTTTCAGATCAAGCACCCGGGATCCTTCAGCCAATGCCCTTTGCTGCCTCACACTTCTTGTAGTTGCTGCAGGAGTAGAAAGCCAAAGACTGGGGGGTGGGGGGGCAGAGGAACTGGGTTGGACTTTTTGTGACTGTTTGTTGTTAATGAACTTTAATAATTTGGGGGTTGTGAACGGAAAATACCTGAGACAGATCTCAATCAATTTAGAAAGTTGATTTTGCCAAGGTTAAGGATGCACCCATGACACAGCCTCAGGAGGTCCTGATGACAGGTGCCTAAGGTGGTCAGATCACAGTTTGGTTTTTCTTTTTTTTTGTTTTGTTCTGTTTTGTTTGTTTGTTTGTTTGAGACGGAGTCTCGCTCTGTTCACCCAGGCTGGAGTGCAGTGGCGGGATCTCGGCTCACTGCAAGCTCCGCCTCCCGTTTATGCCATTCTCCTGCCTCAGCCTCCCGAGTAGCTGGGACTACAGGCGCCCACCACCACGCCCGGCTAATTTTTTTTTTTTTTTGTATTTTTAGTAGAGATGAGGTTTCACCCTGTTGGCCAGGATGGTCTCGATCTCCTGACTTCGTGGTCCACCTGCCTCGACCTCCAAAAGTGCTGGGATTACAGGCGTGGGCCACCTCGCCTGGCCACAGTTTGGTTTTATAGATTTCAGAGAGACATGAGACCTCAATCCATATCAATCTGTGTAAAACGTACATCGGTTAGTCTAGAAAGGTAGGACAACTGAGGTCAGCAGCGGCTTCCAGGTCACAGGTAGCTTTTCACCGGATACACAATTCCCATGTGAGAAGAGGGCAGAGGAGGAATAGTCGGGTATGCCTCGGTCTGGCTCGGTGACTCTGCATTGTGACATAAACAATAGGGCAGAGGAAGCAATTAGATATACGTTGTCTCAGGTGCACGGGGGATCACTTTGTCTGTCCTTTGTCCACAGGGAATTTTCTTGTGGGCAAATCACGAGGGAAGCGTGTAACATTTTATCTTCGTAGCGATCTTATTTAGGAACGAGATGGAAAACAGGTTTGTCTGATGCAGCTCCCAGCTTGACTTTTCCCTTTGGCTTAGCGATTTTGGGGTCCTGAGATTTATTTTCCTTTCATGGGGCTCACAGCGTAATTGAGTGGTGAGTAGAGTCCCCCCATGCCCCCCATGCCCCCCA
>NW_012105176.1:1630817-1637442 GCF_000951045.1 Mandrillus leucophaeus
CCTGTTTACCTCCCCCTCCTCCAACCCCTGGCAACCCCTGAGCTTTTCACTATCTGCAAAGTTTCACCTTTTACAGAACGTCCTAGAGATGGGCTCCTACAGGATGTAGGCTTTTCAGATGGTCTTTCTTCTTTCAGTTAGCGATGTGCACTTACATTTCCCCCGTGTCTTTCTGTGGCTTCGTAGCTCATTTCTTTCAAGCACTGAATAGCTAGCTAATACGCCATGATCTGGATGAACCACAGACGAAGTATCCATTCACCCACTGAAGGGCCTGTTGGTTGCTCCTAGTTTTGGCAGTTATGGATAAAGCTCCTACAAGCATCCAAGTGCAGGTTTTTGCGTGGACATAAGTTTTAAACTCCTTTGAGTAAATGCCAAGAAGCTCGATTGCTGGATCATCCGACCATAGAATGTTTCCTTTTGTTAGAAACCGTGGAACCATCATCCGTCATCCACAGAGGCTGCACTATTTTGCGTTCCCACCAGCAACGATGGGAGTTCCTGCTGCTCCACACCCTCACCAGCATGCGGGGTGTCAGTGTTCTGGATTTTGGCCATGCTGTTAGGGGTGTAGTGGCATCTCATTGGTGTTTTATTTGCATTCTCTAGTGACATATGATAGGGGGCCTCTTTGCATAGGTTCATTTGCCGTCTGTATGTCTTCTTTGCTGTGGTATCAGTTAAGGTCTCAGGTGCCTTTTTTAACTGGGCTGTTTGTTTTTCTATTGTTGAGTTTTAAGGATCCTTTATATGTTTTCTCCTAATCTATGGTATGCTGCCTCGTTTTCTTGATGTTGGCTTCTACTGTGCACAAGTTTTTAAATTAAGTCCCATTTGTTGATTTTGTTTTTATGGATTGTTTCTTTGGTGTCGTATCTAAAAAGTCATCACCATACCTAAGGTCATCTACATTTTCTCCTATGTCATCTTGTAGGAGTTTTATAGTTTTGCCTTTTACATTTAGGTCTGTGATTCATTTTGAGTTAATTTTTACAAAAGCTGTTAGATTAGTGTCTAGATTCATCTTTTGGCTTGCGGATGTCTAATTATCTTTGCTGCTTTATCAAAGATCAATCCTTAACCCTAACCCTGTATTTGTGTGGCTCTACTTGTGGGTTCTCTGTTCTGTTCCACTGATCTATCTGTCCATTGTTTCACCAGTTTGTGCTTCTCCTTCAGCATTGTGTTGACTACTCTGGGCCTTTTGCTTCTCCATATCAACTTTAGAATGAGTTTGGTGATATCCATGACATCACTTGCTTAGATTTTGATTGAGAATATATTGAATCTACAAATCAAGTGAGGAAGAACTGACATCTTAAAATACTGAGTCTTCCTGTCCATGAACATGGAATTTCTCTCGTTTGGTTCTTGAATTTCTTTCATGAGAGTTTTATAGTTTTCCTCAAATCTTGTACATGTGTTGTTAGATTTATACCTAAGCATCTGATTGGGGAGTGGGCTGAGATCTTTTTTGACCTAATTATCTATTTTAGTAAACCATTCATTTCCTTTAGGCCTGTGTCACTTCATCTTAAAAACTCTGCTTTATACACTGCCCAGGGCTGTTGCAAAGACCAAATGATAAATCACGCTTGAAAGTTCTCTGCGAAATGCAAAGCTCTGTAGATTCTCAAGATATTTGCATGAAGGGCCCTGTCAGTATATACAATTCTATGACTGTCTTTATGACAGTGACCCCTTGCCATCCTCTCATCATGTGGCATTTTTTACTTTTCTCTGGGAAGGTGAAATTTTGAAACACTTCATGTTGAAATGTGACCTCTGTGGAGGCAGAATAGGTCAAGTGTTGATCTATGGCATGAAGTCCCAATGGCTGAAATCCTGAAAAATCGTTCATCCTTAATCCAACAATTACTTTGTGATGATAGATGAAGTCCCAGTCGCCAGGAGAAAGAGCAATATTGGTGACAAGAAATACAAAGCGGATGCGTCTGGGAACACAGGGACGTAAGCGGCTCGGCCCATGCACCCAGGAGGCCTTTCAAAGACAGGCCCGTGACCACTCTGCACTGTCATTAACACGCTCAACAGAGCTAGGGGGTCTCCCAGCCCCTGGGTCTCAGCAGAGGCACCGCGATTACGAAATCAGTGCTAAAGGTCACTACGAGGAGGGTGCTGAATGGGGCCTGGCTGACGTTGATCTTCCTGACAACCATGTTTCCCCGTGACGTGGAACGCATTGGAGTTTATTGAGGATAGGAGGAACTTGAGCAGCCTGGGGACAGTAGCATCTGCACTAGGGTTAGGATCGAGCCACAGACACCAGCAGATGTGGCTTGAGCTCACACACTGGCACTCACTGGCTGTTTGGCTGAGGGTGCTGCTTGGTGTGCCTGTTGCATTCAAATGGTGGCAGCCGCAGTGGAAGTGGTCATCGTTCTGTAGCTATAACTGTCATTCATCTCCCATAAAGGTGGAAAATATATCAAGAAAAAAATGCATGGATTTATTCTTTGAAGGCCCTTTCTGGTCTTCTGATACTGCCAGGGAAATCAGGGCAGCAGGAGGGTGGATTTTGTTTCCTAAGGCGTAAAATGTGGAGTCAAACGCAGGGATCTAGCAGCCGTGGGTCAGTGCTGGGCAGACCCCAGTGAGGGCTGCTGCTGATAGGGGCCCTGAGACTGAGCATGGGAGACAGCGAGGCCCTCCCTCTGCTACCAGCAGATAACACAGGGCCACATCGCTTCCCACTGCCGCTGAAGTAGCTGGGCCAGAGACAATTCCAACTCCAAATGGTTTCCTGTGTCCCAAGGTGCTCATCTACCACTTAATCCATTTCTGCATCTCATCCATCATGTAAATGAAACGTGGAACGGTCCCAAGTTTCTTCAAGAGGCTGTTAGCCCTCGACAGCAAGTATTTTAGAGTTGATTAGATTAAGAAGGTCTGCTCGGACCTCGACTCAAGTGCTGTTTATGCAGCTCAAGTGTCAACCAAGCTCAGCGGACCACAGTGAGTGGGGAAGCAGCCTCTGGGGGAGGAGGTGGTTTCCTGTTTCAGGGCAGAGAAAATAGCCACTGTGTGCTTAGCATGTGTGGGCACCGTGCTGAGATTGTGAGCTCTGTGCACACACACACACACACACAAATACACACACACACACACATTTCTAAATCATCTCTATGCCTATCTGGGTGCATCTGTGTCTCTCTGCACTGTGTCTACGTATGTGTATATGACTCTGAGTGTGTTCTCTCCTCTATATGTGCCATGTATACATTCTCTGTCTGTATCTAGCTCTATATAGATGTATGCACACACATGCATGTACATATGTATACACACACGCACTTAATACTCAAAAAGTTATCCATGAGGTGAGCACTATCAGATACTGAAGACCTACCCCTGTGGTAGGTCATGTTGTTCCATTCTGCAGGTTTACATTCAGGCTAATTACCTGGTCAAGGTGACAGCTCACAAGAAGTAGAGCCAGGCTAGGAACTCAGGAGGTGGCTCCAGGGCCCGGATTCCACTGTCACGCCTCCTGCTCTGGGAGGGAAGGGGCCACGTGGCCGCCTGAGCTGCTGTCCTCGGGGGAGATGGTGACATTTCTCTACCAGGAGAGGCAGCACCTTCCTGGAAACCCGGCTCCAGGGGAACTGGGTGGGTGCCTCCCTGTAACTGTCGCAGGGGAACTGGGTGTGTGCCTCCCTGTAGCTGTCGCAGGGGAACTGGGTGTGTGCCTCCCTGTAGCTGTCGCAGGGGAGCTGGGTGTGTGCCTCCCTGTAGCTGTCGCAGGGGAGCTGGGTGTGTGCCTCCCTGTAGCTGTCGCAGGGGAACTGGGTGTGTGCCTCCCTGTAGCTGTCGCAGGGGAGCTGGGTGTGTGCCTCCCTGTAGCTGTCGCAGGGAAAGCTCCCACGAGGAGAATGTCTGATGGGTTTAAGCCTCACATGGCTCCAGGCTTCTTCCCTACACCTTGAATATCATTTGAGGACTGCTGGCCCCACAGCAGGCTTCTCCCAGACCAGGTTCTGTCCCTGCTTCTAGTCAGTGCATTGGTGAGGACACACAGGGCTTCAAACATTTTCACCACATGTTCCGGCATGTGAATACACGTTGGGTATTCACCCAAAGGAGCTGGAAACACGTCCACACAAAATCCTGCACACAGATGTTTATAGCAGCTTTATTCAGAATAAGAGGCAACCAAGATGCCCTTCGTGGGTGAGAGAATAAGCACTGGGCTTCCTCAGCACGGTGGAGCGTGATTCGGCACAAAGAGAAATGGGCAATCAAGCCGCAGAAAGACCTGGAGGAATCTTAAATGCACGGTGCGAGGTGAATACGGTAGTCTGAAACGGTTATAAGTTACGTGTTCTAAAAAATATTCTAAAAACGTAAAGCTATGAAAACAGACCAGCGGTGGCCAGGGCTTGTGGGGAAGGAGGGATGAACAGAAGGAGCACGGCGGATTTTCAGGGCAGGGACACTGCTCTGTGTGATGTTCCAATGTGGATCCAAGTCACTCTCCATCTGTCCAAGCCCATAGAAGGTTCAACACCAAGCGTAAGCCCCAGCTTAATCCGTGGACTTCATAATGGGGCAGCTGTGCATTTGGGGGAGGAAGCACAGGGGAGCCCTCTGTACCTTCTTCTTTATTTTGTTGAGAACCTCAAACTGCTCTAAATAAAATGAAATCTTAAAAAAAAGAAGCTTTAAGACAAATTTTCTCATCTCAGAAAGAAAGACCCATGAAAGATAAGTTACAATGCCGGACCAACATACATACACAATTTTAGAGATATGGCATAGCATTATCCTAAGCGAACTAATGCAGGAACAGAAAATGAAATATCACATTATCTCACTTATAAGTGGGGGCTAGACATTGAGTATTCATGGACACGAAGGAGAGAACGATATACATGGGGCCTGCTTGAGGGTGGAGGGTGGGAGGAGGGCAAGGATTGAAAAACCATCTATCAGTCACTCTGCTTATGACCTGGGTGGTGAAATAACGTGTACACCAATGTACCCTGGCAAGATGCGATTTACCTGTGTAACAAACATGTACATGTACTCCTGAAACCATGATAAAGGTTTTTTTAAAATTAAAATAAGAAAGAAATCTGGCACACAACATAGACAATTCAGGGGCACTCACTCGTCTGCCTCGTCCAAGTTGTACATTCCTGGGGAGTGGAGACTGTTTTCGTGAACAGGGATAACTAATGTTTACTGGGTGAACAGAGAGGACTTCAAAGGGAGTCCCTGAGTCCCAAAAGGTGAGCGGCTGCCAGGGACACCAGGCATGTCTGGGGAGATTCGGGGAGAGAATGGCACCTGGGTGTCCATGGCCAGCCTGTGCGGGGTGACTGGGCCACTCGGAAGTCAGACCAAGTGTGATGAGGGTTTGGGAGGAGAAGTCAACGGCAGTAACCTCAGAGGTGTCAGTCAGGGCCAAGGAATTCATCTTCTGTTGAGAAGTTCATCCTTCCTCTTTCTCACATGGTAAACTAGCATATTTACATCAACTAGCTCAGATTTGGAGTCTTTATTTTATTTTTTAGGAAGTATTTCTGCTTCACATAGAAAAGCGAGGTGCTCTGCATCTGCGACATGCTGCCTCACTGGAGAGTATTTCAGATCCCTTCCACCCCTGTGACTGTCAAATTAAACCAGAAAAGGGTCCATTCCATTGAACGCCTGTGTACTATTTACAGCTGAGTCACAATCTCTCAAATCATCGTCAACAATTCTCTTGATTCCAACCAACTGATGATTAACTTGCTGTTATGTGCATACTATAATTTCCCCATTTTCATCTTTCTTTAAAAAATGCAGAAATTACATGATTCAGCGGCACACATAAGCATGTGGCTGAGTCTAACGCAGGCAATCGTAGTAGGAGGATGTAAATTGTGCCTTCTATTCACTGTGTGGTTTTTGCCAGGGCTCCAAGCCTCGTGGGAAACAGCATATTTGCCCTCGAGCAGGTGACCGGCGTTCCCGGATGATGGGTCTGTGACCACTGAGCATCTTCACCCGCCTGACCCTAAGTACTGATATAAAGGGGCGTGCTAGGAGGATGCCAGCCCTGTCGGAGCTGGAAGGCCGCACAGCATAATGGGGCCTGAATCGCACTTGACAGAGTCCACACGCCCCTCCTCATCCTCCACCTTCAATGTGTGATGCAGCCATTGTCCCCAAGGGCTTTTCCTTGAGAGACACTAGGGGCGCAGGTTTCAGGGCTCAAAGCTTCAGGAAACGCAGCTGGTCCATCTCCAACTGGGGAGTGACACAGGGCCCCTCCGCTCACTATAGACTAATGATCACCTGTCTCCGACTGGGGGTTGCACAGCGCTCTTCACCCACTCGAGACCGAGGATCACCGGACAGAGACACAGATCTAGCACTGCTTATCCCGGGGGTCCCACCTGCAGTTCATGGAACTCTTGGTCCTCTCGGCTCCTGCCAGCACCACACAACCATAGCATGAACTGCTGCTACTGTATTTCCAGGACGTTCTGCAGGGAGAGCCCTCCTGCAATGGCCCCTGAGCCCTCCAGTGACCCTGGGCCCTGTCCTGTGACCCTGGGCCCTGTCCTGTGACCCTGAGCCCTGTCCTGTGACCCTGGGCCCTCCAGTGACCCTG
>NW_012105176.1:1637492-1641950 GCF_000951045.1 Mandrillus leucophaeus
GCCCTGTCCTGTGACCCTGGGCCCTGTCCTGTGACCCTGAGCCCTCCAGTGACCCTGAGCCCTGTCCTGTGACCCTGGGCCCTCCAGTGACCCTGAGCCCTGTCCTGTGACCCTGGGCCCTGTCCTGTGACCCTGAGCCCTGTCCTGTGACCCTGAGCCCCCTCCAGGGACCCTGAGGCCCCTCCTGTGACCCTGGGCCCCCATCCTGTGACCCTGGGCCCCCATCCTGTGACCCTGGGCCCCCTCCAGTGACCCTGAGTCCCCTCCTGTGACCCTGAGTCCCTCCAGTGACCCTGAGTCCCCTCCTGTGACCCTGATTCCCCTCCCCAGTGGCTCTGGGCGACCTCCCATGGTCCTGAATTTCCCTTTAGTGGCCCTGAGCCCCCTCCAGCGGCCCTGAACCCCCTCCAATAGGCTCTGAGCCCCCTCCCATGGATCCTGAACCCCCTCCCTTGGCCATGAGCCCCCTCCCGTGGGCTGTGTGCTCTGTAGCTCTAGGTACCCCTCTCTGACTTGAGGGGCTTCATGCGCTGTCTGACAGGAAGGGCTTCCTGAGCAGTGTGCGACGGAGGAGGGATCAGGTGGACTGGGTTGAGCTGATTCAGAAACGACCCTGGTCCTGCCCCAAGGCCAGAGCCAAACCGCCAGTCTCTCTGGGTCTCTGTGACCCCATCTGGAAACCATAGAGCTTGACCCCAGGCGGATCCCACAGGGTCCCCCAGCTGAGCATCCCACCCTCCGGCACCCCAGGGCCTCAGAGGCACAGGAGCAGGTGGGGAAGAGGCTGAAGACAGAGTGGGAGAGACAGTGGCTGGGCGCAGAGCCCCTCAGAGCAGCGTCCGCACGCCTGTGTCTCCAGGGTGTGCAAACAGAAAGGGGCTCCACGGCCCCTCTGACCCGGCGGTGCTGGTGCCGAGTGCCACATGCCTGTCTGCTTGCTGTTCTCCCGTGTCTCTGCTGTGAAATGCGCTGCTTTGGCATCTTTAAGACCCATTATTCTCCACAATCACCACCTGTGAGCTGGCAGAACAAGCATACATTTCCCTCCCAGAAAAATAATCAGCACTGAGAATACAGAATCCAGCCGCTACCTTTTTAACGAGCTGAGCAGCCTGGCCTTTAATTTATAGCAGCTTCTTAAGCAGCCAGGGGAATATATTAGTTTTAATTTTTTTTTAAGAAACAAAAACAGCAGAATTGCTCTGTTCATAAAATCCAACCACAAGCAAGCCGTTCCGTGAGGGGTGAATTAATTAGCACTACTTACTAAGGTTTTACTGCTATTGATTCATTCTGCTCCATCAATAATATTAATTCACCCACAAAACCAATTCAGCTTAACAACCTGTGCAAGGGAGTCAGGAAGTTGAGTCACCTGTTACAATGTTGCTGCCCGCAGTTTCTCTTTTGGCTTCTGTTTTTCTGTCAACTCAGCCCCTGAATTGCTGCCCCTGGATCTCCTGGCAGTGCCACTCAACACCCTGAAATCATCCCTCAAATCATCTTTTCCCCTCCACTCTGCCACCATAGCCCCTCCTGCCTCATGTCAAGTAACTAAAATAGCCGCCACTTCCAGGCTGTATGTGTTCCCCAAATTCACAGGTTGAAGTCCAATCCCCAAGACCTCAGTTGACTGGGTTTGGGGGTGGGGTCTTTACAGAGATTTATTAAGGTAAAATGAGATTTTTAGGCTGGACCCTAATCCAATCTACACGGTGTCCTTATAAAAGCAGAGATTAGGACACAGACACGCACAGAGGGAGGACCCCATGAGGACACAGGGAGACAGCAGGGTCTATAAGAACAGGGACCTTAGGAGGAACCAGCCCTGCCAACACCTCGACGTTGGACACCCAGCCTCCAGGACGCTGGGAACAGGAGTGTCTGTTCTCTGTGGCACTTTCTAGGAAAGTCCAGGAAGACTCGTGCCACTTCTAACCCGTCCTCTGCCTCCCGTTGACCACGCAGTTCTCTTTCCAAAAACTCCACCTTTCACCATGTCCCCTCTGCTTTCAGCACCAATTTCTCAATCTTCAACTCAAAGCCCTTGTCCCAGCCTGACGCCTCATCATCTATGCAGGTTTGACTCATGACCTCCGAGAAAATGCCCTCAACGCGGCTGTTTCCTCCACGCTGTGCGTGTGTAAGAGGCTGTTTCGTTCCGTGCTCTCGGCCCACATCACATGTGGTTCTTCCTTGCTCAGCACACGGCTCAGCCAGGAGGCAGGAGGGAAGGATGCCACCTTCCAAGATTTGCAGTCTCAGAATTTCCTGTGTGGGTATCTTATTTTTTTCCTAAGGTCTTTCAGATATAAGACATTTTTATCTTCAAGAAATGCCAGGTATATCATGGAGGTGTTGTCATTGTTTTAACATAAGAAACAAAGGCCCCAAAAGGTTAAGATACGCAGTTCATGGCAGATCGAGGATTAGCAGGACGTGTCTTGCGTCCTGTCCAGCGGCCATCTCACTGGGTGTCGTGACCTCTATGGCCAGTTGAGGAGCTGGCTGCAGCAGGCTCACTGGGCGGCAGGAGGGCTCACAAGACCCCGTTGAACTTGAAGCCCAGCGTGCCCCTGTCCTGGCCCCCATCATCTTGCCTTGAGGAGCCGGGTAGAGCTGGGTGCTGCTGGGTGCCTGCTGGGTGCCTGCTGCGTGGAGAACATCATAACGAGAACCCCAGCGTTTTCCGGCTCAACCTCCCAAGGACACTGAGCTCTTCCTCAGGCCTGTGCAAGGAGGTGCAGAGTGGGCCTGGGTCTGGGAAGGGCAGGGAGAGGCCGCTGTAACCACTGCATGATCCACTGATTCACCTTCTCTAAGAAATGGAGATAAGGGGACAGAATGAGAGTGAGGGTGGGGTGTTG
The DNA here is from genome assembly GCF_000951045.1 of Mandrillus leucophaeus. Lineage (NCBI taxonomy): Eukaryota > Metazoa > Chordata > Mammalia > Primates > Cercopithecidae > Mandrillus > Mandrillus leucophaeus. The sequence continues at coordinate 1,640,360 of NW_012105176.1, forward strand.
GAGGCACTGGCCCGGCTCTCTGCGGACAGCGCCTTTACTTTCTGCCGTGTACTTCAACCTCACCAGTCTCCGTGCCACACTCAACATGTTCCCACGCTCTTCTGTGACATGGGGGGAAATGGGGGAGGGCACTTTTATCCCAGGCAGCAGCAGTTGACAGCTGGTGCACACGGAGTAGGGAGTTGTAACCTGAGCACAGTTGAGTGCCGGTGACAGCCCCACCCGGGCTCATCCAAGCTGTCCTTTCCCAGCTGAGAGCCCCGGTCCCCAGGCTCACTGAGTCTCTCATCTCCATCAGTGACAGGCACAGGCCCACCCCAGACAAGCACACACAGCCACCGTCTGCCTCCAAGCAAATGTCAGCAGACGCATCCTCTGTTCATTCACTGGCCTCCTGAACTGAAGCCCAAAGCCCTGTTCTGAGCTCCACCTCTGCTGAGAGCTTGCTGGCCTGCAGAAGCCTGGGCCGCTGAGCCGACCCTCTGACAGACTGGGGCCACTCTGGCCGTGTGAGTGGGCACTGGGGGGCAGTGGATGTGGAGAAAGGTCACTGCTGCAGGAAAAGACCCACCTGCATGGCCACAGTAGGGTGTGTGAGTGAGCCAAGCAGGGACAAGCCGTGCGTGGGTGCAGAAGGACACTAAGAGCACTTGGGGCCCAGAAGCACCATCAGCAAATGTCCATGCAGGGAGGTCCCAGCTCAGGGGGCCCCTGGGGAGCCCAGGCTGTAGCACCTACTCTCTGAGTCCTCCATCTCAATGACCTCCTCTTCACCGCCCTCCTTCCCCAGCCCTCTCTCTTGACAAAGTGTTGTGTTTATTTTCTTCTTTATCTCCTATTTACTGAGGGCTCAGTATTATGCCAAGTTCTGCCCACATCCTACCCAGCCAGTACTCAGCCCAGCATGGCACAGGGGTGGTCCTCCCGTTTTATAAGTGAGAATGACAAGCCTTGGGCACTTGTCTCTTCTATATGAACTAACATGCTACAAAACAAAACAAACACCCTCACCGTCATTCAGACAGACGAGGAAAGGCACCCACCATCAGTCCCCAAAGAGCCTCCTGCAGCCATTTTCATCTTCCCTCTTCTATGTCCTGGTGGCCTCACAGCACAGTTGCCTGATCCCTGCATGGTTCAGTCCTGTAGAGACCTGAGATAAACAGGTGCTCACTCACCTGCAAGCTCACCTGTTCACTCATCTTCACACTCACCTGCCTACTCACCTGTCCACTCACCAGCACACTCACCTGCCTACTCACCTGTCCACTCACCAGCACACTCACCTGCCTACTCACCTGCACACTCACCTGCCTGCTCACCTGCCTACTCACCTGTCCATTCACCTGCACACTTATGTGCCTACTCACCTGCACACTCACTTGCCTGCTCACCAGCACACTCACCTCCATGCTCACCTGCACACCCATCTGCCTGCTCACCTTCACACTCACCTGTCCACTCACCTCCATGCTCACCTTCACACTCACCTGCACGCTCACCTGTCCACTCACCTGCACACTCATCTGCCTGCTCACCTGCACGCTCACCAGCACACTCACCTCCATGCTCACCTGTCCACTCACCTGCA
>NW_012105177.1:0-1295 GCF_000951045.1 Mandrillus leucophaeus
CCGCTCACTGCAAGCTCCACCTCCCGGGTTCACGCCATTCTCCTGCCTCAGCCTCCCGAGTAGCTGGGACTACAGGCGCCCACCGCCACGCCCGGCTAATTTTTTGTATTTTTAGTAGAGACGGGGTTTCACCATGTTAGCCAGGATGGTCTCGAGCTCCTGAGATCTCCTGACCTCGTGATCCACCCTCCTCGGCCTCCCGAAGTGCTGAGATTACAGGCATGAGCCACCACGCCCGACCTATACAAGCAATTTTTAAAAATTAGCCAGGCGTGGTGGCACGCACCTATAGTCCCAGCTACTCAGAAGGCTGAGACGGGTGAATCCCTTGAGCCTGGGAAGTGGAGGCTGCAGAGAGCTGTGATAGCGCCACTGCACTCCAACATGGGTGACATAGTGACACACTGTCTCAAAAAAAAAAAAAAAAAAAAAATCCCTGAAAGAGATTATGTCATGGATAAGTAATGCAATAATTTTAGTTCAGAGCCTGAACCTATGATAAGACAAACTTACCTAGAAAGTCATCTGCGTATGAATATGGAAAATGTGACTCCTGTTTTGGGTTAGGGTTGTCTACATGGAGAGGGATGTTTTTGGTCCAGGCTCCTTATCAGCCTTCTCCCTTGGAGTTAGACATTGTCGGATGCTGGGCAAGTCTGAAATGTTGTCAGAGGACTTGGCCTTTACATGTACCAGAGAGGATAAGGTACTTGGTTGCTACTTACTCCCAGAAAAGCTGGAAAATACTGAATTCAGGCCTCACTGGGTGCGTGTAGGCCAGGCTAAGTCTTACGAGCTTTGAGTCTCCTTTTCATTCACCTTCACTGTCCAGGACATCATCTGCTGACCCTGTGGTTCCCTGCCACAGTTCATCTTACAGTTCCTGAATATGCATGTCTACAATGGGTGTTTGGGAAGCTTCTGTGGATATCTGGAGAACTACCAGGTTTCCCTGCCCCCTCTTTCTTGGCCGGCCTTTGCCAAATGTCACTGATCTCTAGAACAAAAACCAAAACCTTCCAAATCTCTATAGACTCGAACACTTCACAGCCATATATTGGCTGACACCTCTTCTGGCTAGGATTCTTCCTGACCGGGAGTCAAAAACAGCACTGCAGATGTCTGTTCTTCAGAGGTCTGTTCTGCTAACCCCAGACAACTCAGCTAGAATGATCCACAGCAAAATTCTGCCTGGCGATAAGTGTATTCTACCTATAGATACCTATTCTTCTTGGAGCTGAGATCTTCCAAATTTTATATATTTTTTTGGCTTATTTTTCTCCTTCCCCCCCCCC
>NW_012105177.1:1555-3301 GCF_000951045.1 Mandrillus leucophaeus
AGCCAGGATGGTCTCGATCTCCTGACCTCGTGATCCACCCGTCTCGGCCTCCCAAAGTGCTGGGATTACAGGCTTGAGCCACCACGCCCGGCCTGTTAGCTGTTCTTAGTACAGGAAGCAGATTTTTTAGTGACATCCTCATGTTTTTAAGGTGGCAACATGGCGGAGCCCACTGACAAGGTGTCCCGATCAAGCCTTTTCCTTGCCACCTCAGGTGCTTGAATGTTTTTATCTGTCTCTACCTTACCATGAGCAACTGAGCTAATTCTACAAGCACGAAATATACAAACACCAAGGGCTTAGGGACAAAGCACAAAATATCCTAACAGCCAAGGACAGCTGACGGTTGCAGGAGGCTCCCCAGGAGGTAGAAAACCCTGTGTAAGCAGGAAGTGCTGTGACCATTCCAGGCTGAGCCTCCTGCGCCCTAGTGTATTTTGTTTTCCAAAGAACTTTACAGACAAGATAACTCCTCCCTCCTTTACTGCCCCAATGACCTGGGTTGGGCGGTAAGACTTAGAAGGGTTTGCAGGCATCCCCTCTTTGTTTGTTCCTTAAGCCTGCAATCATCTAAGTAGGCTTTTAGCATCCCCTGTTCTGAAACCCAAATTGGCTCATCCAACTCAGCAGAGCCCTGCAAGACTAAGAAACCTAGGGAAACGGGACTGATAATAACCTCCAGTCCCCATTTTTTGTTCCCTGTTCTATTTCTTTTTCTTTTCTTTTTTTTTTTTTTTTTTTTTTTTTTTTTTTTTTTTTTTTTTTTTGAGACAGAGTTTCACACTGTAGTCCAGGCTGGAGTACAGTGGCGCAATCTCGGCTCACTGCAAGCTCCGCCTCCCAGGTTCACGCCATTCTCCTGCCTCAGCCTCCCGAGTAGCTGGGGCTACAGGCACCCACCACCACGCCCGGCTAATGTTTTTGTATTTTTAGTAGAGACGGGGTTTCACTGTGTTAGCCAGGATGGTCTCCATCTCCTGACCTTGTGATCCGCCTGCCTTGGCCTCCCAAAGTGCTGGGATCACAAGCGTGAGCCACCGCGCCTGGCAGCTGTGCCTTTTTTATTTCTGTTTTTTAGGCAAGCAAAAGATACTGAAACCTTTTTTGATTTTTGATATATTTTTAGCATTATAGATTTAAAATATTTGCTTCTTTAATAAGTGAAAATGCTATTTCTGAGGTTTTAAAAAATAGACTTTATTTTTTAGAGCATTTTTTTGGTTCACAGCAAAATTGAGCATATACTCTCTGCCCCCACACATGCGTAGCCTCTCCCACTATCAACATCCCACACCAGAGTGATATGTTATAATAGTATGATTTGTACTTCTTGTTTCTTTGCTTACTAGAAAAGTTGAACCTTTTTTAAAATGTGTTTTTTAAAGCCCCTTTTTTGTGAATTGCTTTCCATTTTCATTGCTTGGTGATTGAAAAACAACTCAAATGAAATAAGATTGGTTATAGCCTTTGTCATTTCTATAATGTCTGTTTTGTTCTGTTATTTGAGATGGAGTTTTGCTCTTGTCATCCAGGCTGGAGTGCAATGGTGTGATCTCAGCTCACTACAATCTCCACCTTCTGGGTTTAAGCAATTCTTCCTGCCTCAGCCTCCTGAGTAGCTGGGATTACAGGCACCTGTCACCATGCCTGGCTAATTTTTGTATTTTTAGTAGAGATGGGGTTTTACCATGTTGGCCAGGCTGGTCTTGAACTCCTGACCTCAGGTGATCCACCTGCCTCAGCCTC
>NW_012105178.1:0-1290 GCF_000951045.1 Mandrillus leucophaeus
AAAAAAAAAAAAAAAAAGAAAAAGGAGAAAAATAACAGAAATAATCGATAATAGACAGCTTGGGAGCAAGAGAAGAGAAACAAGGAAAGTCTCAGTGCATCAGTAGTGCAAAAGAGAGAGGATGAGTGAGAAAAATAAAACTTGGAACCTGCAAGTAAAACAGATAAATAAGCTCCACTGATTGCTGATGGTACAACTGTATGACAGAATGTTTTTCAATTACGTATTACCAATGACTCTGAAACATCAAAATAAGATTCAGTTGCGTTTAACATTCCTTAAGCAGAGAAATATGAAACACTAAAGACATTCCCACTTAAGTCAGAATTAAAACAAAGACGCCTGCTATTATCATCCCTACTATTTAGAATTGTTCTCAATGGTGTAGCCAGTGCAAGAAGACAAGAAAAGAGAATGAATGGCAGAAAAGAAAAAGGCATAATAATTGTTATTAAAGATGCTATGATGGGCCGGGTGCGGTGGCTCATGCCTGTAATCCCAGCACTTTGGGAAGGTGAGGCAGGTGGACCACAAGGTCAGGAGATGGAGACCATCCTGGCTAACCCAGTGAAACCCCGTCTCTACTAAAAATACAAAAAAATTAGCCAGGTGTGGTGGTGGGCACCTGTAGTCCCAGCTACTCAGGAGGCTGAGGCAGGAGAAGGCAGAGCTTGCAGTGAGCCGAGATTGCACCACTGCACTCCTGCCTGGGCGACAGAGTGAGACTCCATCTCAGAAAAAAAAAAAAAAAAAAAAAAAAAAAAAAAAGATGCTATGATGGTCTACTCATAAAACCCAGGAAGACAGCCCCTATTCAGCGACCAGGCCAGTCACTGAATAAATACATAAAAGCCAGTTTCTTTCATATATACCGATAGCAAACCATTGAAAAATATACTGGAAAATGACACCATTCACCATGCTACAAACAATTCAAAATGCCCATGTATAAACTTAAGAAACATTCAGGGACCTAGATAAGGAAATCATGTGGATACTTGATGGACATATCAAAGTTTCATATGAGAAGATTCAATATTATAAAGATTTGGCTGGATGCAGTGGCTCACACCTGTAATTTCAGCATTTTGGGAGGCCGAGGTGGGCGGATCACCTGAGGTCAGGTGTTCAAGACCAGCCTGGCCAACATGGTGAAACCCCGTCTCTACTAAAAAATACAAAAATCAGGCGTGGTGACACACGCCTGTAATCCTAGCTACTCAGGAGACTGAGGCAGGAGAATAGCTTGAACCTGGGAGGCAGAGGTTGAAGTGAGCCGAGATCATGCCA
>NW_012105179.1:0-459 GCF_000951045.1 Mandrillus leucophaeus
CGCCGGCCCCGCCCACGCGCCTACGCCAGCGCCTACCAGTTTGTAGGCTCCCTAGGTAGCCGTGGGAATTTTCTCCCAGAAGAAGCGGAGGCTCCCCCAGCGAAGCCCCTTTCCCTCCCCACTCAGTCTCCTATTCAGAAGGCTCCCAGATTCCCAAACCTACCGCCGTCCGCGTTGCTTCATGGCGGCCATAAACCGGGCGCAGGCTTTTCGGGTTCCAGTCACCGCGTGACTCCTTGGACCAGACATCCCATTCCCAAGAGCTTGCACTACCTGTGGCTTCCATTTTCCTGACTCTTGGCCCAGTGCTTCCCCAAACTCTTAACTGGTTGTAACAGTTGAGACCTAGAACCCTAGTCACCCATATCAGGGTACACATCTGAGAGGACACTTAACTGCTCTGTAGCTTTGTACAAATCAGACTCTGAGCCTCTATTTTTGCCTCACTAAAATGAGTAT
>NW_012105179.1:5341-7796 GCF_000951045.1 Mandrillus leucophaeus
CCATGAAGAGTTTTACAAGAATTGTAAAAATCATTTATGTAAAGTACCTCATATGGTATTTGCCACATAATAGGTGCTCAAGAAGCAGTAGCTGTTACAATTTTAGCATGTATGAATTTGTGAAGTCCATACTTCCCTACTTTCCCTGCCTTCCCTCTTTGTCCTGGAGAGGCAGGAGGCTATAATGGAAAAGGTGCATATGGGCTTTGGACTGAGTTCAAATCCTGGGTTCCCCACTAACTATTATAGCATTATGACTCTGGGCAAGATCCTTGGTCGCTGCGTGCTTGGTTTCTTATATGTCAAATGAGGTTAATATCTTTGTCACAGAGTGTGGTGAAGATTGAACAAAATAATATATGCAAAAGTGCCTAGCATAGAGCTTGACTCAATACATGATGATACCAATGTTATGTGTTCCACAGTAATTTTGCCTTAAACAGTTCTTCACTTTCTTCTAGCCTCTAAGACTTTTTTTTTTTTTTTTTTTGAGATGGAGTCTTGCTCTGCTGCCCAGGTTGGAGTACAGTTGCATGGTCTCAGCTCACTGCAACCTCCACCTCCCGGGTTCAAGCAATTCTCCTGCCGCAGCTTCCCAAGTAGCTGGGACTACAAGTGTGTGCCACCAGACCTGGCTAACGTTTGTATTTTTAGTAGAAAATGGGGTTTCACCATGTTGGCCAGGCTGGTCTGGAACTCCTGACCTCAGGTGATCTCCCATCTTGGCTTCCCAAATTGGTGGGATTACAGATGTGAGCCACCACGCCCAGCCTGCCTCTAAGACTTCTTATCCATTCCCCTGTTGATGGACATTTGGGCAGTTTCCAGGTTTGTGCTATTAGAAATAATGCTACTATGAACATTTTGTACATATCTTTTGGTGAATATATCAATGCATTTCTATTTGGCATAGAACTTGAAATTCATATTAGAACATTTTCCTTACCCTTTTAACAAACATTGTGTTCTACCAAGAAGTTAATTCAGAGAACTTCCAGTTATGTATTCGGCCCCTGACACACGTGGACTCAGCTACTCAAATTTGTTTCTAAATTAGGTACCCAACAATTCAGAATCCTTCCAGCTTGCCTCTGGCTTGCAGTTCCTTTCTCCAAATCCTCCAGTACCAGATATTCCTGTATTTTAACAGTGGATTTGAAACAAATAATGATAGCCAGATGATTGTAAAGACAAAGAAACAGTACTGTTCTTTCAATCTTGTCGTTCCATGTGACAATTTGGACTTTTTATTTGTATTTAAAATGGAAAACAGCAAACACTGCAATCTGCAAGATGTAAGACTTTTTCTTGGTAAGTGAAAATCTGGTTCACATATGAACTAGTTTACTGAATTTGGACACTATATTTAAAATGGAAATGTATTCTTTTAAAATATTGTTTTCCCACTACAGACAAAAGCAAGAAAACAATTATTCCTAATTATTATATGATTATTACTAAAACAATTTTGTCATAGAGGTGAAAAATGTTAAAAAATTATCTACTCTGGACGTCTTATATGCTAGGTGTGTCACTGTTCTTTACTGGAATATCTGCATGCAGGAAGAAATAAGCAAAGCATGAGTGTAACCTAAGATTCCTCTTCCTGATGCCTTTCCAGAAACAATTTTTTTTTTTTTTTTTTTTTTTTTTCTGAGATGGAGTCTAGCTCTGTCACACAGGCTGGAGTCCAGTGGTGTGATCTCAGCTCACTGCAACCTCTGCCTTCCGGGTTCAAGCAATTCTCCTTTCTCAGCCTCCCGAGTAGCTGGGACTACAGTTGCATGCCACCACGCCCGGCTAATTTTTGTATCTTTAGTAGAGACAGGGTTTCACCATATTGGTCAGGCTAGTCTCGAACTCCTGACTTCAGGTGATCCGCCTGCCTTGGCCTCCCAAAGTGCTGGAATTACAGGCATGAACCACTGCACCTGGCCAGAAACAATTTTGTAATCGACTTGCTTGAACACAATTATGAATTATTTGTGTGCCACAACCAAGTCCAACTATATTTCTTCTCTAGAAATTTATTTATTAAGATGTCTGTTTTTAACCATGGTGCTGTTCTCCTCCAAAATTTGTATTTCTATGAAAAAAAATCATCACAGAAATATTTATACTAAATGTTTAATTTTTTAATGAGTTGATAATGGTTTTCTCAATAATGTCAGATGTTTCACTTTCATCAGAATAGCTTTCCATAAGCTTTACTTTTTTTTTTTTTTTTTGATACGGAGTCTCACTCCGTCACCCAGGTTGGAGTGCAGTGGTGTGATCTCGGCTCACTGCAAGCTCTGCCTCCTGGGTTCACGCCATTCTCCTGCCTCAGCCTCCTGAGTAGCTGGGACTACAGGCGCCTACCACCACGCCTGGCTAATTTTTTTTTTGTATTTAGTAGAGATGGGATTTCATCAGGTTAGCCAGAATGGTCTTGATCTCCTGACCTCAGGTGATC
>NW_012105180.1:0-1961 GCF_000951045.1 Mandrillus leucophaeus
AAAAAAAAAAAAAAAAAAGAGAAATTATTATTTTTTCGTTCTGGCCAGAGCAAGCTACGTGCGATAAAACATAGATATTAGCCACTCTGCTTAGCACCCAATATCAAACTGGCAAGGCTTAAATTTGCCCCCAGATGGGCCCCGTCATCTTTAATCCAACCTCTGGCTTGGAGTTTCAACACGTGGTCTCTGGGCAAGATGGTCGCCCTGAGTAACAGAAAAGAAAGAGAAAGGCAGGCGGGGTGCGGTGGCTCACGCCTGTAATCCCAACACTTTGGGAAGCTGAGGCAGGAGGATCACTTGAAGTTAGGAGTTCAAGACCAGCCTGGCCAACATGGTGAAACCCTGTCTCTACTAAAAATACAAAAATCAGCCAGGCATGGTGATGTGCGCCTCTAATCCCACCTACTCAGGAGGCCGCAGGAGGAGAATCGCTTGAACTCGGGAGGTGGAGGTTGCAGTGAGCCGACATGTGCCATTACACTCCAGCCTGGGCACAAAGCAAGACTTCGTCAAAAAAAAAAAAAAAAAAAAAGAAGGAAAGGTGAGTGGGGGGGAAAGCAAAATAATCAGGAAGGCCAGAGAAAGACCCACCCGTCTGTCTCTTATACACATCTAGATGTGTATAAGAGACAGCCTCGTGATCCGCCCGTCTCGGCCTCCCAAAGTGCTGGGATTACAGGCTTGAGCCACCGCGCCCGGCCAGAATCTGACATCTTTTCACCATCTCTGCTGCTACTACCTTGGCCAGAACAATTGTCACCTCTCACTTGGAAAATCACAACCTCCTAACCTGTCTTACTGTTTCCTCTAATTGCTTCCCTATAGTCTAATCTCAACACCGCATCTAGAGCGTCAGAAACTTCCACTTCTGAGAAGATCGAGTAGACATACTTTTTCCTATTTTGCCCAACTCTAAACTAAACTAAAAACTCTAGATATTATGTATAAAATAAACACGGCCAGATGAAGTGGCTCGTGCCTGTAATCCCAGCACTTTGGGAGCCCGAGGCGGGCAGATCACCTGAGGTTGGGAGTTTGAGACCAGCCTGACCAACATGGAGAAACCCCATCTCTACTAAAAATATGAAATTAGCCGAGTGTGTTGGCGCATGCCTGTAGTCCCAGCTACTTGGGAGGCTGAGGCAGGAGAATTGCTTGAACCCGGGAGGCAGGGGTTGCGGTGAGCCAAGATTGCACCATTGGACTCCAGCCTGGGCGACAAGAACGAAACTCCATCTCAAAAAAAAAAAAAAAAAAGAATGCAGACCTTTATGATGATCCACTTCCACTTAATAAATAGTAAATATATTTTCTCTTATGATTTTCTTAATAACATTTTCTTTAGCTTAATTTATTGTAAGAATACTATATATTACAATATGTAATTTATATATTACAATATTTTACTATATACAAAATATGTGTTAAATTTTGGGGGAGTCAAAAGTTATGAACAGATTTTTGACTGTGTTAGGGGTTATGGTTGTTGCCCTTAACCCTACATTGTTCAAAGGTCAACTATACACATTATAAAATCATCTGAGAAGTATAAAAGAGCCATCACAAAAATGCCTCAACAAGGGCCAGGTGCGATGGCTCATGCCTGTAATCCCAGCACTTTGGGAGGTCAAGGCAGGAGGATCACCTGAGGTTGGGAGTTTGAGACCAGCCTGACCAACATGGTGAGACCCTGTCTCTAATAAAAATACAAAAATTAGCCAGGTGTGGTAGCACGTGCCTGTAATCCCAGCTACTTGGGAGGCTGAGGCAGGAGAATCACTTGAACCTGGGAGGTGGAGGTTGCACTGAGCCGAGACTTGCCATTGCACTCCAGCCTGGGAGACAGAGTGAGACTCTGTCTCAAAAAACAAAAAAAGAAAGAAAAGGAAAGAAAGGAAGAAAGAAAGAGAAAGAAAGAAAAGAGAGAGAGAGAGAAAGAAAGAAAAAAAGAAAAAAGA
>NW_012105181.1:0-1267 GCF_000951045.1 Mandrillus leucophaeus
TTGCAGATTCTCCAAAAACAGTTTTTGTAACTTTTTGAATCAAAAGACAAGTTTAATTAACTCTGTGTCAATTGGTTTCCCAATGTTCATTCTCAGATGTCAGAAAAAATAAATGTTTTCCACATGCGGAATCAAAAGACACGTTTATCCTTGTGAGATGAATCCACATATCCCAAAGCCATTTCACACATTGTTTCTTTCTCGTTTTTATCTGGGAATATTTGTTTTCTCCCATAGGTGTCAAAGGGCTCCCAAGTGTTCTTGCAGAGATTCTACAAAAAGAGTATTTCCAACCTGCTGAATCAAAAGAAAGCTTTAAGTCTGTGAAATGAATCCATACATCACAAAGCAGTTTCACAGATGGCCTTTTCTAGTTTTTATGTAGGGATATTTCTTTTTCCCCATAGGCCTCAATGGGTTCCCATATGTCACTTTGTAACTTCTGGGAAAAGAGTATTTCAAACCTGATGAATCAAAAGAAATGTTTATGTCTGTGAGGTGAATCCACACATCACAGAGCAGTTTTACTGATAGCTTCTTTTTATTTTATTTTTTTTATGAGGGTAGTCATTTTTTCCCCATAGGCCTCAAAGTCCTCCTATATGCCCCTTCGCAGATTCTCCACAAAGAGTATTTCCAACATGCTGAATCAAAAGAAAGATTTAACTCTGTGTAATGAATACACATATCAAAAAGCAGTTTCACTGATAGCTTTTTTCTAGTTTTTATCTGAGGATATTTGGTGTTTCCCCATATGCCTCAATGGGCTCCTTAATGTTTCTTCAAAGATTCTCCAAAAAGACTATTTCCAACGTGCTAAATTTAAAAAAAAAGTTTATCTCTTTGAGATGAATCCACACATTGCAAAGAAGTTTTACAGATGGCTTCTTTCTAGTTTTTATCTGGGGATATTTGTTTTTTTACCCATTAACTTTAATTGATTCCCAAATGTCTTTTCTCAGATTCTCCAAAGAGTGTTTCCAAACTACTGAATCAAAAGAAAGATTTAACCCTGTGACATGAAACCACACATTAAAAAAGCAGTTTCACATATATCTTCTTTCTAGTTTTCATCTGGGGATATTCCGTTTTGCCCCATAGACATTAAGGGGCTCCCAAACGTATTTTCTCAGATTCTCCAAAAAGAGTGTTTCCAACCTCCTGAATCAATAGAAAGCTTTAACTCTGTGAGAATAATCCACACATCACAAAACTGTTTCATGGAGTCCTTCTTTCCAGTTTTTATCTGGGAATATTTGGTTTTATC
>NW_012105181.1:3184-4608 GCF_000951045.1 Mandrillus leucophaeus
AGCTTCTTTCTAGTTTTTATCTGTAGATATTTGGTTTTTTCCCATAGGCCTCAACGTGATCTCAAATGTCCCTTCCCACATTCTTTCAAATGAGTGTTTCCAAACTGCTGAATTATAAGAAACCTTTAACTCTAAGAGATGAATCCACATATCATAAAGCAGTTTCACAGATAACTTCTTTCTAGTTTTTATCTGGTGATATTCAGTTTTCTTATCATATGCCTTAATGGACTCCCAAAGATTTCTTCACAGATTCTACCAAAAAGGTGTTTCCAACCTCCTGAAACAAATGAAAAAAAAAAAGGATTAACTCTGTGAGATAAAACACGCTTCACAAAACAGTTTACAGATAGCTTCTTTCTAGTTTTTATCTGGGGATATTCTGCTTTTCCCAATAGGCCTTAAATGGTGTCCAAATAACACTTTGCAGATTCTCCAGAAAGAGTGTTGTCAAACAGTTGAATTAAAAGTAAAGTGTATCTCTGAGATGAATTCAAACATCAAAAAGCAGTTTCACAGAGAGCTTCTATCTAGTTTCTATTCGGGGATATTCTATTTTTCTTCAAAGGTCTCAATGGGCTCCCAAATTTCCCTTTGCAATTTTCCAAAAAGAGTTTTTCCTACCTTCTGAATCAAAAGAAAGGTTTAATGTTGTAAGCTGAATCCACACATGACAAAGCAATTTTACAGATAGCTTCTTTCTAGTTTCTTTCTGGGATACTTGTTTTCTAACATAGGCACCAGAGGGCTCCCAAATGGCCCTTCACAGATCTTTTAAAAAAAGAGTGTTTCCAACCTGCTTAATCAAAAGAAAGTTTTAAGTCAGTGAGATTAATCCATACATTATAAAGCAGTTTCATACAGCTTCTTTCTAGAGTGCTTCCAACCTACTAGATTAAAAGAAAATTTAACTTTTTGCAATGCATCCAGACATCAAAAAGGAGTTTTACTGATATTTAAATCTAGGTTTTATCTGGGGATATAATATTTTTACCAGTTGTCCTCAATAGACTCCCAAATATCTCTTCACAGATCCTCCAAAAAGAGTTTATCCAACCTGCTGAATTAAAAGAAAGCTTTGACTCTGTGTGATATATCCACACATCACAAAGCAGTTTCTCAGATAGGTTCTTTCTAGTTTTCATATTGGGATATTTGGTTTTTCCCCTTAAACCTCCATGGGCTCCAAAATGTGCTTTTAGAGATTCTACAAAATAGTGTCTACATCCAAGTGAATAAAAAAATGGTTGACCTCTGTGAGGTGAATCCACACATCTCTAAGTAGTTTCATAGATATCTTCTTTCTAGTTATTATCAGAGGATATTTTGTTTTTCTCCATAGGCCTCAAGAAGCACCAAGATATCCCTTCACAGAATTTACAATAACAGTTTTTCCAACCTGCTGAATCAAAGGAAAGGTATAA
>NW_012105182.1:0-1465 GCF_000951045.1 Mandrillus leucophaeus
AGCCTCCCGAGTAGGCGGGATTACAGGTGCCTGCCACCATGCCTGACTAATTTTTATATTTTTAGTAGAGACAAGGTTTTTCCATGTTGGTCAGGCTGGTCTGGAACTCCCAGCCTCAGGTGATCCGCCTGCCTCGGCCCCCCAAAGTGTTGGGATTACAGGTGTGAACCACTGCGCCCGGCCATGAACATCTTTATATATCAGACAAAAATAGTCTCTCGTGGAACTTTTAGGCCAAAAGGTATGGCCTTTTAAATAACTTTTTATTTTATTGTATAGATAGGGTCTCACTCTGTGGCCCAGGCTGGGATGCAGTGATGTGATAGCTCATAGCTCATTGTAACCTTGAACTCAGGCTGCCCTTCTGCCTCAGCCTCCTGAGTAGCTGGGACTACAGGTGCATACCACCATGCCTGGCTAATTAATTTTTTTTTTTTTTTCCCATAGAGATAGAGTCTTGCTGTGTTGCCCAGGTTGTTCTCAAACTCCTGGGCTCAAGTGCTACCCAAGCATTGGGATTACAGGTGTGAGCCACCACACCTGACCTTAAAGGAATTTTGATACATTTTGTCAAACTGCTTTCCATTAGGTGTATACCTTTTACCAGCAATGCATGAAATCTTTGTGTCACCTTATCCTCTCAAACAATGAATAGATAGTATAATTTTTTAAACCTTGCTAATTTGATACATTACAGTCACACCCTGTTTTAGTTTTTGTTTTCTTGATTGATAATGAGATCGAATATTTTTCCAAATGTCATTTATTTGCATTTGCATTTGTGCAAAATTTGAGGTTCTGTTTATCTGTTAAAAACCATTTATCAGTTGATTAATTCAATTGTTGATTTGCATGCATTTTTAATGTCGTGAAGGAATTATCTTTGTCTTTAATATTTATTACGAATATGCTTTCCACAAACTCATTTCTTACCTTTGAATGTTGATCAGTTTTTTGGATGGGATGGGCAGGTTTTGCATTTTTTAGTGGAGTATTTAAACTTACAAAGTTTTCTCTCATTCAGTATCTGAAAAAATATTCAGATTTTTTTCTGGTTTTATTTAAAAATTGATTTCAATTTTTTGCATGTAACTTTTTTTTTTTCTACTTGGGAATTCAGTTTGTAAGTTGATCATTTCCACTTGTTTTAGATGGTTCACCACCATTGGTTGGATAATGCTACCTTTCCACCTGATTTGTAATCGTCTTTTACTGGCCTCTCAATTGTTACATGCACAAAGAAGGATAATTCTTCTGAGGTGTCTATTCTGTTTCAACATTGTATCTGTACCGAATCATTGCCGCTTTATGTTAATTATAAGCTGATATTAGGCCCCCTCATTTACCATCTTCCCTTCTCTTCTTCTCCCCTCCCCTCCCCTTCCCTTTTCTTTTCCATCTTCCTTTCCGCCCTTCCTCTTTTTTTCCTTCTTCCGTCCTCCCTCCCTCCCTCCCTCCCTCCCTC
>NW_012105182.1:2827-3136 GCF_000951045.1 Mandrillus leucophaeus
AGGTAGTGAGAAGTGGTCAGATCCTGAATATATTTTGAAGAAAGCACTGTTAAGATGTGTTGATGAAATGGATATGAGGTATAAGAGAAAGAGAGTAGTTAAGAATGACTTCCAGGTTTTCCAATCTGATCAATTAGAAAAATGATACCATTCACTGAGACAGGGAAGACTCGCAGGGGAACAGGTTTGGGAGAGATGAAACATTCAGTTTTGGATGCATTGTTTCTGATTGCTTGTTAAACAACCAAGTGGAGATGTTGTCCAGAGAGTTGGATGTGCCATTCTAGATCTAGGTTTGGTTTACATGGG
>NW_012105183.1:0-399 GCF_000951045.1 Mandrillus leucophaeus
GATGAGAAGCAGCACTCTTCCAAGAGGAAGAGCATTCCAGGAAGTGAAAACAGCAGGTGCAAGAGTCTGAGGTGGAAGAGCATGGCACACACAGGGAGCTACCGCTGTGGAGTTTCCAAAAGTATCAAAGTTTGAAGGAGATCTTTACATGACTGAACCATGGGTGGGACTAGCCTGCCTTGTGTTGTAAGATCTATTTCACTGCTTTAATTGCGGTCACTTTTAATAAGCCAATAATAGGATAATGAAAGCACACAACCAATATCAAGAGTAAGTACTACTTGGTGAAATAAACTTGAAACTATTTACTGAAAATATTCTAGACCAGGCACGGTGACTCATACCTGTAATCCTAGCACTCTGGGGGGCCGAGGCAGGTGGGTCACTTGAGCCCGGGAG
>NW_012105183.1:666-2041 GCF_000951045.1 Mandrillus leucophaeus
AATGAGGTTTTTCTTCTGTTTGGTTTTAGTAGCTTTTTGTCTTTAACAAAAACTTCTTTAAGTCTGTCTTTCTTGCTGTGTTCCTAATGTATTATTTCAGAAGGTCGTTCTTTGTTTAAAGTTTGAAACAAACACTGCAGTTGTTGGCAGCTATGGTGCCTTATTGGAAGCAAACGCTTCTTGCATGTTTGTCAAAAGGGGTGGGTCTATGGTTAGAGAATGTGACCTCTTGTTTTAACTACCCAGTCTATTTTCCCTCTCATCTCCTCTCACTACCCGCTGTTCTTTCTTTTCTTTCTTTCTTTCTTTTTTTTTTTGAGATGGAGTCTTGCTTTGTCACTCAAGCTGGAGTGCAGTGGCATGATCTTGGCTCACTGCAAGCTCTACCTCCCGGGTTCACGCCATTCTCCTCCCTCAGCCTCCCAAGCAGCTAGGACCACAGGTGTCCGCCAACACACCAGGCTACTTTTTTTGTATTTTTAGTAGAGATGGGATTTCACTGTGCTAGCCAGGATGGTCTCAATCTCCTGACTTCATGATCCACCCGCCTCAGCCTCCCAAAGTGCTGGGATTACCGGCGTGAGCCACCTCACCCAGCCAACACCCTGTTCTTTCTTTAACCTTGTTTGTCAGTTCTTTCTGTCATGGGATTTGTTTACTCCTAAGTAATTCCATCTCCACTGCCTGGCTGAAAGCTCTGGAGGGGAGGGGCTTGTCTGTGGACTTCCCCACTGTATACCCAACTCCTAAAAGTACCTGGCACAAAGTAAACACATATTTGTTGAGTGAGTGAATAGATTGATGAGTGACCAAAAGTCCCTGGACAGCTTTTACAATAGAGAGGGTATTGGTGATAACACCTTGACAGGAAGTAGTCTCTGCATCCCATTTCTCAAATAAGGCAGCATCAGTGAAATTGACCAACAAAATGTGCTTGCAGCTGGGCGCCATGGCCCATGCCTCTAATCCCAGCACTTTGGGAGGCTGATGTGGGTTGATCGCTTGAGGCCAGGAGTTCAAGACCAGCCCTGGCAATATGGTGAAACCCCCGTCTCTACTAAAAAAACAAAAATTAGCTGGGTGCTGTGGCACACACCTGTAATCCCAGCTACTCAGGAGGCTGAGGCGGGAGAATTGCTTGAACCTGGGAGGCGGATGTTGCAGTAAGCCAAGATTGCACCATTGCACTCCAGCCTGGGCGACAAAGCAAGACCCTGTCTCCAAAAAAAAATAAATAAATAAAAATGTGCTTGCGTTTGCCCTGGAAGAGTCTAAGCAGGAAAGTGGAAAGTGGTAAGGGATAAGCTGCCTGCTTCTTCAGAAGGCATGAACTTAGCAGCAATGGTGAAAGGAAACAAACAGCAATACGTTCATT
>NW_012105184.1:0-924 GCF_000951045.1 Mandrillus leucophaeus
GGGTTTCTCCATTTTGGTGAGGCTGGTCTCAAACTCCTAACCTCAGGTGATCCACCTGCCTCGGCCTCCCAAAGTGTTAGGATTACAGGCGTGAGTCACCGTGCCTGGCCTGGAAACTTTTATTCTTATCTTTATGTTTTGTGTGTTTTTTTTTAATATTCTTATCTTTATTTTCCACATTTTCTACAATAAAAGTTTTAATAAGATGAGAAAGGGGGCCAGGCGTGGTGGCTCATGCCTGTAATCCCAGCACTTTGGGAGGCTGAGGCGGGTGGATCACGAGGTCAGGAGATGGAGACCATTCTGGCTAACATGGTGAAACCCCATCTCTACTAAAAATACAAAAACAATTAGCTAGGTGTAGTGGGGGGCACCTGTAATCCTAGCTGCTTGGGAGGCTGAGGCAGGAGAATGGCGTGAACCCAGGAGGCGGAGCTTGCAGTGAGCCGACATTGGGCCATTGCACTCCAGCCTGGGTGACAGTGCGAGACTCCATCTCAAAAAAAAAAAAAAGAGGAGAAAGGATATTTTAAACAAAACATCTCCCCCCACCCATCTTGAACTATGAAATGTAAGATAATACCAATACAACTTTCTTTTAATGATCGTATCTCCACTTGCCAAATACTTACCATCCCCCGACCAGCATAAATGTCACCTTCTCTCTGGAGCCCCTTGCACTTCCCCAACCACCAGTGACAGCTCATTTTTGGCCTCTCCTCCTCTGTTTGGAACTTAGTTCTCTCTCTTTTTTTTGAGATGGAGTCTTTCACTCTGTTGCTTTGCCTAGGCTGGAGTGTAGTGGCGTGATTTCAGCTCACTACAACCTCTGCCTCCTGGGTTCAAGCAATTCTCATGCCTCAGCCTCCCAAGTAGCTGGGATTACAGGCAATTAATTAATTAATTAATTAATTAATAAGGTAA
>NW_012105184.1:6139-6517 GCF_000951045.1 Mandrillus leucophaeus
GACAAAATTTGGTCCTATGAGAAATCATCTGTGAGGAAGAGTGGAGGGAACTGAGCATGTTCAAGGCAGTGAGGTCTTGGGATGATCTCAATTCACCTAAGAAAACCAAAACCAGGAAGCAAAGAGGTTTCAGTTAATCAACAGATTTGAAAGGAGCAAGCCTTGTGATATAACTGGAGAAGAGAAGACTCAGGCGATCACACAGACTGTCTTCACCCAAGTGAAGGATGATTATGTAGGAAAGTAGATAGAAGATGCTGTCAATAGAAATATAAAAGGAATTGGGGCCGGGCGCGGTGGCTCAAGCCTGTAATCCCAGCACTTTGGGAGGCCGAGGCGGGCAGATCACGAGGTCAGGAGATTGAGACCATCCTGGCT
>NW_012105185.1:0-827 GCF_000951045.1 Mandrillus leucophaeus
TGTGTGTGCTGGATTAGGGGTGGGATGGAAGGACAGTGAGGAAACACGCTGAATGAGCAGTTTGTCAGTGCCTTGTTGCTGCACAATAGCCTCAAGGCTCATGACAGGGAGGGAATTATGTTTCTGCTCCCACACTGCACAAGAGGACCCCTCCTTGTCTGTGTCTGCTGGAAGCAGCAGTGAGAGCTGAAGCAGAATATTTGATGTTTGGTTATAAATCTCATTTTTCACCTTCATATTTAAAAAGAAATGTAGTCCCATTTTACCACTGGCTACCATTTGGTCACTACCTGCTATGCAACAATCTCATGGGAGTCCCTTCAGTGGTATCTGTAGACCCTAAGTGCCCTGGATAGGCAAAGCCAACAACACATGTCTCTTTGGGTGGTGTCAGTTGTTTGGCAGTGTATTATTTTAACAGAAAGCCATTTTCATTTCCATTTAAATGTGATTGTATTCAACTGGAGCCAATTTTCTTTGCCATTCCTACAGGCTTCCCCGCACATAGTAAAAATATGTCATTATATGAGGTCAGTGCAAACATAGGGTTCTAGAAAATCATTTCACCAAAGATAACTGGGAAACTAGTATTTTGTCAGGTAAGCAAAATCAGCACTGCCCCATACTTTTCACACATTTTTTTCTATATATATTTTTCTCAATTTAAATATGGTTATTTAATTGTACAGGGAGAAACTCCAATGAACAACAATTTCTATTGCTACAGCTGTTAACGTCATTTTTCAGTTATATAGGTTTTTTAGGGAATAAATATGGAAACATTCATAAAAATCTTTTATTTTTTATTGATTTAAACCAGTTGGTAA
>NW_012105185.1:877-1199 GCF_000951045.1 Mandrillus leucophaeus
AACGTCATTTTTCAGTTATATAGGTTTTTTAGGGAATAAATATGGAAACATTCATAAAAATCTTTTATTTTTTATTGATTTAAACCAGTTGGTAACATTTGTATTTTCTTAGATTTTTTTTTTAAATCTAAGACATTCAAATGAACCATTTATATTAAAAATACATGACCTTTTTGATGATGACTTAAGGGCATTAATTTGTATTGAAGTGAAAAGAGATCAGTCTATAAAATAGTTTCACAAGATTGTGGAACTATTTGTAATGAGCATTTTCTGCTTGCTGTATTTTCAGGCCTTCTTCTTGGTCTATGCTCTGGGATGT
>NW_012105186.1:0-2182 GCF_000951045.1 Mandrillus leucophaeus
TTTTTCACATCTTGCCATTTATTCCTAAAGTTTTCATCTTTCCATGTTCCTTGATGGGAAATTCCATAATTTATTTACCTTCTGGCTCAATTATTATCTTATTCATAGGCTTTCCTTTTCTCATCAGAGTAAATTTTAAGTCTTTTTCTCATTTTTCTTTCTCATTGCACACTGCAAATTCAACTTTTATACCCTGAATCCTGTTATACTATGTTTATATTTCTCTCCACTTCATAATGAGAGTTCCTTATTTATCTTGTGGTGCCAGAAAAAACTCCACATTTTGTAATATGTATTATCCAGTTTCTGAATATTTGTTGAACAAAAATAATGGATAATGTAATTTAAAAGAATTGAGAACTAATGTAATTGAAATTTTTTTCAAGTATATAAATTTAAACCTTTTTTTGTTCTTGTTTTAAATGTTGTTTTACTATTTCTTTAGGTGTCTTGAGAAGTGGTTAGCAATCTCATTTAGCACAAAGGGCTAAGAATAGGGAACAAAAATCTCTGCAATTTGAGTTTTAGATTACATATGTGAAAGCAACCTGTAACAGTGGGTTTTGTACAGTGTACAATCTGTCAGGGCTGTCTTTCCCTGAAATAGCACTTTCTTTGCTGATGAGATGACACCAATCAGGTCTGCTACATTGTGCAATTCCAGAGGCACCATTCACATTTTCCTCTATGTGCACAGATCCCCCAAGGTTGCTTAACTCAGGGCCTTGTATCATCTGACAGCTACTATTCCTAAGTTACTATTGTGCACAATAAACTTAGCTTACTTTCTTACCTTTTGGTAATGATGACAGGAATAGAAAATGTAGTGCCTGCTTCATAGGAGCTTACAATATTTGTTGCATGTATGTGTAGCAGTTGGTGTGTAGAGATGTGGCATTGGGTGAGTTTATTTGTAAGGGTATTGGCTATGTGACTGTTTCAAATCGTTCCTGAAATAGAATTTGTCTTATGGTACAGTTTAGGACAAAGAAGATTCTGTTTCATGAGGTTATCCAGGGACCCGGCCTGACAGGAAAGCTCTGCCAACCTCAATATGTGGCTTTCTTTTCAGGATCTGAGACAGCTTTTTCCAAGCAGCTCCACTTTCCATACAACAGGAGAGGGTTCATAGCAAATATCTTTGTTTCTCAGAGAATTTACTTGAACTAGTGAATTATACTTCTTCACATTACTCTTTTGTGTTAAACTTAGTCATGTGGTCACTCCTAATGGACAGTCAGGCTGAAAAAAATGTGGTGTCTATCAGAGCCTTCTCAAGCACTCTGTAGCAAGCTGAAACTCAGATCCTAAGGCTAAATTAATGAATTGAGAACAGATTTAATGTTTCTGCCTCAGCAAGAAAGCTATAACACAGAGAAAAAGGTGACAGGATCAGAACATTTAGAGTGCCTTGTGCGGATCACTAATACCAGTTTTATCTTCCACAAGTCCAGGCATAGAGTTCCATAGAATGATGCCTCAGGCCACATGTCTCTTGTCACTGCTGGGATTCTGTCTTACAAAAGAACAGGCAGAGTTGCATGCCTTCCTCAGATCCTCTTATTACATGCTTAATGAATATTATAGACAGAGTTAATATGATTTTAAAGATATTATTATTAGTCTTAAATGATATTATAGAAAACTAGGTTTGACCAGTGGAGACGTGAAGAGGTTGGACAATTTCCCTCCAGAGCAAATAAATGTAAAACTACTAAAAACAACCATTTTGGGAATTAGGAACTAATCAAGGGCAGATAATCAATTGGCAAAATTTATTCTTGAAAAACTGCTTTTGCACCAGGTAAGCATGGCAGGAATTTGGTGGCCTTCTAGGCTGGGGGTGCTCCCATCCCTCCAGCTTTGATGATAAAATCACAGCTTTACTGAGGCATGTGGTGCTAGAAGAGGCTGGCCATAAACTCTCACAGATTGTCTGGATGAAAAAGCAAACCTGGTTCAAAATAAGTGATACAACTGGCAGTTTCACTGACTTGAGGATACAGTCTCAGTTAGCCAGACAAATCATGACAAAAGGAAATAAGATACATATAGCTAACATCCAGAATGAAAAAGAGGACATCTTCACACATACTTAAGAAAGTAAAAGGGTTATACAGCATTATTATACTCAACATTCTGCCAAACATTTAGACCTCTTAGATGAGTTGGATCAACATAA
>NW_012105186.1:3582-3984 GCF_000951045.1 Mandrillus leucophaeus
CTTTTTTTTTGGCAAGTAAATTCTAAAGTTGTAAAGAAAATGCAAATTGTCCAGAATAGCCAAAACTGTTTTAAAAAATTGTGGAACTTTCATTAACTAATTTAAGTCTACTATAAAGTTGCAGTAAACAAGATTGTCTATTATTTGCATTAGCATGAAATAAACCAGAAATAAACCCACACATATGATTAACTGATGTTCAGAAAAAGTGCCACAGCAATTCAATTTAAAAAATGACAGTTTTTTTCTACACTTTTGAAACAATTGGATATATGTGTGTAAAATAATGAACTTAGACCCTTACTTTACAACATATTACCCAAATTACAAGCAAGTCATAGGCTTAAAAGTAAACAAAAAAGTAAATTTAAAACCATAAAATGTCCAAAAGAAACAAAGGAG
>NW_012105187.1:0-4400 GCF_000951045.1 Mandrillus leucophaeus
TTTTGAAACTCTAGAGTCTATTGAAGCTTGAAACTTTCAGGGGGAAAGTTTAGACAGTAAATTGTAGTTGATCTCATTCAATTTCAGCTCTTTGCACAGTAGTAGCTACTTACGCTCAACCCCAGCCCCATGGCACAGAGTTGTGCACATGTTCCTGGGGCAGCTTACAGGAGCTAGGGTGGGCAAAAAGAACCTTGTCTTCCAAATATTAAGGATCTGTGATTTGATTGCTACTTCTGATCACAGAAGTCCAGGCAAAAATGTTGGCAGTCATTATTGTTGGACTTTCCCATTGTTGTAAGCCCCTCTCCCTCTAGCTGAAATGATTTTTAGGGGATTTACAGAGCTGACATCTTCCCCTTTCTTCATTTTTCTTTTTTTTTTTCTTTTGGGAGGCAGATCTTAAGGATTAGGGCATTCAAAAACAACTGCATATATGGAGAAAATTAGAAAGCAACTGCCTATGCTTAAAGAAAGTTGCAGGCTCGGAAAAGATATAGGAAGACAAGTTTACACCTCAAGCCAATTCTTGGCACAGAGATATCCTACAATAATAATAAAAAATTAATAAAAATAACAACAACAACAAAACCCCAGCAAACTCTGTGAAAAGGAGGTAATCTGATTTCCAGAGTTAACACATCATTAGGTTCAAATACTGAGTTTTTAACAACAACGACAACAACAACGGAAATCAGAAGGCACACAAAGAGGAAAGAATGGCTAATTTAAAGAAAATAAAGATAAACCTAAAGAAGTTGTCCTTAAGAGAGTTCTGATGGTAGATCTACTAGATAAAGACTTTAAAACAACTGCCTTAAATATGGTCAAAGAGAAAGTCGGGAAAGTGATAAATGAACAAAATGGAAATACTAATACAGATAAAATCCTTAAAAAAAAGTAATTCTGTAGCTGAAAAGCATGACTAAAATGAAAAATCTACTAGAAAGATTTAAAGGCAGATTAGAGCAGGCAAAAGAAAGAATCAGTAAACCTGAAGATAGGACAGTAGAAACTATTAAATCTGACAAACAGAAAGAAAAAGGTTTAAAGAAAATTGAACAAAGCCCCTTGATGGGACTTGTGGGGCACCATCAAGCAGGTCAACACTCACACATTATGGAAGTCTAGAAAAAGAGTAGAGAAAGAAAGGTGCAAAGAGAATATTTGAATATATAATGACTAAAAACCTCTCAAACTTGATGGAAGACATGAATATAGACATTAAAGAGCCCAATGAACTCCAAGTAAGATGAAAGCTGAGGGAGCTTTCCTGCAAGAAATGCTCAAGAGAGTCCTACAGGGTGAAATAAAAGAACACTAGACAGTAACTTGAAGCCATATGTAGTAAAGATCTCAATAAAAATAAATTTAATACCAACACCATAAAATAATAAAAATAATATTTAAAAGCTATCATCATTATAATATTTATAACTGTACTTTTTTTAAGATTTAAGAGATTAATATATGTTTTAAAAGAATAACTACTAGTCTAAAAGATAGTATTATTGTAACTTTGGTTGGTAACTCCACATTAAATTTTGTTTTCCACATAATTTAGGATGTTAATGCATGTTAATGAATTATTAGTTTATATTTTGGGGAACACAATATAATTTTGTGACATCAACAACCAAAAGAGGTGGAGATAGAGCTGTCAAAGAAGCAAAGTGTTTTTTTGTGACTGAAATTAAGCTGGTATAAATCAACTTAGAATGTTATAAACTTAAAATGTTAAATGTAATCTTCATGATAACTGCAAGGGAAATAGCTACAGAATTTACACAAAAGGAAATAACAAAGGAATTTAAGTGTTTCACCAAAAAATCAATTAAACACAAAGGAAGACAATAATCCTGGTAATGCAGAACAAAAGAGCTATAAGGTGTATAGAAAGCAAATAGCAGCATGACGTAAGTTTCTTAATAGTAAATTACTTTAACTGTAAATGGATTAAACTCTCCAATAAAAAGACAGAGATTGGCAGAATAAATTTTAAAGCAAGATCCAATTACATATTGTCTGTAAGAGACTCACTTTACAGTCAGAGACATAGATTGAAAGTGAATGGACAGAAAAAATATTCCATGTAAATAGTAACCAAAAGAGAGCAGGGGTGCCTATAATGATATCAAACAAAACAGACTTTATTTAATTAATTTATTTTTATCCTTCAAAAAATAGACTCCCCTTCCAAAGTAGACTTTACATTTTTAAAAAAAGTTTACAAGAGACAAAGAAGGATATTACTTGTTAACGCAAGGTTCAACATATCAAGATGTAACAACTATAAACATCTACACACCTAATGACAGACTCTCAAAATATATGAAGCAAAAATGGACAGAACTGAAGAGAAAATAGACAATCCTAAAATAATCATTGGAGACTTCAATACCTCACTCTTAATAATGAATAGAATAGTAAGACAGAAGATAGGTAAGGAAATAGACACTTAAACAATACATTAAACTAGCTAGATCTAAGACATATACAGGACACTCCACTCAACAACAACAGCATACACATTCTTCTCAAGTGCACATGGAACATTTTCCTGGATAGATTATATATTAGGCCAGAAATTCTCAACAGATTTTAAAAGATAGCATACAAAGTATCTTCTCTGACCACAAACGGATGAAATTAGAAATAAATAACAGAAGTTAAAGTAGAAAATTCACAAAATTGTGGAAATTAACACAGTCTTAAACAATGGATCAAAGAAAAAATTACAAGGGAAATTAGAAAATACTTAGAGATAAATGAAAATGAAAATATAACAAAACTTGTGGGATAAAATAAAAGCAGTACTAATGGGAAAATTTATAGCTATAAATGTTTACATTTTAAAAAGAAAAATCTCAAATAACACAACTTTACAACTTAAGGCTCTAGAAAAAGAACAGCAAATTAAACCCAGAGCTAGCAGAAGAAAAGAAATAAAGATTAGAGCAAATAATGAAATAGAGAAAATCAATGAGATCAAAAATTGGTCCTTTGAAAAAGTCAGCAAAATAAACCTTTAGTTAAGTGGATTAAGAAAAAGAGAAGACTGGCCCAGTGTGGTGGCTCACACCTATAATCCCAGCACTTTGGGAGGCCATGGGGAGACCAGCCTGGCCAACATGGTGAAACCCTGTCTCTACTAAAAATACAAAAATTAGCCAGGCATGATGGTGGGGTCCTTTAATCCCAGCTACTCATGAGGCTGAGGCAGGGGAATCACTTGAACCTGGGAGGCAGAGGTTGCAGTGAGCCGTGGTCATGCCACTGCACTCCAGCCTAGGTGACAGAGCAGGACTCTCTCAGAAGAAGAAGAAGAAGAAAAAAAAAAAGACTATAAATCACTAAACTCAAAATGAGTCTGGCCATGGTGGTTCATGCCTATGATCCCAGAACTCTACAAAGCCAGGGTGAGAGGATTACTTGAGGCCACAAGTTCAAGACCAGCTTGGGCAACATAATGAGACCCAGTATCCACAAAAAATGAAAATAAAAAATCCAGACACGTGTCATGCACCTGTAGTTCTAGCTAATTGGGAAGCTGAGGCAGGAGGATTGCTTGAGCCCAGGAGTTTGAGACTGTAATGAGGAGTTTGATCATGCCACTGGACTCCAGCCTACGTAACAGAGCAAGACCCTATCTTAAAATGAAAATAAAATGAAAGTGGGGACATTACTATCAATTCTACAGAAATAAAAAGGATTATAGAAGAGTACTCTGAACAACTGCACACCAATAAATTTGGTAGCCTAGATGAAATAGAAGGATTCCTAGAAACACAAAATCTACCAATGCTCAATCAAAAGATATAGAAAATCTGAGTAGACCTATAACTAGCAAAGAGATTTAAATGGTAATCTAAAATCTCCTGACAAAGAAAAGTCCTGGACCTGATGGTTTTACTGGTGAGTTTTACCCCAAACACTTAAAGAAGAATTAATGCTAAACTATTCCTAAACTGTTCCAAAAGATTGAAGAGGTAGGACCACTTTCTGACTAATTCTTTGAGGCCAGCATTACCCTGATACTAAAGTCAAACAAGGCATTATAAGAAAAGAAAAGTATCAGCCAATATTCCTGATGAACATCAATGCAAAAGTCTGCAATGAAATACTAGCAAATCACATTCAACAGTATATTAAAAGGATTAAACACCATGACCAAAAGGAATTTTTTTTTCCTGGAATGCAAGGACACCTCAATATATGAAAATGAATGAATGTAATATACCACATTAACAGAATGAAAGAAGAAAACTACATAATCATCTCAATAGGTGCAGGAAAAGCATTTGACAAAATCCAACACCTTTTCATTTAAAAAAAAATCCAATAAACTAGGATTAAGAGGAAACTATCTAAACATAATAAAAGCTACATATGAAAAACCC
>NW_012105187.1:5020-7342 GCF_000951045.1 Mandrillus leucophaeus
TTTTTCTTATTTTTCCCCTTGTCCCCACTCCTGTTTTCCTTTTCCACTATGTAGACCTTAGACTTACCAGTGGCCTCCACATCCCCTACAAGGGGCATATAGGATCAGAAAGACCACTCTAAACCCTGATAACAACAAGGTTTTGCTTTCCATGAGTTCTGGAGAGTTGAGAAGAGACATTCTATGCTGATGCTTACATTTGATTTCCCAAGGATAACCCTGAAAACTGAAAAAAAAAATTACCTCCTTTCTCTGCGGCTTGATCCCTCAGGAATGCATCCTGTGTTCTAAATGATGGTATGTGTGAATCTTTGTTTTTGTACATGTTGTGCAATTGATAGGGGTTACGAGCTTGTTAGAAATTATGAGTGTGTTTACAAAGAAGCAAGCTGAATAAAGTTGTGATCTGACACCACAGACCCAACTCTTTTCTGCTTTTCTTCTGTCAAGCAAGACTTAGATTTTTGCTTTAACAACTTCACTCAGGAATAAGAAATAATTTTTTCATGAAAGATGAAGCTTTTTATTTTCTACCGATCCATTTACTTCTTTGCAAATCTCTGCTCCTCTTTGATATTACTTTTTTTTAAGTCCAGGTTCTAGGTTTATAGAAATTATTTTTAATCAATGCACCTCTCCTTCTGGCCAGACACTGCAAGTGTGAGATGATTAGTTGCCCCTTACTAAGTTGTATTTTTTTTAGCAATTCAGTTTCATTAGCATTTTTGTTTCTATTTTGCTTCGAGTCTAGATTGCCAAATACAAAGGGTTATTGACCTGGTTGGAAAAACACCGATTGCCTTTCTTCTGTAAAACAAACTTGTGTTTCCATTACATTCTCTGTCAGGAGCTCATCAGTTTCATCAAGTCCCCAGAAGCAGGTAAGCATTGGTGTGCGTGTGTGTGTGTTTGTGTATGTAGAAATATAGGAAGTCACATTTCATAATGATCTTATGCCTGTCAGTACTATAGTAAGGTATAAATATTGGCTGAATTTATAGATATGTGCATAGCTCAGCCCATGTTATGGCAATAGGTAAACTCTTAGCTGGAAATATTGGTATCTAGAGAAATATGCAGTAATCTGATGGACTGGGCTGTTTATCTCACTGTAGTCAGAAATGAGAAAATTAATGGTGGCCACAGAACATAGTAAAATTGCCTAATCTAGAACCAACAGATTTCACCACCTTCATTACTACCATCTGGTTTAAGCCACCAGAATTTCTTACCTAGTTAATGAAATCATCTCTTAATTTGTCTCCTTGCTTTTACTCTTGCTCTCTTGCTCATAGAAGCCATAGTGAGCCTCCTAAAAATTAATTGGTGGTGGTGCTGGAGGGACTCCTAAGAAGATGATGAAATAGGAAGCGCTAGGAATCTATTTCCTCATCTAGACAACAATTGCACTGGCAGAATCTATATGATGTCAATATTTTGAAACTCTAGAGTCTATTGAAGCTTGAAACTTTCAGGGGGAAAGTTTAGACAGTAAATTGTAGTTGATCTCATTCAATTTCAGCTCTTTGCACAGTAGTAGCTACTTACGCTCAACCCCAGCCCCATGGCACAGAGTTGTGCACATGTTCCTGGGGCAGCTTACAGGAGCTAGGGTGGGCAAAAAGAACCTTGTCTTCCAAATATTAAGGATCTGTGATTTGATTGCTACTTCTGATCACAGAAGTCCAGGCAAAAATGTTGGCAGTCATTATTGTTGGACTTTCCCATTGTTGTAAGCCCCTCTCCCTCTAGCTGAAATGATTTTTAGGGGATTTACAGAGCTGACATCTTCCCCTTTCTTCATTTTTCTTTTTTTTTTTCTTTTGGGAGGCAGATCTTAAGGATTAGGGCATTCAAAAACAACTGCATATATGGAGAAAATTAGAAAGCAACTGCCTATGCTTAAAGAAAGTTGCAGGCTCGGAAAAGATATAGGAAGACAAGTTTACACCTCAAGCCAATTCTTGGCACAGAGATATCCTACAATAATAATAAAAAATTAATAAAAATAACAACAACAACAAAACCCCAGCAAACTCTGTGAAAAGGAGGTAATCTGATTTCCAGAGTTAACACATCATTAGGTTCAAATACTGAGTTTTTAACAACAACGACAACAACAACGGAAATCAGAAGGCACACAAAGAGGAAAGAATGGCTAATTTAAAGAAAATAAAGATAAACCTAAAGAAGTTGTCCTTAAGAGAGTTCTGATGGTACATCTACTAGATAAAGACTTTAAAACAACTGCCTTAAATATGGTCAAAGAGAAAGTCGGGAAAGTGATAAATGAACAAAATGGAAATACTAATACAGATAAAA
>NW_012105187.1:12037-13593 GCF_000951045.1 Mandrillus leucophaeus
AAAAAAAAAATCAGTTGCACTTACATACACTTACAATGAACAATCTGAAAGGAAAATTATAGGAACAATTTCATTAACAATAGCATTAAAAAGAATAAAATACTTAGGAATTCACTTAAGGAGGTGAAAGACTTGCACAATAAAAACTACAAAACATTGCTGAAAGAAATTAAAGAAGACATTAAAAAAATGCCTCCCATGTTTATTTATGGATTGGAAAACTTAATGTTGCTAACATGCCAATACTACCCAAAACAATCTACAGATTCATGCAATCTCTGTCAAAATCCCAATGACATCTTTTGCAGAAATAGAAACGTCAATCCTAAAATTTCCAAGAAACTCCAAACAGCCATAACAGTTTTGAAAAAAAGAACAAAACTGGAGGACTCACCTTCTGATTTCAAAGCTTACTACAAGTTTATAGCAATCAATACAATGTGGTGACATAAACACAGACATATGAAAAGATAGAATAGAATAAAAAGCCCGGAAATAAACCCTCACATGTATGGTAAAATGATTTTTGACAAGGGTGCCAAGACCATTGCACGGGAAAAGGACCATCTTTTCAACAAATGGTCCTGGGTAAACTGGATGTCCACATGTGGAATAGTGAAATTGGACCCTTACATAACACCATATATGAAAATTTACTCAAAATGGATCAAAGACCTAAATTTAAGGCATACTGCAAAACTCATGAAAAAACATACGGAGGGCAAAATCTTCACAACATTGGAATTGGCAGTGATGTCTTGGATATGATAGGAAAGGAAGAAGCAACAACAAAGAATTGGGTTTCATAAAAAATTTAAAAAATTGTGCATCAAAAGATACTATCAAAAGTAAAAAGGCAGCCTAAATAATGGAAGAAAATCTTCAAAATCATATATCTGAGAAAGTATTGATATCCAGAATATACGGAGAACACCTAAAACCAACAACAACAAAGAGCAACATGATTCAAAACTAGGGAAAATACTTAATTAAACAACACATTCCTCCAAAGATGATATACAGATAGCCAATAGCACATGAAAAGATGCTCTACAGGACTAATCATTAGGGAAACACAAATCAAAACTATAATGAGATACCATCACACACCCATTGTGTACCAAGAAAAATAAGATAACAAGCATTGGTGAGGATGTAGAGAAATTGGAACTCTTTTGCATTTGTTGGTGGGACTGTAAAATGGTACAAACTGTGGAAAATAGCATGGAGGTTTCTCAAAAATTAAAAATAGAATTACCATATGGTCCAGCAATTTAACTGCTGAGTATATACTCAAAAGAATTGAAAGCAGGGTCTGGAGAGATATTTGTACATTCATGTACATAGGAGCATTATTTGCAATAGTTAAGTGTGGAAACAGTCCAAGTAACCATCAATGGATGAATGGATAAGCAAAATGTGAGATATATATATATATATATATATATGCAATGGAATATTATTCAGCCATAAAACAGAAATTATGACAGACTATGACATGAATAAAACCTGCAGACATTATGCTTATTGAAGTAAGCCAGTCACAGAAAGACAAA
>NW_012105187.1:17158-18344 GCF_000951045.1 Mandrillus leucophaeus
CCCATGAACCTTAACATGTGTCACCGGATGGTGCCTAGCTTCAAAAGCACCACATAATCTGGACCCTATTCATCTAACTGGTCACAATTTGTCCTCACCACATTAAACAAATGGGGGTCTGGCAGTGTGCAAGGCTGGGAGCGGGGCCAGGGGACGAGTTCATTCTTTCTCTCTTATGGTGGAATTTTCCTGGCAGCCAAGATGATGAGATGGAAAAAGGCAGACCAGTGGCTACTCCAGAAATGCATTGGCGGGGTCAGAGGGATGTGGCGCTTCTATTCCTACCTCACAGGCAGTGCAGGTGGGTTCTTGGGTTGTTCCTGGGGCTTTTGCAAGTTCTTAATGGTTTTCAGGTTGCCCTAAGCCCCAGTTAACAGTTATGTGTGCCTATGGTGAATATAAAAATGTTTAATAATGCAGTTTGGATAATAATCTTTGAAAACTGAGGTCCATAGTGTAGGTTAAGGGAAAAGCAGTCAGAGACCCTTTTACTCTTTCATTCATTCATTCATTTAACAATATCATTGAGCACTGCTATGTGGCAGCCACTGCACTGGTAGCTTGGGTTACAAAGTTGAACAAGAGCTATAAGTCCCTGCTTCAGAAAGCTGCTATTTCGGTGGGGAGACAAACAAGGAACAAGTAAACAAATCCCGGTAATGGGAGTGATGGGAACACTGGCTTCTATGCTATTGAGTCCAGTAGTTTCTGAGTTCTGGGAGACTGGTAGCTGGCCCTGGCTGACACTCCAGCTCAACAACATTAAGTTTCATCCAGGCCTTAGCCCTAATTTTGAGGGTGAAATCCTGGATTTCCAGGGAGCAGGTAGGGAAGATCTAGATGGACTACATCTTTCACTTTGCCACTCAGAGTTCAGGCCTTGCCAAGTTTTAACAAAAGAGGATGTAGTCTTTGACATCTTTTGGCTCCAGTGTCCTTCTGCAGGCCATTCTCAGTCCATGATCTAAGAAATGTGTTTTTTTTTCCCCCATCTTCATTTTTTGGACAAAATTTAATTATTTCATAATCCACCACCAGAGTCTTGCAGTTTTCCCTCCAGTGATGGTTTTTCTTTTTTTTTTTTTTTTTTTTTTTTTGAGACGGAGTCTCGCTCTGTCGCCCAGGCTGGCGTGCAGTGGCCGGATCTCAGCTCACTACAAGCTCCGCCTCCTGGGTTCACGCCATT
>NW_012105187.1:18394-20365 GCF_000951045.1 Mandrillus leucophaeus
AGAGATATTTGTACATTCATGTACATAGGAGCATTATTTGCAATAGTTAAGTGTGGAAACAGTCCAAGTAACCATCAATGGATGAATGGATAAGCAAAATGTGAGATATATATATATATATATATATATGCAATGGAATATTATTCAGCCATAAAACAGAAATTATGACAGACTATGACATGAATAAAACCTGCAGACATTATGCTTATTGAAGTAAGCCAGTCACAGAAAGACAAATACTGTATGATTTTACTTATATGAGGTACTTAGGATAGTCAAAGTCATAGAAAAAGGAAGTAGAATGGTGATTGTCAGCAGCTGGGAGGAGGGGGGAACAGGGAGTTACTGTTTAATGAGTAAAGAGTTTCAGTTTTGCAAGATGAAAAGAATTTTGGAGGTGGCTGGTCATGATGGTTGTACAAAATTATTAATACACTTAATGCCACTAAACCATACATTTAAAAATAGTTAAGATGGTAAACTTTATGTTATATGTATTCTCCCACAATAAAAATATTGGAAAAAATGTATTTCAGATCACATTATTTCCTCACTGTCTGCACTGCTTCTCAACACCTCCAATACTACCAATGACTCCTGTGTCAATGAGAAATTCAGCACCCCTACAGTGATCTTCAAGATCCTAGAGAGTTGGTCCTATTTCCTCTCTTACCTCGTCTCCTCCTACTTCCCTCCTCTCACTCATTCCATTCCAGTCACATTGGCCTCCTTGCAGTTCCTCAAACATGCTGGACACATTTCCACTTAAAGGCTTTGCACTGGTTTTTTCCCCTACCTGGAATGCTCTTTCTGTAGATACTCACATGGCTCCTTCTCTCACCTCCTCAACTCTTTGTACAAATCTTGTCTCATCATTGAAGCACTACCAATTTCTTTTATCCTGCTCCACCTTTTTTCTATTCTGATTATAACCTTCAACCTCACTAGATAGTGTTCTTATTTATTATGCTCATTGTGTGCCTGTCTCCTTCACAAGAATACAGACTCCTTGGAGGCAGGGATTTTTTGTTCTGTTTGCTGATGTATATCAAGCACCTATATTGGTGCCTGATACTTAGTAGGCATTTAATAAACATGTATTGAAAGAATGAATGAATAAAATTTTCACCTAAAGTTGAATTAGTCACTTTTGGCTCACTAGCCAAAGGAAACTGAATATATTTCACCCCAGGCAAATTTAAGATTCAGGAGTATTCACAGAGTAAAATGTTGTAAGAAATCACCTGCCATATTCAACTAACCCCCTTCAATATATATATATATATAGGTAAAGTTGGATTAAAATGCACACTAAGGGCAAAGTCCCTGTCAGGTTGAGACTGTAGAAGGGAAGGGGGCTTTGGTTGGAGGGTGTTTATGAGCTGTGAATTGTGCGCATGCTTGTGCGTCCCTTCCCATGAACCTTAACATGTGTCACCGGATGGTGCCTAGCTTCAAAAGCACCACATAATCTGGACCCTATTCATCTAACTGGTCACAATTTGTCCTCACCACATTAAACAAATGGGGGTCTGGCAGTGTGCAAGGCTGGGAGCGGGGCCAGGGGACGAGTTCATTCTTTCTCTCTTATGGTGGAATTTTCCTGGCAGCCAAGATGATGAGATGGAAAAAGGCAGACCAGTGGCTACTCCAGAAATGCATTGGCGGGGTCAGAGGGATGTGGCGCTTCTATTCCTACCTCACAGGCAGTGCAGGTGGGTTCTTGGGTTGTTCCTGGGGCTTTTGCAAGTTCTTAATGGTTTTCAGGTTGCCCTAAGCCCCAGTTAACAGTTATGTGTGCCTATGGTGAATATAAAAATGTTTAATAATGCAGTTTGGATAATAATCTTTGAAAACTGAGGTCCATAGTGTAGGTTAAGGGAAAAGCAGTCAGAGACCCTTTTACTCTTTCATTCATTCATTCATTTAACAATATCATTGAGCACTGCTATGTGGCAGCCACTGCACTGG
>NW_012105187.1:21155-23496 GCF_000951045.1 Mandrillus leucophaeus
AATTTTTTGTATTGTTTTAGTAGAGATGGGGTTTCACTGTGTTAGCCAGGATCAGTGATGGTTTTTCTAACACCAGCAACAAAAAGTCAAAGGATTCCCATGCATTAAGCCTCTTCTCCCCATGCCTCCAATTCTCCCCCACAGTAGAACTTTTCTAGAGATGATACCTTGAACCAATCACCAGGAATGATGATTGATGCAGTGGAACAGGCTGGTGGGGGATGTCAGCTGATTCACCCAGATGCAACCACCAAAGGGGCAAAACTAGGGTATAGCTCTGTGCCTCTTCTGTCTCACCTGTAGGTGAAGAATTGGTGGATTTCTGGATCCTTGCTGAGAAGATCCTGAGCATAGATGAGATGGACCTGGAAGTGAGAGACTACTATCTGTCCCTCCTCCTCATGCTGAGGGCCACCCATCTGCAGGAGGGCTCCAGGGTGGTAACCCTCTGCAACATGAACATCAGTAAGAATTATAAAGCATATTTTGGGGGGGATGCAACAAAAAAGTAAATCCAGTGTCTGATAATCCTCAGTCTCCTTCTTTGCAGGAAACCCCACCTTCTTTCCATCTTTGATGTATCAGAGATGCTAGTGGCAATGTCAACCCTTAACCAGGAAAGTGTTGAAAGACACCAGTTGTCTTTAAACTGGCACTTGCCTTTCTGTGAGATATTACCTGCCAATGAAGGCTGATGGAAGAAAGGAGGAGGAATTGGGGCAGGATACTTGAAAAGCACCTGTAACATTTAAGCCTACATACTTTTGTATTTTATTTTTTT
Source organism: Mandrillus leucophaeus (assembly GCF_000951045.1). NCBI lineage: Eukaryota > Metazoa > Chordata > Mammalia > Primates > Cercopithecidae > Mandrillus > Mandrillus leucophaeus. The sequence goes on from NW_012105187.1 coordinate 21,937, forward strand.
AATTGGGATTCTCTAGAACAAACTGCAACCCACCAGCCAAATGCAGTGTATGTGGCCTGTGAGCTAAGACCATTTTTACATTTTTATAGGGCTTTTAAAAAAAGAAAGAAATTTTATGTGATTTACAGAGCCAAAATATTTACCAGCTGGCCCTTTACATAAAAAGTTTGTCAACTTCTTCTATAGAACATAAGATTTATTTATATTTGTTTGTTCATTGATTAACTGAGGAGGCATTCCGAACTTGAATACAGATATGTTCCAAAAGATGTACAGTTTGGCATTATTCACACTCCTCTCTACTCACATAGGTAATTGAGAATTGACAACATTAAATCAGGGCTAGTTCTACTTATCCAAACCTCTTCATCAAAAATCCTGTTCAGACATAGATGTCTCTTGTTCTTAATCATTTTTCTTGTGCTTTTGCTCTTCTTTGAAGTAACATTTAATAGTCTAAAAAGCAACTAGAAGAATCCCATAACATGGCTTATTTCTGTGGAGAATAAGATAAAGGGATCACTGTGTGCCGAGAAAACCATAAAAATGTGTCGACTCTATATTTTAACTCTTCATACTCCAGGATTGTGTGAGGAACTAATAAAATGCTATACAAAGACATGTGAAAAAATTTAAAAACCTCTCCAACATCATCATCACTGCCATCATCACATCATTTTCACCCATCATTTCTCTGTATTATTTCCAGAGTCCCTCCTGAGCATCTCCATCTGGCATCCCAACCAGTCAACCACTAGGAGGGAGATCCTGAGCCACATGCAGAAAGTGGCTCTGTTCAAACTCCAGAGCTACTGGCTTCCCAACTTTTACACCCACACCAAGATGACCATGGCCAAGGAGGAAGCATGCCATGGTCTGATGCAGGAGTACGAGACTCGCTTATACAGCGTTTGCTACACCCACGTAGGAGGGCTCCCTCTGAACATGAGCATCCAGAGGTGCCACCACTCTCATAAACGGTACTCAAGCAGGAAAGCCAAGAGGAAGATGTGGCAATTGGTAGATCCTGATTCTTGGTCTCTGGAAATGGACCTCAAGCCAGATACTATTGGTACGCCCCTACAGGAGACATGTCCTCAAGAGAAAGTGGTTATACAAATGCCTTTCCTGAAAATGGCTTCTTCAAAGGAAACAAGAATCAGTTCCCTGGAAAAGGATATGCATTATGCAAAAAAATCCAGCATGAAGAATAAAGCCAAGAGCCACCTCCACATGGAAGGCCTCTTTGAGACAAAGGTCTCTACTCACCTGAGGACCATCACCCCCATCATCCATCACTCCTCCAAGATGACAATTCAGAAGGCCATCAAGCAAAGCTTCTCTTTAGGATACATCCACTTGGCTTTGTGTGCTGACTCCTATGCAGGAAACCCTTTCCGGGACCACCTGAAGAAGCTGAATTTGAAAGTGGAGATCCAACTTCTTGACCTTTGGCAGGACCTGCACCATTTCCTCAGTGTCCTTGTGAATAACAAGAACAATGGGAATGCAATCTTTCGTCACTTGCTGGGTGACAGAATCTGCGAGCTCTACCTGAAT
>NW_012105187.1:23546-56927 GCF_000951045.1 Mandrillus leucophaeus
CAGGATACTTGAAAAGCACCTGTAACATTTAAGCCTACATACTTTTGTATTTTATTTTTTTAATTGGGATTCTCTAGAACAAACTGCAACCCACCAGCCAAATGCAGTGTATGTGGCCTGTGAGCTAAGACCATTTTTACATTTTTATAGGGCTTTTAAAAAAAGAAAGAAATTTTATGTGATTTACAGAGCCAAAATATTTACCAGCTGGCCCTTTACATAAAAAGTTTGTCAACTTCTTCTATAGAACATAAGATTTATTTATATTTGTTTGTTCATTGATTAACTGAGGAGGCATTCCGAACTTGAATACAGATATGTTCCAAAAGATGTACAGTTTGGCATTATTCACACTCCTCTCTACTCACATAGGTAATTGAGAATTGACAACATTAAATCAGGGCTAGTTCTACTTATCCAAACCTCTTCATCAAAAATCCTGTTCAGACATAGATGTCTCTTGTTCTTAATCATTTTTCTTGTGCTTTTGCTCTTCTTTGAAGTAACATTTAATAGTCTAAAAAGCAACTAGAAGAATCCCATAACATGGCTTATTTCTGTGGAGAATAAGATAAAGGGATCACTGTGTGCCGAGAAAACCATAAAAATGTGTCGACTCTATATTTTAACTCTTCATACTCCAGGATTGTGTGAGGAACTAATAAAATGCTATACAAAGACATGTGAAAAAATTTAAAAACCTCTCCAACATCATCATCACTGCCATCATCACATCATTTTCACCCATCATTTCTCTGTATTATTTCCAGAGTCCCTCCTGAGCATCTCCATCTGGCATCCCAACCAGTCAACCACTAGGAGGGAGATCCTGAGCCACATGCAGAAAGTGGCTCTGTTCAAACTCCAGAGCTACTGGCTTCCCAACTTTTACACCCACACCAAGATGACCATGGCCAAGGAGGAAGCATGCCATGGTCTGATGCAGGAGTACGAGACTCGCTTATACAGCGTTTGCTACACCCACGTAGGAGGGCTCCCTCTGAACATGAGCATCCAGAGGTGCCACCACTCTCATAAACGGTACTCAAGCAGGAAAGCCAAGAGGAAGATGTGGCAATTGGTAGATCCTGATTCTTGGTCTCTGGAAATGGACCTCAAGCCAGATACTATTGGTACGCCCCTACAGGAGACATGTCCTCAAGAGAAAGTGGTTATACAAATGCCTTTCCTGAAAATGGCTTCTTCAAAGGAAACAAGAATCAGTTCCCTGGAAAAGGATATGCATTATGCAAAAAAATCCAGCATGAAGAATAAAGCCAAGAGCCACCTCCACATGGAAGGCCTCTTTGAGACAAAGGTCTCTACTCACCTGAGGACCATCACCCCCATCATCCATCACTCCTCCAAGATGACAATTCAGAAGGCCATCAAGCAAAGCTTCTCTTTAGGATACATCCACTTGGCTTTGTGTGCTGACTCCTATGCAGGAAACCCTTTCCGGGACCACCTGAAGAAGCTGAATTTGAAAGTGGAGATCCAACTTCTTGACCTTTGGCAGGACCTGCACCATTTCCTCAGTGTCCTTGTGAATAACAAGAACAATGGGAATGCAATCTTTCGTCACTTGCTGGGTGACAGAATCTGCGAGCTCTACCTGAATGAGCAGATTGGTCCACGCTTGCCACTCAAATCCCAAACCATTCAGGGCCTGAAGGAACTGTTGCCTTCTGGAGATGTGATCCCCTGGATTCCCAAAGCCCAGAAGGAGATTTGCAAGGTAGGCCATGCCTCACAGAAATGAGTTAGTATCTGGCAAATTAGGACAAAACTGACTAAAAATCCCATCTGGTCACCTATACTGGCTAAGTAACTACATAATTACCCACATAAACCTTCACATATTGAAGAGTTGGTTGTTGTGTTAAGGCAGGGGTCCCTAGACCCTGGGCCACAAATCTGTATCAGTCCATGGCCTGTTAGGAACTGGGCCGCACAGCAGCAGGTGAGCAGCAGGTAAGCAAGCATTACTGCCTGAGCTCCATCTTCTGTCAGATCAGTGGCAGCATTAGAGTGCAAACAGTATTGTGAACTGTGCATATGAGGGATCCGGGTTGCATGCTTCTTGTGAGAATCTAATGCCTGATTATCTGAGGTGGAACAGTTTCATTCTGAAATCATCCCCCCAGCCCCCAGTTCACGGAAAAAACTGTCTTCCACAAAACTAGTCCCTGTGTCAAAAAGGTTGGGGACCACTGTCTTAAGGCACACGTTTTGCAACTTTCCCCAAATCGGCCAAAAACTCTAAAGTACAGTGGAGGTAGGGAGTGGTTGATGTCCATTCCTTCTTCACTTTCTTGTTATATGAAGCCTCCCCAAACCATGAACCTCAGAGTATTCTATGAGGAAAGTTTTAAATTTCTGTTATAAACATTATGTATTGAAAACAAGGTCTCCTTTTACTAGACTAGCCATCAAGGAAAAGTCCAATTAGGATGAGTTTATTCTCCACAATAGATCATGTGCTAAGTCACAAAAAGGTCTTAACAAATTTAAGATTAAAAATATTCCATAGCCAAATGTGGTGGCACATCTTTGTAGTCTTAACTGCTTAGGAGGCTGAGGTGGGAGGATCACTTAAGCCCAGGAGTTCAAGGTTACCTCTATGATCACATCACTTCACTCCAGCCTGGGTGAAAGAATGAAACCCTGTCTCTAAAATAATAAAATGAAATAACATTACAAGTTTTTTTTTTTTTTTTTGAGACAAAGTCGCGCTCTGTCACCCAGGCTGGAGTGCAGTGGCACAATCTTGGCTCACTGCCACCTCCCTCTCCTGGGTTCAAGCAATTCTCCTACCTCAGCCTCCCGAGTAGCTGGAATTACAGGTGCCCACCACCATGCCCACCTAATTTTTGCATTTTTCTTAGAGACGGGGTTTCACCACATTGGCCAGGCTGGTCTCAAACTCCTGACCTCAGGCAATCCACGCCCATCAGCCTCCCAAAGTGCTGAAATTACAGGTGTGAGCCACCGCACTTGGCCACAAGTATTTTTTTTTTTTATCATCAAGTGCAATGGAGTGAAACTAGAAATCAAGAATAGAAAATGGAAAAATAGAAAATTTGTAAATACACAGAATTAAACAAAACACTTTTAAACAACTAGTAGCTCAAAAAAAAAATCAAAAAGGGCATTTGAAAATACTTAAGACTAATGAAAATAAAAACAACATACCAAAACTTATGGGATGTAGCAAAAGCAGTACTAAGATGGATGTTTATGGCAATAAATGCCTACATTAAAAAAGAAAAATCTCAAATAAACCACCTAACTTTACACCTCACAGAACCAGAAAAAGAAGAACTAAACCTAAACTTATCAGAAGGAAGAAGAGGATAAAGATTAGAGAAGAAATAAATGAAATGGAGACTAGAAACTCAATTTTTAAAAACATAAAACTAAGTTTGTTTTCTTAAGCAATAAATGAAATCAACAAATCCTTAGCTAGGCTTAAAAAAGAGAAGATTAAATAAATAAAATTGTAAATGAAAGAAGAGACGTTACAATTTATTCCCACAGAAATAAAAAAGATAATAAAAGACTATTATTAATAATTATACACCAACAACAAATTGGACAACCCACCAGAAATAAATTTCTAGAAACATACAACTTACCATGACTAAGTCGAGAAGAAATTGAAAGCCTGAACAGACCAGTAACAGTTAAAGAGACTGAAAAAGTAATAATAAACTTCCCAAAAAAGAAAAACCAGGGACAAGATGGCGTCACTGGTGAATTCTATCAAATATTTTAATAATTAATACTAATCCTTCTTAAACTTTTCCCAACAATATAAGAATAGAGAACATTTTCAAAGTAATTTTATGAGGCTAGAGCTACCCTGACACCAAAGTCAGACAAAGACACAAGAAGAAAAGTAAACCACGGGTCAATATCCCTGAGGAAAACAGATGCAAATATTCACAAGAAAATACTAGCATGGCCGGGTGCAGTGGTTCATGCCTGTAACCCCAGTCCTTTGGGAAGCAGAGCTGGGAGGACTGCTTGAGCCCAGGAGTTCGAGATCAGCCTGGGCAACATGACAAAACCCTGTCTTTATAAAAAATAAAAATATTATCTGGGCATGGTGGTGTGTGCCTGTGGTCCCAGCTACTTGGGATGCTGAGAAGGGAGGATTTCTGGAAGAATTTGAGGCTGCAGTGAGCCATGTTCATGGCACTGCATGTCAGCCTGGTGACAGGCAAGATGCTGTCTTTAAAAAGAAAAGCAAAAAATACTAGCAAACCAAATACAACAGCATATTAAAAGAATTATACACAATTACCAGGTAGGATTTATCCCTGGGTTATAAGGATGGTTTGACCTATGCAAATCAATCACTGTGATGCAACACATTAACAGAATTAAAGATAAAAATCACATCATCAACTCAACAGACACCAAAAAATTACTTGACAAATTTCAAAATATTTTTCTCTCAAAAATTACATATATAAGGAAGGTACTGCCACACAATAAAGACCATTTATGAAAAGCTTGCTGCAACATCATACTCAATGGTGAAAAGCTGAAATCATTTCCTCTAACATCCAGAACAAGCTAAGGATCCTCATTCTTGCCCCTCCTGGTCAACAGAATACTGGGAGTCCTAGCCAGAGCAAGTAGACAAGAAAAATAAAAAATAAAAGGCATCCAAATATAAAAGGAAGAAGTGAAACTATACAGAAAAAGTAAAACTATCATGCCTCTGTTTGCAGATGACATGATCTTATATGTAGATAACCCTAAAATTACCAAAAAAAAACCTGTTAAAACTAATAAGCAAATTCAGTAAAGTTGCAGGATAAAATCAATATTCAAAAACAGTTGTGATTCTATACACTGACACTAAACCTGCATACTATTTTTCACGCTGGATGCCCAAATTTACATTCGTTTGTGGGAGTGTAAATTGGTATGACCAGTATGGAAAACAGTATGCAGGTTTCTCAAAAAATGAAAAGTAGAATCACCTTTTGATCCAGCAATCCCACTTCGGGGGATATATCCAAAGGAATTAAAATCTGGATCTTGAAGAGATATCTGCACAATCATGTTCATTGCAGAATTACTCACAATAGCCAAGATATGAAAACAACTGAAATGTGCATCAAAAGATGAATGGATAAAGAAAATGTGGTGTATATGATGCAGTACTATTCAGTCTTTAAAAAGAAGGAAGTCCTGCCATTTGCAACAACACAGATGAGACCTGGAGGACATCATGCTAATTAAAATAAATGGACACAGAAAGACAAATACTGCATAATCTCACTTATGTGCTGAATCTAAATCAGATAAATTCACAGAAGCAGAAAAAAGAATGACAGTTGCCAGCGGCTTCAGGGAGGTGTTGATTAAACTGTACCATGCTTCAGTCATGAGAGATAAATTTACTGTACAACATATGAAATATCATTTAACAATTCTATATTGTATACTTAAAATTCACTGAGAGAATAGGTCTTGTGTTAAGTGTTTTTACCACAAAAGAAAAAAGAAACATAAACAAAACCAAAGGGAACAGGAAGAAATTTTTCGAGGATAGGTTTGTGATATTGATTGTGATGACAGTTTAATGGGTGTATACTTATCTTCGAAGACATTAAGTTGTATACATTAAATTTCTACAGGTTTTTGTATGTCAATTATACCTTAATAAAGGGCTTAAAAATAATTTTTAAAATACATACATAATATATGTGTGTATATATATAATAAATGTATAATTTTCATAATGTATATGAATACATATATGCATATAATGTACATCTATTATGTACACATAAAATATACTAGTATTATATTTCAAATGAGACATAATATGCATATGTAATATTTATAGACATGCATTTCTATTGTTTTGCTTATTTTCGTTTTTTAACTTTTATTTTAGGTTCGGGGGTGCCTGTTCTGGTTGGTTATATAGGTAAACTTATGTCACAGGAGTCTGTTGTACAGATTAGTAGCGCTTGGGTCTTGGGGTGCACGTTCACTTATGTAGAATGGTTGGATGTAGGCTGCCCACAGAGCCAGGATATGTGACTCTGCAGCACTGCCTAGTAGCTCAAGCCCAGGGGTTCGGTTGTAACTGTGATTCTACCCTGAGGGACAGAGCACAGCCCTGGCCCAGCGTTGGAGAAGACGGACTCTGAGGTTTGGGCCCACAGAGTGGGTTTGGGAACCTGAGCCAGTAGGGCTCAGTGGCAACTCAGGTCCCTAGGGATGAGGCACCATGTAGTCGTGACTCTGGACCCTGGGATGGTGGGGCTCAGAAGCATCCCATACTGTGAAGCCAGCTACAGTGGCACCAACTGTCCTAGAATACTTGGGATACAGTGAAAGGGATGTCTTAGCAGCTAGGACTCTGGAGGGCTAGTTCAGCTCCAGGGAAGCACGATACTATAATTCTTTCGGCCTGTAGTGTGGGGTTCCTCAGCTCAGCCACTGTTCTGTGTCCCTGGGACCCGGGGTACTATGCCATCTTAGCCGTGGAATGCACAGCTGCTCAGTGCCACGTCAGCTTAGGGCCAGGGGTGTGACTATTCCAGGTAGCCCAGGCACTATTTCCCTGGGATGTAAGATGCCACTCAGCTTAGGTATTGGTATACATGACCACTCTTCTGGAAGGCAGGACACTATTTTAAATCAGGCACTGAGAAGATGTGACGGTTCTGAACAGCCAAGGTTCTGTTCTCCCAGGGGCCAGGGTACAGCAGCAACTGGGAGAGGTAGATGGAGGAGTTCCACCAACGCATCATTTTCCCAGGAGGGCGTGTGAAACTTTGGCTTCAGTTCACAGGTTCCCGGCTCAGCAGTGACTGGGAGAGAAATATGGCGCAGCTGCACCAAGGCGCTGTTTCCTCAGGAGGCAGTATGCCATTCCAGTTCAGGCCCCTAGGGGCAGAGTGCAGCTGCGGCTGAGAGTGGTAGATGAAGCAATTCTACCAAAGTGCCATTTCCCCAGGAGAGAGTGTAGAGCTTAATGTTCAGCCTGAAGGAGTTGCGTAGAAGTGGGCAGAGCAGTTCCACTTGTGGTTGGCCCCAAGGGAAAGAGTGTGACAGCTGCCTGCAGCTTGGCTTGGGGATGTTAGACCATCAGGTGGGGGTAGTTTGGCAGCAGTTTACCCTCAGGGATGAAGAGAAGTTGTGGCTGCTTGCCCCTGGAGCAAGATACATTCCAGCAGTAATATCAGGTCCAAGATGGTATAGCACAGTAGTCTTGCAGGCCACAGGGGGCAGGGCACAGTGTCAACTCCTTCTCTTGGGGGAGCATAGCTGTGTGGCCATTAGGCAGCTCTCTCGGCTGGGCTTAGTGCCTGTGAGGACTGCAGGGGACCCCAGTGGTGAGCACTGTAGGTGTCTAATGTGTTAATGAGGGCTGCTGAGATCCTCTAGCCTAGCTTTTCACAATAGGGAGAGGTTCCTCCTGGTCCCCAGCTGATATAGGCTTGGGGAGTGGGTGGTGGAGACCCAGTGTTTCCTTTCATTCTCTCTGTGGCTATCCTGAGTTTCTGTGTTCATCAGGGTTTCTGTTACTCCTTCAATGTACACTTCAATGTACACTTTCCTTTCGTTATTTTTACTTTTATTAGAATGTAGTTATTCGTGTATTGTTTCAGTTGTGTTTATGGAGGCATGGGCAAGTGCTAGGGGCTTCTAGTCAGCCATCTTGCTGACATCACTCAACCTGATCCTTGGTTTTCTCGTCAGTACATTGGGGATCATAATGGCTGCTTCAAGGACACTCTATATGCAGCGCCTGGTAATGAGTAGGTAAATACATGTTCATCCTCTTCTGACCTCTTTTCAGACACATATAACCTTAGAATAAGTCATTAGAGGTTCTGTCATCCCTTCTTTCATTGTACAGCTGATGGGTCAAATTCTCAGGTCTCACTGCTATTTACTGACAAGTGCAGAGCCAGTGTCCAGATTCCTGTTCAGACTATTGCAAGGTTAGCAAACTACAGTCTGGGCATCAAATTCAGCTTCCCACATGTATTTGCATGGCCAGCAAGCTAGGGATGGTTTAACATTTCTTTATAGTAGAAAAAAAATCAAAAAAAGAACATATTATGGCAGATGGTTAATACATGAAATTCAAATTTTAGTGTCCATAAATAAAGTTTTATTGCAACAAAACTGTGCCCGTTTGTTTACATACTACCATGTCCTACAACTACACAGTTGAGTACTTGCAATAGACTATATAGCCTATAGTAAATATCATAAAATATTTACTATCTGGCACTTTATAGAAAACGTTTGCAGAACCTTGATCTATTGCATCACACACTGCTCTGAGAAGGGGCCAGGAGGGTTTATCAAGTGATGGACAAGCTCAATTCTAAAGACAATCCTAATACATTCTAACAAAAAACTATTATAGGGTTTTTAGATGCTGTTTTATCATATTTATTATTTTTGGCTACTATTTTAATGCATATCTGGTTGTTTCTTTTAATAGAAAATGCTCTATTAAGCTTTGTTTCTTAAGAAATAAATGTATTTATCAATTAATTATTAGGTAGAGTCTTAATTTTTTTTTTTTTTTTTTTTTTTGAGACAAAGTCTCCCTCTGTTGCCCAAGCTGAAATGCAGTAGCATGATCTTGGTTCACTGCAACCTCCACCTCCTGGGTTCAGGTGATTCTTCCACCTGAACTCTCCAGTAGCTAATTTGTGGTACTCCCTGGGGGTGGCATGCGCCTCCCACAGGTGCACGCCACCATGCCCAGTTATTTTTTTTGTTTTTTATTTTTTGGTAGAGCTGGGAGTTTCACCATGTTGCCCAGGCTGGTCTCAAACTCCTGGTCTCAAGTGATCTGCCCACCTCAGTCTCCAAAAGGGCTAGGATTACAGGCGTGAGGTGTGAGTCACTGTACCCAGCCTGAGTCATAAATTTTTTTTATTTATTTATTTGTTTGAGATGGCATTTCACTCTTGTTGTCCAGGCTGGAGTGCAATGGCATGATCTTGGCTCACTGCAACCTCCGCCTCCTGGGTTCAAGCAATTCTCCTGTCTCAGCCTCCTGAGTAGCTGGGATTACAGGCATGCATCACCATGACTAGCTAATTATGTATTTTTAGTTGAGACAGGGTTTCTCCATATTGGTCAGGCTGGTCTTGAACTCCCGACCTCAGGTGATCCGCCCGCCTCAGCCTTCCAAAGTGCTAGAGTTACAGGCGTAAGCCACCGCGCCCGGCCTAGTCATAAACCTTTTAAACCAAACGGGATGTTAATAGGGTGCTCATTTCACACATGCTTTTTTATTATTTATATTTAATGCATATTTACAGTTACTTATTAATGAGTAACATTATATTACATTACATATTGCTCAGATTCAATCACTGAACTGAATTGTCTCAGGAATATACTTCACTCAAGTTTCCCAGGAGCCAAGGAGATTTGTTAAAGCTACTAAAATTTATATCCCTAAACTCACCTTTTGGCTGCATGATTGAGGCAGTTGGCGGAGATAATCTTACATTCTTAAAAATTACTATCAACAATTCATTGCCTACAAAATAATCCCCAGATTACTCAGCAAGTCATTCAAGTCCCTTATATATAATTCCAACGCATCTCTGCTTCCTCTCTTGCCACTTCCCCATCCCTGGGCTCTTCACATGAATGCTACATTTCAGCCCACACTGGAGTACTCATCATTCCCAAATATGTTCTTTCCCATCCCCATGCCTTTGTTTAAGCTCTTTCTACTGTCTGGCATGATCTTTACTCAACTTCCCTATGATGAGCTCCTACTTATCCTGCAACGTGCACATTAGATTAAACCTCCTTACCTTTATGAATTCTTCCTGGATTTCCCTGACTGAATCAGAAGCTTTGTTCATACCCCTGTTAGAGCATGTGTTATGCTGCTGTTCATGCTGGAAGTTGAGCTCCTTGTACCAACACTTGCAGCATGTTGATCTCTATATTGCCAGCAATTCGTAAAGTGCCTGACACATAGGAGGCATTCACAAAGCATTTGTCGAATGAATGAGTGAAACTGAGAGCATAGATTAAAATATCTAGCTAAGCACTAACTCACAGGTTTCGTTGTAAGTTGGTGTGGGAGATATGAGTAGACACATCGAAGAAAGACGCTTGGTTTTCAGGGCCATTTTGAGAAAAAATGGGATATTACTTTGGAAAAGAATGAAATAATATGCAGATGTTAAGTAATAGTTCTGTAAATTATTTGTCATCTCTCTTCTTAAGTAAATATTTAGTACTTTTCTCTGAGACTTAGAGAGAGGCTGTGTTAGCTGCTCTATTCAGAGATAAAAGAATGCCTCCTAGTTGGTCATAGCTAATGTTTGCTGTTCCATTAGATCTCCCAATTACAGAACCCAGAATCTTCAGCCTACTCTGCTCCCAGGTGAACATACTCAGGAAAGATGCAGCAAGCTGACCATCCACCTCATAATGCATAGGCTGTGTTTGGCTTTCAGATACTGAGTCCCTGGTATGATGAGTTCCTGGATGAAGAGGACTACTGGTTTCTCCTTTTTACGGTAGGAAGGACTTTGAGTTGGGAAGGAATCATGAGGATGAGGGAAGAAGAGAGAGTAATTGCTGTTTTAAAAGGCCTATGTGTTAAAGTAAATGAAATTGTTATTTTTCCTAGAGTCAACCAAAGATTGGCATGGTCCCTGTTGTTCTAAAGCTAAACCTCTCAAGGAAAAGGACTCGGTGCATAACATGACTTTGAAAAAGTCACAATCATAGAAAATTTCTCCCTTATAGAAAATGAGTTCGATTAGAAAAGGGTGGGGGTTGGCATGTAAAGAAGCAATGGTTCTTAACACATGAAAACAACCTGCGTAATAGCCATGTGACAGGGAGGCATGGAACACTGAGTTATTACAAAACTATTGCTTCTGGTCTAATTCCTGTAACAAATACAGTCTTCCCCTCACCCTCTTCTCTTAGACACAGAATAAGTTCATCAGCTCCAGACAGCATAAAAGAGAATTCATAGGCAAAGAAGAGAACATTCTTCTTTATAAGAGGATTCAGCATTCTCTAGAGTTAAGCCAGGCTTTGGCTGACATGAAGGAAATGGACTATATGCAGTGGCGAAAGATAGCTACTGAGGACCTGAAACAAGGAGGGTCTCTTCAGGTAGAGCTGACATCTCCAGTGTTTCTAACAGGTCAGAGCAGTCACTGTAATTTTTTTGACCTTTACATATAGGCAACTGGAAAATAATATTTAACATTTACTAATTATTTACTAAGCGTCAGCACTATGCAATGCAGAGATTACCTCATTTGATCATCAAAATAGCCTATGAGGTATGTACTAAGTAACTGAGGCACAGAGAGGATGTGACCTCCCCAGGATCAGAGTAAGTTGCAGTCAGGATTTTAATCCAGACAGACTCACCATGGAGCTCCCTGCTGGATCTGAGGGAGCCAGGGTGCTCAAGTGTAGCTGGACTCTTGCCCACCAAAGCATCACCACAGTTGATGCTGAATACTTCGTTTCATGCATCTGATAAGCATGTTCCACCTCACCACATTTCCTCCAGAATAGGGTCCAAGTGCATTTCTGTGAACATGTTTTACAGTCGCCCGCTTCCCTAACATAACACACCAGCCCACCCAGGCAGTGGAGAGATGTCGTTAGGAACAAAAGGCTTTGCTGTCCCAGAAGTCTGGGGTTACCCCCGTGCTCTCCTATTGACTTGTATGCTTGAGCAATGTATTTAACCTCTCTTTGACCCCCAGTTTTCTCATCTGTAAAATGAGAATAACAACAAACTTGTTGTGCAGGTGACCTGAGATCATCTATGAAAGCTATTAGTACAATGTTTGACAATCACTTAAGAGTTCAATACTGTAAATGTTAGTCATTATTATTCAAATTGAGCATACTGCTTTAATTATCTATGTTGAGACAGTTGGAATACTGCATATCTCTCAAACTTTGATCCACAATAAATATGTTTGACTTCATAATTACTTAAACGTAAGTATATACGTGTGCACATATATATGGAAAAAAATTTCCAAAGCAATACTTGCCCTTATTACGTAAGATGCTGTACTCTAACATTCTTTATTCTATTATGTTTCATGTCATATAAAAGCTAACAATGTCACCATTTATTTTTTGGCACACTTGTGAGTCATGACCTACACTTTGAAAAACATGGATAAAGAGTAAGCAAAAGCTTTGAAAATTCAGTTGTACCATTCATATGCTCTGTGAGCTTTGGCAAGCTACTCCATCTCTCTGAACCTAATTTCTTTATCTGTGCAGTGGAGATAATGGCCCCTAATTTGTTTAGGATTAGAGGTAATGTATTTACATAACAAGCAGGTGCTAAGTAAATCCGACTCTTTTTTAAAACTTTAATATGCACTCTATATACAAACCAAGATGCCCTGGATGCTTTCCCCTCAGAGCCATGCTTGGGCATAAAATATTTAAATCTAGCATGAACAGGCCCTCTTTTTTAACCATAGAGATTCCACTCTCTCTCTAAATCCTGAGGATCTTAGATTCTTTCCCAGGAATCAAGACCAAAGTAGAAGAAAACATGGCTGGTAAATTTCACCACACATATGTTGGGCAATGGGCATTACTTTGGGTGGCTATGGGGCACCAGGGATAGCCAGTAAGAATGTGAAGCACCCTCCATGGAAGCTCCTTGTCCCTCTCCAAAGCACATATCATTACTTCCTCTATCACTGCTTTTTTGGAGCACAAGTCTGGCCTAATAAAGGGCCTTCTTTGCATTTGGCCAAGTCAGGGCCCTGAATCCCAGGTAGGCTGGTGTCTCAAGCTGTACCCTAAACCCACAGAGTACCAGAGCTAGAATACTATCCTTTTTTTTTGAGATGGAGTGCAGTGGAACCGTCACAGCTCACTGCAGCCATGACTTCCCAGACTGAAGTGATGCTCCCATCTCAGCTTCCTAAGTTGGTGGGACTACAGGCATGTACCACCACACCCAGCTAATTTTTTATTTTTTGTAGAGGTGGAGTCTTGTCATGCTGCCCAGGCCAGTCTTGAACTCCTGGGCTGAAGTCATTCTCCCGTCTTGGCTTCCCAAAGTGCTTGTATTAAAGATATGAGTGACCATGCCTGGCCTATGTGTGATACTTTTAAAAAATTATTTTTTTGTGTGATGGAGTTTCCCTTTGTCACCCAGGCTGGAGTGCAATGGCACTATCTTGCCTCACTGCAACCTCTGCCTCCCAGGTTCATGCGATTCTCCCGCCTCAGCCTCCTGAGTAGCTGGGATTACAGGCACCTGCCACCACGCCCTGCTAATTTTTGTATTTTAGTAGAGACAGTGTTTCACCATGTTGGCCAGGCTGGTCTCGAACTCCTGATCTCAAGTGATCCACCTGTCTTGGCCTCCCAAAGTGCTGGGATTACAGGTGTGAGCCACCATACCCAACCACTATCATCTTTTATACAGGGAAACATGACTTCAAGAAAGGTGAAAAGACTTGCCCAAGGTTGCTCAGCAAGGAAGGAATTGATACAGGACCAGAAACCTGGATCCACTGCAGAAATAATCCACTGCTCATAACACTTATGGTCAGATTCCCCTTGATTATACATGATGAAGATGATGATGATGATGATGATGACATAAGAATAACTCACATTCACGAGTCCACACCCCAGTACTCTTTTTAGACTTAAATAGTATAGCTTCAGAAAGTACTGAACTACCTAGAGAGTTCCAGGAGAACTCTGTGCATTTAGATATACTCTAAATCCCAGAACTCACAACCCAAATGAATATTTCTCCTCGATAGGAAGTAAGGTGCTACTATTCTGCTTCTGTTACCCAGATCATTGTTAAAACTTCTCTTGCTATCTCAGCCTCATTGTCTCACCACATTTTGGATACAAAAACGTATTCCCTCTCAATTCATGATGCATAACTTAAGATGATATATGGCTCTTTCTAGAAAACAATAATCCACTCCAAAGGACAATGATTTGTAACTATTGATAATATTCAGATATGTAAGTTAATTCTGAAAGTAATTCCTGAAGTCAGAGCTGAGAAAGGGAAAACATAGCATAGCATGTTCTTTGCCATTTGTTATTCTTAGGGGCTTCAATTTTTTTTGAAGCAATAGTAGAATGTTTGAAATGCATTTGTAGGTGTGGTCTCACGCCTTTAATCCCCAGACTTCAGGAGGCCAAGGCAGGAGTATTGCTAGAACCTAGGAGTTCAAGACTAGCCTGGGCAACATGGCAAAATCCCGTCTCTGCAAAAGAACAAATACTCAATCCCTCAACAGATGGATGCTTTGCAGGAGAAGCCATTCATTTGTATGAGTTACTTCTCATATATGAATTAAAAAATAGTAGCTCTTTCAAGTCATATCTTGGTTACCCTAGCATCTCTCAGGCAAATAATCTCCATGGGTCAGTTTTCCTTAAGAAGGAGAGGATCTTCTCATTTTGGAGGGGAGAGGAGGCTTATTTCCTTGCTTATAATTTAGCTTAGGGAACTTGTATTATTTCTGTAAACATCCCATTAAAACACTATTGGCCTCTTCAAATAACTTTTTTTTTTGAGACGGAGTCTCCCTCTGTCGCCCAGCTGGAGTGCAGTGGCCCGATCTCGACTCACTACAAGCTCCACCTCCCGGGTTCATGCCATTCTCCTGCGTCAGCCTCCCGAGTCGCTGGGACCACAGGCTCCCGCCACCACGCCCAGCTAATTTTTTTGTATTTTTAGTAGAGACGGGGTTTCACCATGTTAGCCAGGATGGTCTTGATCTCCTGACATAGTGATTCGCCCATCTCAGCCTCCCAAAGTGCTGGGATTACAGGTGTGACCCACTGCGCCCAGTATTTTAAAGGCAATACCTTCAACAAAAGTATATGAATCTTTGAACCTAGACTTTGGACAACTAAACTCTATCTCTGTTTTCCTTACTTCACAGACGTAACTAAAATGTCCTTTGAGGAGCTTTGCTACAAGAATCCAAAGATAGCCATAGAGAAGATCAGTGACGACTACAAAGTATACTGTGAGAAAGCACCTAAAATAGGCAAGTGTTTAAAATCAGGGATAGACAAGGCAACTAGGTTTTTTCAAATCTAAGAGAACATCTGTAATCTTATGTTCCTTAAGGAACATAAGCTAAAGGAGGAACCATGCTTTGTTGGAAATGGAGAGGTGGTTAGAGGGTAATGACTATGTCTTTTTTCTCCTACAAAACCATAGAAGGGCATCATGAAAATAAGATGTAATCGTAAATGAATGAAGTGATGATGGTCAAGATTGTTCATTTCTACTTTCTTATCTAGTTATCACTCTGGGGTTTTAAATAATGTGGATTCTTCTTCTGTCAAGTTACTTGGAGGCTGAGATTTGTGAAGGGATGTTTGTTAAGGAGTGCTCTCGGGAATAATACCTATAAGAGAGTGAGGAAGGCAGGACTGGGGAGAGGCAGATGCTCATCTGTGGAGCAATCACAACAGGCCTCAGCAGATGCCATGAGAAGCTCTGATGCCAGCGTGGCCCTTCAGAGTTGTCCCTCGGTGAGGTAAGAAATTTAATTTGAGCTTTAGTTCTTCCACACTGATCCATAGGAGATGTGAATGCCCCTGCGGAGGATATAACCTAGGGTTTATAGCCAGGCAGTTTCCTTTGGCTGAAGCAACTTCCAGAAGGGGCCTCATCTCTGGGTCATCAGCAGAAAACACTCAGGCATCTAGGCAAATGAGCGCTTTGGCCCTGAAGGGAGATTCTGGGTAGTACCCAGTACCATCCACTACTGTCCATTTGCTTTGTATAGAAATTTCACCTCACCTTGGAGTAGTTCCTCCAGGAATCTGATGGTTTCTTGTCCTGGGAAACGTATTTGAGAAAGGCAGGCTCACATTACTCTACCTTATCTGAAGACCATTGCTAATACTCCTCTTCTTCCTCTCCTGCTCCCCATCCTAGATTCCTCTCATGCTCAGCTAGCACCTCTGCTGGTCTTGGGGTCTTACTAGACTCTCATCTCTGGGATATCTGAGCCCCTAGTCATCATGACTTCTCAGGCTGTGGCTGCTTCACTTGTGAACCTATCATACAAATTGGGCCAGGGAATACCAAGAGTGGCAAGTGAATTGTCCAGTATCCCTGCTATGTACCATGATCTTAATGATTAGGATCAATTACCCTATCAGTACAGTGACTCCTTTGCTTGCCTGCTGACTTCTCAGCATAAGGAGCTTAACGCGACTGAACACCTACTATTGCCTCTAGTAGAAGCATTCTACCTCTAGGAACTAGGATCTCTAGACTGGCACTGTCCATTACAGAAGCCACTAGCCCCATATGGCCATTGAGCACTTGCAATGTGACTGGTACATGTGGGTAAATAAAATACACTGTTAAAATTAATTTCACCCTTTTCCTTTTAGCTTTTTCAATGTGACTACTAGAAAATTTTAGATTATATATGTGGCTCACATTGTATTTTTATTGGACAGCCCTGGTCTAGACCTACAGAACCTAAAGGTATAAAGATGACAAATTTCTCTAAGTCAGTCACTGATACTGAGAGGTAAATGGAACACTTCTTTCATTCCTTGGTATCTGGGCCCATGTATTCTACTACTGAAGACATACCTTATAATGGTCTTTGATTTATCCTGGAAGATGATGCCTCATTTTCCCAAGGTATGATCATTCACCCCCAGTATTCCGGTAGCTCCAAGCTGCTTTCACAGCTTTGCCTTCAAAAAGTGGCTCCATCACTCTATCAAGCCAGTAGCTCTCAAAGGAAATAGAATTAGTAGATCTCATCCTCATGGTACCCATTGGCCATTGCCACACCTTCTTTGCTATGAAGTATATCCCTTGGTCAGAGGCAATGTTATGTGAGATCCTACTGAGGGATCAATCACTTGTAAGTCCCGAGGTGGTGATGCTGTCTGAGACCTTGCAGGCAAGATACATATCAGTTCCAGTCAAAATGAATTGTTGCTCCTTCCAGAGTAGAAGGGGTTCAGTGTAATCAGTTTGTCACTAAGTGGCTGGTTTTTATTAGGGATGTTACTATACTGGGGGCTCTGCATTTGTTTCTGTTGCCTACAACTTGAGTGTTTGGCACTCAAACATGGGCACATGCTGTTGGTCTGTACATAGCCTCCATCGCTGCCACCTAGAGCTCTGTCCATGAGCTCACTGTGCCAGCACTGGAGTGGCTTATGACAGAGCCTTGCTGGCATCAACCGGCAGAGTGTCATTTTGTCTGCTTGGTTGTTTAGTGCCTCTTTCGTGGTAGTTGTTTTTTGGTGGGCTTTAAGACAGAATACAGAGATCTTCCCACGTCATGTTTATTCTCATCGTTCCATCCACATGTGTATATTCCCAGACCTGTTCTTCCCCAGTATTCTAATCTTCCTCCTTTTAAGCCCCTGGCTTACCAGCCAAGCCATTCATCACTGCCCATGAGTATGTATATGTTCTTACCCTGGGCTACTTCTCTTTCCACACAAATGAATGCACAGGTTCACTGCCCAAAGTTCTGCTCATGGGGTCGCAGGGGATTTTCTCTCCCCATCATCTTTCAGGATCACCACCGAGAAGGGCTTCAGCTATTCATTTTCACCAACATATTGAGATGGTCCATTCATGAAACAGGTTCAGCTTTTTTCCTCTCCTGTCAGCTGGTCATCAATGTGACCAGCCATAGATGTGATGACAGTGAAGTGGCAGTGCCACAGTGGTAATGACATGGGTGTCTGGGTCACCTGCTTAGGTAGTTTCTTGTACCTTCTGACCTGCCTCTTGCCTGATTCCAGATGTACCATTTCCATTTTATGATGAATTACTGTTGGGCCACCTATGACTGGGTGATCTTGAATAACCCAGCTTATGATGGTATAGTAGTCTATTCTCACACTGCTATAAAGAAATACCTGAGGCTGGGTAATTTATAAAGAAAAGATATTTAATTTAGCTCATGGTTCCACAGGCTATATGGGAAGCATAATGCTGGCATCTGCTTGGCTTCTGGGGAGGCCTCAGAAAATTTACAGTAATGACAGAAGGTGAAAGGGGAGCCAGAACTTCACTTGGTTGGAGCCAAAGGAAGAAAGGAGGACGTGCTACACACTTAACCAATCAGATATCATGAGAGCTCACTCATGATGGTGAGGACAGTACCAAGGATGTGATAATCCATTCATAAGAAACCGTCCCACGAGCTAATAATCTCCTACCAGGCCCCACTTCCAACATTGGAGATTACATTTCAGCATGATATTTGGGCGGGGACACAGATCCAAACCATATCAGATGGGTAGGTCTGTCTTTTTGCTCACTTGATATCACATGGACAGGCTCTCTTACTTTACCATAGCTCAATAGCACATTCAAGTATTTTTTGAGTAGTGTAGTTTTTTGCTGCAGATAACATGGTCTTACTCCAGAACTTTACGGATCTATTCCAAAATTATCCTTTTCAGGTTTGTCATAAACTCCATTGTCTTTTCCCACTACTGATACTCCTAAAACCATGGGCTCTGTTGTGTTGTATGGCCTAAGTGGTAGGGTTATTTATACCAGAACCTTGACTTGCAGCAAAAATACTTTCCTACTCTGGGTCCCCCTAACATCTGGCAGCCTTATATTTCAGAAAAGTATTTTCAAGTGTGAAATATGCTGTTTCTAAAACATAAAGAAGTCTACCAGATTTTATGCTTCCTTCTTAGTAGTGAAAGATGAAATGCAATCTATGTCCTTTATTTTGGAGAGGATGTCCAAATATGCACCAGATCACACTGGATTCTAGAACCTTTACTGATATGGTCTTGGTAGTCTTGGTAGGATTTATTCACCTCTGGAGCATAGGTGTCTTACTAAGGCCCCAAAAATGCTTAACCTTTATTGTTTATCTTGCCCAATGTATATGGTACATGTGATACGATGCATATGATACTATTGATAATGTGGACTAATATAGTATCTAGATGGTTTGGGGCCCATTGAATTACATTATGTCAGAGGCTAGAAAAGTTAATATAATAATGGCAAGACAGTAAATACATATGCTGTCCTTCCTACATCAATGTGAACTGCTTCTTGTCCTTCTTTATGATAGGAATGAAAAAGAGATAGAAAGATAGACAGATAGATAGATAGATAATAGACTGTGTGTATGTGTGTGTGTGTGCATGTGTGTGTGTCTGTGTATCTTTTTCAGGAGGTATATATTTTATATATTTTTTTTATTGTTTACTCAGAATTCACTCAGGAGCAGGTTGTTTAGTTTCCATGTATGGTTTTGAGTGATCTTTTTAGTGATTTTCTTAGTGATTTCTATCTTTATTGTGCCATGGGCCAACAGTGTGGTTGGTATAAATTCAGTTTTTTGTTTGCTGAGTTGTTTTATGGCTGATTATGTGGCCAATTTTTTTTTTTTTTTTTTTTTGAGACAGAGTCTTGCTCTTGTCGCCAAGTCTGGAGTGCAATGGCACGATCTTGGCTCACTGCAACCTCCACCTCCTGAGTTCAAGCAATTCTCCTGCCTCAGCCTCCTGAAGAGCAGGGATTACAGGCACCTGCCACCACACTTGGCTAATTTTTGTATTTTTAGTAGAGATGGGGTTTCACCATGTTGGCCAGGCTGGTCTCGAACTCCTGACTTCAGGTGATCTTCCTGCCTCAGGCTCCCAAAGTGCTGGGATTACAGGTGTGAGCCACTGCACCTGGCTCTTATGTGGCCAATTTTAGAGTATGTTCCATGTGCAGATGAGAAGAATGTATGTTCTGTTGTTTTGGGGTGAAAATGTCTGTAGATGTCAGTTAGGTCCATTTGGGTCAAGTGTTGTGTTCAGGTCTGGAAAATGTTTGTTAGTTTTCTGCCTCAAATATCTAATACCATCAGTGGGGTGTTGAAGTCTCCCACTGTTTTTGTGTGATTGTCTAAGTGTCTTTGCAGGTCTCCAAGAACTTATTTTATGATCCTGGGACCTCCTGTATTGGTTGCATACATATGTATTTAGGATGGGTAAGTCTTGCTGAATTAAACCTCTACCATTATGTAATGCCTTCATTTGTCTTTTTTGATTGTTGTTGATTTAAAGACTGTTTTGTTTGAAATTAGAATAGCAACCTCTGCCTTTTTTGTTTGTTTTCCATTTGCTTGGTAGATTTTCTCCATCTCTTTACTTTGAGCCTATGGGTATCATTGCATGTGAGATGATTCTCTTGAAGATAGTAAAGAGTTGGGTCTTGCTTGTTTGTCCAGCTTGCCACTCTGTGCCTTTTACTTGGGACATTTAGCCTATTTACATTCAAGATTAATATTGATAGGTGTGGATTTGATTCTGTCCTCATTAGCTGGTTATTATGCAGACTTGATTTTGTAGTTGCCTTATAGTGTCAATGGTCTATGTACTTAAGTGTGCTTTTGTGGTAGTCAATAACAGTCTTTCATTTCCATATTTAGCACTCCCTTAAGGACCTCTTGTAAGACAGATCTGGTGGCAACAAATTCCCTCAGCATTTGCTTATCTGAAAGGTTAGATACTAGATTCTTATCAGATATATGATTTGCAAATATTTACTTCCATTCTGTGGGCTGTATTTTCACTATCTCGATAATGTTCTTTGATGCACAAAAGTTTTCAATTTTGGTGAAGTCCAATTTGTGTTCTCTTTCATTTTTGCTTGTGCTTTTAGTGTCATATTTAAAAATTTTTGCCAAATCCGTGGTCTTGAAGATTTACCTCTGTGTTTTATCCAAGAGCTTTAAAGTATTAGCATCTACACTTAAGTTTGTTATTCATTTTGAGTTACTTTTTTTGTGTGGTATGAGGAAAGAGTTTAACTTCATTCTTTTGTATATGGATAGTCAATTGATCCAGCACCATTTGTTGAAGAGACACTTCTTTCCCCCCATTGAAAGGTGTAGACATGCTAGTCAAAAATAAATTGACTGTATATGTATGTTTTTATTTT
Source organism: Mandrillus leucophaeus (assembly GCF_000951045.1). NCBI lineage: Eukaryota > Metazoa > Chordata > Mammalia > Primates > Cercopithecidae > Mandrillus > Mandrillus leucophaeus. The sequence goes on from NW_012105187.1 coordinate 44,533, forward strand.
TGGAATCAAAATTCAATTCCACTGATCTCTATGTTTATTTTTATGCCAGTGCCACACTATTTTGATAACTGTATTTTGTAGTAAGTTTTTAAATCAGGAAATGTGAGTCCTTCAATTTTATTTTTTCAAGATAGTTTTGGCTATTTGGGATAGCTTGCAATTCTATGTGAGTTTTTGGACCAACTTTTCCATTTCTTCAAAAAATAATCATTAGGGTTTGGATTGAGATTGCACTGAATCTGTAGATCATTTTGGGTAGTATTGCCGTATTCAATCTTCCAATTTATGAACACAGGATTTATTTTTCTTTAATTCTTCTTTAATTTCTTTCAGCAACACTTCATAATTTTTAGTTTACAAGTTTTACATTTTCATGATTACATTTATAAGTATTTAATTCTTTCTGATGCTATTGTAAGTGGATCTATTTTTATTTCATTTCAGATTGTTCATTGTTAGTATATAGAAATACAACTGATTATTGCATATCGAACTTGTATCCTAAAACTTTGCTTGATTTGTTTACTAGGCTTAATAGTATTTTGTGGATTCTTTAGAATTTTCTATACATTGGATCGTGTCACATGTCACCTCTGAATAAAATAGCTTTGCTTGTACCTTCCCAATATGGACATTTTTCTTTTCTTTTCTTGCATAAGTGCTCTGGCTAAATGCTCTGGCTAGAACTTCCAGTACAATGCTAAATAGAAACAGTGAAAGAAGGCATCCTTGTCTTCTTCCTGAGCTGAGGGGCAAAACTTTCAGTCTTTCACCATTGACTATGTTTCCTGTGACTTTGCCCTTTATCATGTTGAGGATGTTTTCTTCTTATTTCTAGTTTGTTGAATGATTTTATCATGAAAGAGTGTTGGATTTTGTCAAATGCTTTCTCTCCATCCATTGAGATGATTATTTTTCATTCTTTCTTTCTTTCTTTCTTTGTTTTTGTTTTTGTTTTTTTTTTTTTTTTGAGACAAGGTCTTGCTCTGTCACCCAGGCTGGAGTGTAGTGGTGCAATCTCAGCTCACTGTAACCTCCACCTCCCAGGTTCAAGCAGTCTCCTGCCTCAGCCTCCGGAGTAGCTGGGATTACAGGTATGTGCCATTATGCCTGGCTAATTTTTGTATTTTTAGTAGAGATGGGGTTTCACCATGCTGTCTAGGATGGTCTTGAACTCCTGACCTCAAGTGATCCTCCTGCCTCTGCCTCCCAGAGTGCTGGGATTACAGGCGTGAGCCACTACGCCCGGCCTTGATGTGTAAACTCCTGTTAATATTCTACTGGATTTGATATGTTCACATTATACATATTGAGGATTTTTGTGTCTATATCCATAAGGAATGTTGGTCCATAGCTTTTGTGGGTTGCCTTTGTCTGATTTATTATCAGGATCATGCTGACCTCAGAATAAGTTAGGAAGCATCTCCTCTTCTTCAATATTTTGACAGAGTTTAAGAAGAATTGATGTTCATTCTTCTTGAAATGTTATGTAGAATTTATTAGTGAAGTCATCAGGTCCTGAGCTTTTCTTTGTTGGGTGTTTCTTGATTATTGGTTCAATCTCCCATTCGAACTGTTTATTTTTTCTTGGGTAAGTTTTAGAAGTTTGTGCATTTCTTGAACTTTGTTTATTTAGATTACTTAATTTGTTGCCATAAAATTGTTTATAGTAGTCTCTTATAATCCTTTTTATTTCTGTAAGTTTGGTTGTAATATTTTCACTTTTATTTCTGGTGTTAATAATTTAATTCTTTTCTCTTTTTTCTTGATAAGTCTAGCTAAATGTTTGTCAATTTTGTTATCTTTTCAAAAGAAAAAGCTGTTGTTTTTGTTGATGGTCTCTATTGCTCTCAGAGAGTAGATGCTTCTGCTCCCTATTTTGTTTACCTCCATTCTGGTCTTTATTATTCCTTTCTTCTGCTGGTTTTAGATTTAGCTTGGCTGGGTGCAGTGGCTCATACCTGTAATCCCAGCACTTTGGAGGCCAAGGCAGAAGGATACCTTGAACCTAGGAGTTTGAGACCAGCCTGAGCACATAATGAGACCCTGCCTCTACAAAAAATTAAAAAATTAACCAGGCGTAGTGGCACATGCCTGTAGTCCCAGCTACTTGTGAGGCTGGGGTGGGAGGATTGCTTGAGCCCAGGAAGCTGAGGCTGCAGTGAGCTATGATCACGCCACTGTACTCCAGCCTAAGCAACAGAGTAAGACCCCATCTCTAAAAAAACAACAACAAAAACAGATTTAGCATCCTCTTCTTTATCTAGTTCCTGAAACTGTAAGGCTAGATTATTTACTTGGTATCTACTTTTTTAATATCTGCATTTATAAGGTTTTTTTTGAGCAGTGTTTTCACTGCATCCCATAGGCTTTGGCATGTGATGTTTTTATTTTCGTTTAGCTCAAAATTAATGTACTTTTCAAGGTGCCCAACATCATTGATCAGAGAAATGCAGATTGAAACTACAATGTGATGTCATCTCACCCCAGTTAAAATGGCTTATATCCAAAAGACAGGCAATAATAAATGATGGCAAGGATGTGGAGAAAAAGAAACCCTTGCACACTGTTGGTGGCAATGTAAATTAGTACAACCACTATGGAGAACAATTTGGAGGTTCCTCAAAAAACTAAAAATAGAGCTATCATAAGATCCAGCAACCCCACTGCTGGGTATACCCAAAAGAAAGGAAATCAGTTATCGAAGAGTTATCTGCACTCCCATGTTTGTTATAGCACTGTTAACGATAGCCAAGATTTGGAAGCAACCTACATGTCCATCAAGATGGACATGGATAAAGAAATGGATCCAGATGAATGGATAAAGAAAATGTGCTCCTATACACAATGGAATACTATTCAGCCATAAAAAGATACTATTCAATCATGTGCAACAACATGGATGGAACTGGAGGTCATTATGTTAAGTGAAATATGCCAGGCACAGGAAGACAAACATCGTGTGTTCTCACATATTTGTGGGATCTAAAAATCAAAACAATTGAATCCATGGAGATAGAGAGTAGAAGGATGGTTACCAGAGGCTAGGAAGGGTAGTTGTGGGGTTGGGGGAGGGTGAGTTGTGTAGGGTGGTGAGGGGGAGATAAGGATAGTTAATGGGTACAAAAAAGTAATTTGAATGAATAAATCCTAGTATTTGATAGCACAACAGAGTGACTATTTTCAATAATAATTTAATCATACATTTTTAAATAACTAAAAGAACATAATTGGATTGTTTGTAACACAAAGGATAGATGCTTGAGTGGATGAATACCCCATCTTTCATGATGTAACAATTATATATTGCATGCCTGTATCAAAACATCTCATATATCCCATGAATATATACACCTGAGTACTCACAAAAATTAAAAGTTTTAAAAAAACAAAGTTATCGTGCTTTTCAGCCCCACAATTTTTATTTGGTACCTTTTGTAATTTCTCTCTCTCTTTTTTTTTTTTGAGACAGAGTCTCACTGTGTCACACAGGCTGGAGTGCAGTGGTGCAGTCTTGGCTCACTGCAACCTCTGCCTCCCAGGTTCAAGCGATTCCCCTGCCTCAGACTCCTGAGTAGCTGGGACTACAGGTACACACCACCATACCCAGCTAATTTTTGTATTTTTAGTAGAGATGGGGTTTCACCATGTTGGCCAGACTGGTCTCGAACTCGTGACCTCAGGTGATCGCTTACCTACAGCCTCCCAAAGTGCTAGGATTACAGGTGTGAGTCACCATGCCCGGCCAGTTTGGTACTCTCTTTTGGTGAGACATCATTCTCCCAGGTATTTGTAAGTTTCTTTGTCCATGGTTTCCTTTAGTTCTTTGAGCATATCTGAGACAATCAATTTAAAGACTAGTAAGTACAATGGCTGGACTTCTCATGGACAATTTCCATTGGTTCTTTTTTCCTGTGAATGGGCCATGCTTTGTGTGTGTGTGTGTGTGTGTGTGTGTGTGTGTGTGTACCTCATAGTTTTTTGTGAAGACTGGACTTTTTAATATCATAATGTAGCAATTGTGGAAATTAGATTCTCCCAAGGAAATTAGAAACTCCCCAGGATTTGTTGTTCTGCCTTTGGGGTTGGTGTTGTTTATTTAGTGACTTTTCTCAACTATTTTTGTGAAGTCTGTATTCTTTCATATGTGGCCACTGAAGTCTTAGTCCTGTTAGCCTGTGGTCATATAGTGTTTTGACAGTTTCCGTAAATTCTTGGAGCCAAAAAAGAAAACAAAAGAAGAAAAAAATAAATTACCGGTCTTTGTAGATTGGCTCTGTGTTGGGATGCTCTTTCAACACGTAGCTAGCCAGGCCACTTATGTAACTCTTCTTTAGCCTTCACTCCTCGCTTGCCTGGAAACTAAATTTCAGCCAGAGGTGAAAGTTTGGGGTCTTCTAATGCCTTTTCTGAGCATACATCCAGTTCTAGGTATGTATATGGACTTCTTGATTCTCTGGTATACATACAAGCTTTGAAAACTCTTATTACCCCCTATGTATCCTTCCCCAACTTCATCTTTTCCCAGCTTTTTGGTCTGTCAAATGCTATCCCAACTGTTGTCCCTAGGCCCAAGCTGTGGTGGTCAGTACTTGTGTCCTTAAATTCTTTCAGTCATTTCACTTGGGAAGCCTCCCCAGCCTTGGAAACACTCCAAGTATGGCAAAATAAAGGCTAATCCTTGTGTCAGTTGTTCAGGGAGCCAGATAACTTTAGGTCAAAACAAACAACCACAACTTTTTGAAAATAAGATTCATATTTTGCCTTCTGGCACTAGCAACCTGCATTACAATATGGGCTGCTGTCATCATGGCCACCACTGATGTGGAAATTGGGGGTGGGGGGTATGTGGACAATTTAAAATGCCACACTTTCTTTACCATGATGCATCCTCATCTTTCTTCACCAAGACTTTCCCTGGTTGTCATAAGTTCTTGACTAGATCCAAGAATTCTCCAAAGCTCTGATTCTCACCATTTTTGTCATATCCTTAGTTGCTTTTGTGGAGGGATGAAGTCTGGGAGCTCCCTCCTTTGCTATTTTCTGTGACATCATTTCCTGCTATATCTTTTAATCCATGGATTTGGCATATTCCTCCATTTATTCATGTATTCATTAATTTCTATTTAAAACTAATAATTTTTATAGTTTTCCACTTAATATTATTATATATTTTCTATTATATTTATTTCTAGACCTTTGATGTTTTCTGATGCACTTATAAATGATGTTTTCTGATGTACTTATAAATTTTTAAAGTTTTATTTTTAACTTTGTCTGGCATATAGAAATATAATTGATTTTTATGTAATAGACCAGTGTTTCAAAACTGTACTGAATTAGCTAATTCTACAAGTTCATCTGCAGATTCCTTTGATACACACAATTATGTCCTCTGTGAATAAAGAGTTTCATTTTTTAAGATATTTATATATTTGATTTTCCTTTATTACCTTATTGCTCTTCCTAGGTCTTCCATTACCTTTTTAGATAGATGTGGCATTACGTTGAGACACCCTTGCCTCAATCTCAATCTCAATTTAATCACAGATTTAATCTCTTCAAAATATATAGGACTGTTTAGATTTTCTGTTTCTTTTTATGCCATTTTAGTATGTTGTATATTTTATGAATTTGGCAATTTCATTTGACATTTCAAATATATTGACATGAAGTTACTTGTGATACTCTCATTATATTTAAATGTCTATAATACATATAATGTTGAGTGCAGTATTCTGTATATGTTAGTTAGGTGTATTTGGCTAAGCACATTCACATTTTCTATATTTTTACTGATAGTTTTTGTTTTCATTTCTATCAGTTAGAAGAGACATTACTAATCTCCCACTCTGGATTTTTTCATTTATCTTTTTAGTACTTTCAATTTTTGCTTTATTTGAGTCTACATTGTTAGATGCAAGCAAATTTGGAATTACAGACCCCTGCTAGAATAATTCTTTTTCTCTAATAACACTTCCTGCTTTACAGTCTTTGTCTCCGTTTGAATAGTCATTACCTTTTTTCCCATCTTTTTATTGTTTAATATCCCTTTGTTCTTATATTTAAGCTAAGCCCCTTTTAAGCCTAATCTTGTTTCTTATATTTTTGTTTCCATTTAAATCCAATCTGACAATTGCCTTTTAGTAAGCATATTTAGTCCAATTACATTTGATATTATTACTCCTACATTGGGTTTAAAATGCTACCTTACCATTTCAAGTTTTTTTTTTAATGCTGCTGTAATAGATGTACATAGTTTCAGGGTACATGTGACAATTAAACACATTAACATAATTTGTAAAGATAAAATTAGTATACTTGGGAGATCCATCACCCTAAATATTTGTTTTTCTTTGCACTGGAACCATTAACATTCTTCTCTTCTGGCTAGCTTGAAATATATAATAGATTGTTGTAAGCTATATTGCTATATTCACTCTGCTCATCTTTCTCTTTTTTTTTTTTTTTTTTTTTGAGACAGAGTTTTGCTTTTGTTGCCCAGGCTGGAGTGCAATGGCACCATCTCGGCTCACTGCAAACTCCACCTTCCGGGTTCAAGCGATTCTCCTGCCTCAGTATCCCAAGTACTGGGATTACAGGCATGCGCCACCACGCCGGGCTAATTTTGTATTTTTAGTAGAGACACGGTTTCTCCATGTTGGCCAGGCTGGTCTTGAACTCCCGACCTCAGGTGATCTGACTGCCTTGGCCACCCGAAGTGCTGGGATTACAGGTGTGAGCCACCGCGCCTGGCCTCACCTTGCTCATCTTTCTAACACTAGGTCTCATTTCTTCTATCAAACCACATATTTATACTCATTAATCAATTTCTTTCTTTCCTCCTTCCCCCTAATCTTTGCAGCCTCTGGTAATCACCAATCATACTCCTTGTCTTCATGAAATCCCTTTTTAACTCCCACATATGAGTAAGAACATGTGATATTTGTCTTTTTGTGCTTGGCTTATGTCACGTAGCATAATGACCTCCAGTTTCATTCATGTTGCTGCAAAAGACAGGATTTCATTCTTTTTTGTGGCTGGATAATATTCCATTGAGTATATGTACCACGTTTTCTTTATCCATTCATCTTTTGATGATTACTTAGGTTGATCTCATATCTTGGCTATTGTGAATAGTACTACAATGAACATTGGAGTGCAGATTTCTTTTTTCTTTTTTGGGACAGGGTCCCTCTGTCACTCAGGCTGGAGTACAGTGGTGCAATCATGGCTCACGGTAGCCTTGACCTCTTGGACTCAAGCAATCTTCCACCTCAACCTCCTCGAGTAGTTGGGACCACAGGCACATGCCACCACACCCGGCTAATTATTTTATTGTTTTAGAGATGGGGTTTTGGCATGTTGCCCAGGCTGATCTCGAACTCCCGGGCTCAAACAATCCACCCACTTCAGCCTCTCAACGTGCTGATAGTGTGAGCCACAATGCCCGGCCCAGATGTTTTTTTTGATATGTTGATTTTCTTTCTTTAAAATACATACCCAATAGTAGAATTGCTGTGTTATATGGTAGTTCTATTTTTAATTTTCCGAGAAACCTCCATACTATTTTCCTACTGGCTGTATTAATTTACATTCCTACCGACAATGTGCAGGTGTTTTCCTTTTTACACAATCTCACCAGCATCTGTTACTCTGTCGTTTTGATAAAAAGCCATTTTAACTAGGATGAGATCATATCTCATTGTAGTTTTGTTGCTGTTGTTATTTTTGTTGGATGTTGTTGTTGTTGTTGTTATTGTTGTTGAGATGGAGTTTCCGCTCTTGTTGCCCAGGCTAGAGTGGAATGGTGTGATTTTGGCTCACTGCAACCTCTGCCTCCCGGGTTCAAGTGATTCTCCTGCCTCAGCCTCCTAAGTAGCTGGGATTATAGGTGCCCACCACCACACCCAGTTAATTTTGTATTTTTAGTAGAGACGAGGTTTCACCATGTTGGTCAGGCAGGTCTTGAACTCCTGACCTCAGGTGATCCACCCACCTGGGCCTCCCAAAGTGCTGGGATTACAGGCATGAGCGACTGCGCCTGGCTGTCATAGTTTTGATTTGCATTTCTCTGATGATCAGTGATGTCGAGCATTATTTCATACACCTGTTGACTATTTGTATGTTTTCTTTTGAGAAATGTCTATTCAGATTTTTTGCCCATTTTTAAATTGGATTATTTGGTTTGCTGTTGAGTTGTTTGAGCTTCTTATATATTCTGGTTATGAATCCCTTTTCAGGTGGGTAGTCTGCAAATATTTTCTCCCAGCCTATGTGTTGCCTGTTTATTTTGATAATTGTTTTCGTTACTGTGAATAAATTTTAGGATGTAATCCTACTTGCATATTTTTATTTTGGTTGCTGGTGCTTTTGAGGTCTTACACAAAAAGTCTTTGCCCAGACGAATGTCCTGGAGCATTTCCCCAATGTTTCAGGTCTTAGAAGATTTTTGTCTTTAATACATTTTTATTTGATTTTTGTATACAATGAGAAATAGAGGTCTAGTTTCATTCTTCTCCATACAGTTATCCAGCTTTCTTTCTTTTTTATTATTTATTTATTTATTTATTTATTTATTTTTTAGACAGCATTTCACTCTTGTTACCCAGGCTGGAGCGCAGTGGCGCAATCTCAGCTCACCGCAACCTCCGCCTCCTGGGTTCAAGAGATTCTCCTGCCTCAGTCTCCCAAGTAGCTGGGATTACAGGCATGCACCAGCTAATTTTGTGTTTTTAGTAGAGATAGGGTTTCTCCATATTGGTCAGGCTGGTCTCAAACTCCCGACCTCAGGTGATCTGCCCACCTTGGCCTCCCTAAGTGCTGGAATTACAGGTGTGAGCCACTGTGCCTGTCCAGTTATATAGCTTTCTTAGCACTATTTAATGAAGAGACTGTAATTTCCCCATTGTATCTTCTTTGCACATTTGTTGAAGATGAGTTGGCTGTAAAGGCATGGATTTGTATCTGGGCTCTGTGTTCTGTCCCGTTGATCTATGTATCTGTTTCCATGGTGCTGATTTGGTTACTGTAGCTTTGTAGTAACTTTTGAAACCAGGTAGTATGATGCTTCTAGCTTTGTCCTTTTTGCCTAGGATTGCTTTGGCTATTTGGGAGTCTTCTGTGATTTCATATAAATTGTGGGATTAAAAAAATTTCTCTGAAGAATGTGATTGGTGTTTTGATAGGATGAATCTATAAATTACTCTGGATAGTACTGTCATTTTGACAGTATTAATTCTTCCAATCCATGAGCATGGAGTAACCTTTCGTTTGTGTATATCTTCTTTTTTGTTTCTTTCATCAGCGTTTTGTAATTTTTCTTGTATAGATCTTTCATTTCTTTGGTTAAATTGATTCCTATATATTTTATATTTTTGTAGCTATTATAAATGGGATTCCTTTTTACTTTTCAGATTGTTCACTGTTGGTGTATACAAATACTACTAATTTTTGTATGTTGATTTTGTATCCTGAAACTTTACTGGATTTGTTTATCAGTTCTAACACTGCTATTATTGTATTACGGTCTTTCTCTCCTTTTACATCTATTAGTACTTTGATGCTTTGGTGTTAGGCACATAGATATTTATAATTGTTGTATCCCTTGCTAAGTTGACCTCTTTATTACTATATAGTGACTCTCTTTGTCTCTTTTTATAGTCTTTGATTTGTTGTCTATTTTATCTGATGTAAGTATAGCTATTCTTACCTCTTTATTTCTGCTTGTATGGAATATCTTTTTCCATCCCCCCACTATCAGTCTGTATATGTGAAATGGGAGAGTTCCCTGACGCGCCCCCCCTCCACCAGCCCCACTGCAGAAGGTGCAACAGGGGTGTGGCTCATCTGTTAGGCTGCTGCATGCTCAAACCCCTTACAGAAGGAGGGGCATGCAGACAGGCAGGTGCAGGAGCAAGGGCGAGCACTTCTGGGCTCCAGCCCCACAGTAGCTTTGACAGGTGGGTTCCTGCAATTATCAGAGCCCCAGTGGGTGCGCCACAGTGCCGTTTTAGCTCTACCGTCCAGAGACAGCTTAAGTGTTAACCAGCTCAGTGCCCTCTTTGTACCTGGGTTCTTGTCTGGTGTCCGGCAAGAATCAGGGCACACACAGATTTGAAGGATGGTACATGATGGAGATGGCTCTCAGCAGAATGGAGGTGGAGATGAAAAAGGGATGGAGTGGGGAGATGATCTTCCCTTGGAGTTTGGCTACCCCATGGCTGATCTTCTCTGACTGTCCCCAGATGAACTCCTCTCAACATTCTGATGCTCCTTCTCTCCTCTCCTTCTCTACTGTGCCACTCTTCTGCTCCTCTGCTCTTCTGTTTATCTGCCCATGGAGCCTGGGGTTTGGGGTTTATATGGGCACAGGACGGGGAGGGGGGCATGGCAGGCCAAAAGGCAACATTTGGGTACGAAAACAGGAATGCCTGTTCCCATTTAGCAATGTGGGTTTCCAGGCCTAGGGTTAGGGCCTTTGCCAGGGAACTGCCCTCTTCTGACCAGTATTTCCCTATCTCCAGTCCACATCATTTTCCCCCTCTGAAGAGGCACATCTAACTGCCATTAGAATATGGATGATGACCAATCTTAGCTACTTCCTGCTGACAGGAGCATTGTTTTGGGGAAATCAGAAGTCAGATTCCTCCCAGATCTATCTAAGGGTCTCTGGAAAAACGAAGCCATCATCCAAGGCTCTGGTTGCCTGACCATTTGGAGTTTGATAGCCTAGGTGAGAGAGAAAAAAGTTTTATAACGTTAAGTACGCATGGGTTAAACATGTGTATTATACAAGGAAAGAATCTAGTGCCAAAGACTACAGAAGTAAGAAGTGGAATATACTAACAACTTGTACCCCAAGCTGTTTTACCCTAGTGAAAGAAATTAAACCTTGTACGGGAGCCGTCATACTTTAGAAGAGAGATAACTATTCTTGCCACATCTGTAGCAGTTAACAGATGCATTCTGGGAATTCTGGGGTTTGCGGACTTGCATGGTGGCCCTTAAAGCTTTTGCCTCTTTCTTGTGTCTCCCTGTCTCTATTGTAAAAGACTAAGGCAGCCACTTCCAGGAGGTTCTCCAGAGTACTATCTGATCCCAGGGCCCATTTCTGCAACTTCTTCCTTGTATCAGGGGCTGCCTGAATAATAAATTTATCCTTTGGGGTTAGCTGTCACTTGACAGAATCAGGAGATAGAGAGCTGTACTTTACCAGGGCCCTTCTTAGCCTCTCTAAGAAAGCAATGGGATTTTCTTTTCTCTCTCTCTCTCTCTCTTTTCTTTTTTTTTTTTTTTGAGACAGAGTCTCGCTCTGTTGCTCAGATGAGAATGCAATGGCGTGATCTTGGCTCACTGCAACCTTCACCTCCTGGGTTCAAATGATTCTTCTGCCTCAGCCTCCTGAGTAGCTGGGATTACAGGCACCTGCCATCATGCCCGGCTAATTTTTGTACTTTTGTAGAGATGGTGTTTTACCATGTTAGCCAGTCGGGTCTTGAACTCTTGACCTCAGGTGATCCACCCACCTCGGCCTCCCAAAGTGCTGGGATTACAGGCGTGAGTTACCATGCCCAGCCTGCAGTGGGATTTTCATTAAATCCGTGGTGTATCATGGATAGCTTGCTGTAATTGAGAGGCTTGGTCCTCGTCCTACATAAGCCTTCCATTATGCATACCTGAAAGTGTCTCCTCTTCTAGTCTCCCATCTCATCACTGGGATCCCATTTAGGGTCATTCACTTGTACTGCTTCTCTTCCAGTTGGATGAAGTTTGCCCCCTTCCCTGATGCTATATGTGATACAAAGCTCATCCCCAAATCTCTCTGCCGCTTGCAGAGTGGCCTGCTTCTCAGTGTTCCTCAGGGTCCATTCAAAAGTAACATCACGTCTCTCCAGGAGAGTGCAAATATTTGGGTTAAATTCTGGAAAGCCTCTGTATATCTGTCGGGGTCATCTGGAAACCTGCTAAGATCCCCCTTAATTTGCTTCAAGTCCTGTAGAGAGAAGGGGACTTGGACCTTATTAAAACCAAATTCACCAGGCATCTGCTGGAGGGCAAGAGTGAGACTGGGGGTCTACAGGGAGGACTTCTAGGAGGGGGCAAGCATGAGACTAAAGCAGGATAGGACCTTTACTACAGAAAAGGTCCAACCCCCAGATGGTGTCGAAATGAATGATTCCTTCCTGAGACCAAGCCAATCCTTCATAATTTGGCCAAACTTTTGTGCAGAGGGATATGAGGCATTTTTTCCTCCAGATTCTGAGGGTCAAAGCAGTCCCAGAGGTTCAGGATACACTCCAGAGAAGTATAAGCTGGGGGTGGTGAAGAGAGCAGGTTGCCCATTTTGAAAGACAGGAAAATAGAAGTGTTCCTCATTTCCTTTCCTTCTTTCA
>NW_012105187.1:56977-60083 GCF_000951045.1 Mandrillus leucophaeus
CATGGATAGCTTGCTGTAATTGAGAGGCTTGGTCCTCGTCCTACATAAGCCTTCCATTATGCATACCTGAAAGTGTCTCCTCTTCTAGTCTCCCATCTCATCACTGGGATCCCATTTAGGGTCATTCACTTGTACTGCTTCTCTTCCAGTTGGATGAAGTTTGCCCCCTTCCCTGATGCTATATGTGATACAAAGCTCATCCCCAAATCTCTCTGCCGCTTGCAGAGTGGCCTGCTTCTCAGTGTTCCTCAGGGTCCATTCAAAAGTAACATCACGTCTCTCCAGGAGAGTGCAAATATTTGGGTTAAATTCTGGAAAGCCTCTGTATATCTGTCGGGGTCATCTGGAAACCTGCTAAGATCCCCCTTAATTTGCTTCAAGTCCTGTAGAGAGAAGGGGACTTGGACCTTATTAAAACCAAATTCACCAGGCATCTGCTGGAGGGCAAGAGTGAGACTGGGGGTCTACAGGGAGGACTTCTAGGAGGGGGCAAGCATGAGACTAAAGCAGGATAGGACCTTTACTACAGAAAAGGTCCAACCCCCAGATGGTGTCGAAATGAATGGTTCCTTCCTGAGACCAAGCCAATCCTTCATAATTTGGCCAAACTTTTGTGCAGAGGGATATGAGGCATTTTTTCCTCCAGATTCTGAGGGTCAAAGCAGTCCCAGAGGTTCAGGATACACTCCAGAGAAGTATAAGCTGGGGGTGGTGAAGAGAGCAGGTTGCCCATTTTGAAAGACAGGAAAATAGAAGTGTTCCTCATTTCCTTTCCTTCTTTCACTGAAAACTCAGGATGTGAGGGAGAGAGAAAACAGGCAGTCCTCCTTTCTCTTCCATCTTTTCGTCCCCGAGTCCCAGTAACCACGGCAGGCACCACCCATGGGTGTCACTGAGTCCCAGTAACCATGGCAGGCACCACCCATGGGTGTCACTGCAGCCTGCACCCATGAAGCAGGGAGGGCCTAGAGAATAGGAATTGTCTGCATTCACTTATGTCTCCATCCCACTACTGTTGGCAACTTTGGGTTCCCTGGGCCTTATCTATGCCATGGAGCATGGCCTCCTTTCATGAAGCAGGGATTTAGTCGGCAGGAATTGGTCTTGCCCATTTACATTGTGCCTGTTGCCTGGCTTTGAATCCCTCAGATCTGGTTTTCCTTTCTAGGGCCGCAACCTGGAGCCTGGAATCGAGTTTGGGACAAAAAAACTATTTCAGAGGCTGCATGGATCTGTTTAAGTCTCAAATGGGCCCTGGTGAATTTGCAGTTATCAGTCAACAGGGGTTGCTCCTCCCTATCATAAGCAGAGTGCATGGGGGAAGGAAAGAAAAGAAAAGAAAACAGTTTAAAGTACTAAAAAAAAAAGGAAAAGAGAGACAGAGAGAAAGACAGAGGGGGTGGAGGGAGAACTTCTTGCTTTGAGCAAATGAGTTCCTTTAATTATTGTATCTTTCCCCCAGTTTAAACCAGTGAGGATCCTTCAGCCATGGCGGGAATGGCTCTGCTGGCACGGCAAACAGGAGGCACTGGCCAGCTGCCTATGCAGGGTCCCAGCGGCAGCCGTGGTTTTTTTCTACCCCCGCCCCGCCCCCGCACCCGTGGCCATTGGGCGCAGCCGGTACTTGCTGCAGACTCGCCCAGGTGCCCTAGCCAGAAGGGGAGGGGATAAGGAGAGGAGCCACTGTGCGTGGGACTCTGTGGCCATGGGTTGGGCTTCAGGGTCGCACCAAACAGAAACCACATCGTTCTGAATTGTACCTCTGATGGCTGGGCCAAATGCTCATTCTATTTAATGTCATTGCCACAGTCTGTAGCAAAATCCTTAGCATTATAAAAGAAGAGATAGGAGCCATTTCAAACCGTGAAAGAAGAGAGAGCACAGCAAAGTCCAGGTATCCTGGTTGATGGAGTTCAGTCTTGGAGTCTTCCAGCAACAAATGATGCCTTTGTTGCCCCAGGGATTTACTTCAGTCCTCTGTGATGGCTAGGCCTCCGTGAAGGGAAACAGCCAATATTCCTTTACCCACAGGAAAGAGAGAGGTGGCAGGCCAGAAGGCAACATTTGGGCACAAAACCAGAAATGCCTGTTCCCATTTAGGGTCGTGGGTTTCCAGGCTTGGGAGTGGGCCCTTTGCCAGGGAACTGCCCTCTTCTACCCAGTATTTCCTGTCTCTATCTCCTGTCCATATCATCTGTATGGGTGAAGTGAATTTCTTGCAGATAGCATATAGTTGGGTATTGTTTCTTTATCCGTTTAGCCACTCTCTACCTTTTAATTGCAGGACTGAGCTCATTTACACTCAGTGTTATCAATAAGTAAGGACTTACTACCGCCGTTTTGTTGCTTATTTTTCTGGTTGTTTTACAACTCCTTTCTTCCTTTTTTCCTTTCTTACTGTCTTTCCTTGTGGTGAAGTGATTTTCTCTTGCAGTATGTTTTAATTTGTTGCATTTGATTTTTAGTGAATGTATTATAGATTTTTGCATTGTGGTTACCATAAGGCTTACAAAAAACATCTTATAGATATGTTATTTTATAAAGAAGTTAATCTATCTCAGATCATAAAGAATAAAAACAAGGAAAATATTTTTTTAAAGCTTTTACACTTTAACTCCATCCCTACCACAGTTTGACTTCAATTATCTTAATTTACTTATTACTAATGTTTTAACAGTTTCTGTAGCTATTATCATTTTTGATAGTTTTGCCTTTGGGGTTCATACTAAGTTATGAGTGGGTTGAACACCACAATTATAGTATTAAAGTATTCTGGGTTTGTCTGTGTACTTAATTTTATCAGTGCGTTTCATACCTTCAAATGTTTTTTCATTTGTTTGCTTTTTTAAGTTTTCTTTTCATGTTAGTGTTTTTTTCTTTCAGATCAAAGAATTCCCTTTAGTGCTTCTTGTAAAACGAGTCTAGTGTTAGTGAATTCTTTCAGCTTTTGTTTGTCTAGGGAAGACTTTACCTCTCCTTTATAGTTGAAGGATAACTTTTCCGGATACAATATTCTTGCATGGCAGTGTTTTTCTTTCAGCACTTTGAAAATCTTGTTCAACTTCCTGCTGGTCTGTATGATTTCTATTGAGAAGTCTGTTACTAG
>NW_012105187.1:60133-119755 GCF_000951045.1 Mandrillus leucophaeus
GGGTTGGGCTTCAGGGTCGCACCAAACAGAAACCACATCGTTCTGAATTGTACCTCTGATGGCTGGGCCAAATGCTCATTCTATTTAATGTCATTGCCACAGTCTGTAGCAAAATCCTTAACATTATAAAAGAAGAGATAGGAGCCATTTCAAACCGTGAAAGAAGAGAGAGCACAGCAAAGTCCAGGTATCCTGGCTGATGGAGTTCAGTCTTGGAGTCTTCCAGCAACAAATGATGCCTTTGTTGCCCCAGGGATTTACTTCAGTCCTCTGTGATGGCTAGGCCTCCGTGAAGGGAAACAGCCAATATTCCTTTACCCACAGGAAAGAGAGAGGTGGCAGGCCAGAAGGCAACATTTGGGCACAAAACCAGAAATGCCTGTTCCCATTTAGGGTCGTGGGTTTCCAGGCTTGGGAGTGGGCCCTTTGCCAGGGAACTGCCCTCTTCTACCCAGTATTTCCTGTCTCTATCTCCTGTCCATATCATCTGTATGGGTGAAGTGAATTTCTTGCAGATAGCATATAGTTGGGTATTGTTTCTTTATCCGTTTAGCCACTCTCTACCTTTTAATTGCAGGACTGAGCTCATTTACACTCAGTGTTATCAATAAGTAAGGACTTACTACCGCCGTTTTGTTGCTTATTTTTCTGGTTGTTTTACAACTCCTTTCTTCCTTTTTTCCTTTCTTACTGTCTTTCCTTGTGGTGAAGTGATTTTCTCTTGCAGTATGTTTTAATTTGTTGCATTTGATTTTTAGTGAATGTATTATAGATTTTTGCATTGTGGTTACCATAAGGCTTACAAAAAACATCTTATAGATATGTTATTTTATAAAGAAGTTAATCTATCTCAGATCATAAAGAATAAAAACAAGGAAAATATTTTTTTAAAGCTTTTACACTTTAACTCCATCCCTACCACAGTTTGACTTCAATTATCTTAATTTACTTATTACTAATGTTTTAACAGTTTCTGTAGCTATTATCATTTTTGATAGTTTTGCCTTTGGGGTTCATACTAAGTTATGAGTGGGTTGAACACCACAATTATAGTATTAAAGTATTCTGGGTTTGTCTGTGTACTTAATTTTATCAGTGCGTTTCATACCTTCAAATGTTTTTTCATTTGTTTGCTTTTTTAAGTTTTCTTTTCATGTTAGTGTTTTTTTCTTTCAGATCAAAGAATTCCCTTTAGTGCTTCTTGTAAAACGAGTCTAGTGTTAGTGAATTCTTTCAGCTTTTGTTTGTCTAGGGAAGACTTTACCTCTCCTTTATAGTTGAAGGATAACTTTTCCGGATACAATATTCTTGCATGGCAGTGTTTTTCTTTCAGCACTTTGAAAATCTTGTTCAACTTCCTGCTGGTCTGTATGATTTCTATTGAGAAGTCTGTTACTAGATGAACTGGAGGTCTCTTATGTGCTATTTGCCTCTTTTCTATTTCTGGTTTTTATTTATTTATTTATTTATTTATTTGTATTTTTCTCTCTGTCCTTGACTTTTAGGTGTTTGATTATTATAGTCCTTGAGGTAGTCTTATTTGGGTCAAATCTGTTTGGTGTTCTCTGACCTTCCTGCACCTGGATATTTATCTCTTTCTCAAGGTTTGCAAAGTTTTCAATTATTATTGTTTTTTAAATAAATCTTCTATCCCTTGCTCTTGCTCAAGTCCTTCTCAAACACCAGTAATTCAATTTTCTCTTTTGAAATTACTTTCTATATCTTGTAGGCAAACTTTGTTGATTTTTATATTTTTTCTTCTTTTTTCTCCTCTGACTGTGTATTTAAAATAGACTGTCTTCAAACTCACTGGTTCTTTCCTCTCCTTGATCCATTTTGCTTTGAGACCTCTAATGAATTTTTCAGTTCAGCAAATGTATTTCTAAGTCCCAAGATTTCTGTTTAGTTTCTTTTATTATTTCAACTTCTTTGTTAAATTTCTTCAATGGATTTCTGAATTGTTTTTCTGTGTTATCTTGGAGATCACTGAGTTTTCTTAAAACTGCTATTTTGAATTCTTGGTCAGAGAGCTCACATATCACAATCTCCTTAGTGTTATTTTCAGGTTCCTTGTTTTGGTCCTGGGAAAGGAAGATTGTGGTTCTCTGTTTGCTCTTGTTTCTTGTGGGTCTACATATGTGTCTTTGCATTAAAGGGTTATTTATTCCAGTCTTCTCTGTCTGGCTTGTTTTGTTTTTTATTGAATATATTTGCTTAGAGGATTTTTTTTGTTGCTTGTTTGTTTGTTTTGATATGGAGTTTTGTTCTATCACCCAGACTGGAGTGCAGTGGTACAAACATGGCTCACTGCAATCTCAACTTCCTGGGCTCAAGTGATCCTCCTGCCTCCGCCCCCCAAGTAGCTGGGACTACAGGCAAGCACCACTATACCCAGCTAATTTTTTTTTTTTAATAGAGATGAGGTCTCACCATGTTGCCCAAGCTGACCTGCTAGGTCACAGCCTCCTTTTCAGCTCTAGGAGGTATCTAAACCTCAGAATTGCCTCAGTTCTAGTAAAGGATTGGAGCACTGCTCTTCCCAAATGGAGGGGATCCCAAAGGGAATATCCTGGCAGTGTGGGAAGGCTAGTTAGGGGTTTGTGCCTATGGGACCTGTGGGACAAACCTCCTACAGTGTGATGTTGCTGAACAATCACTCTAATTTGATGTCTCCTTTGACTGATTTATAGAGCAGAGTTTCCAGAACTGGGGATGGTGGTCCCACCTCCCCGCTTTGCCTGTCCTCAGGAACAAATTTCCCTTCAGGCACTCTGAGTTCTTCCCATGAAGATGTTTCCCCTGCCAGAAAACCCAAGATGGTGGAGAAGCTGGTTTTAAACCTCAATCTCACTTTTTCCATGGTAGAAACAGCAAGTTGGGGGAAAATTTTCCATGCACTTGTTGCTGGGCGTAATGTGGGGAGGGGTGTCTCAGATGTGGAAGTCCAATTCTCTTACCATCTGCTCAGAGTTTTTTCACTTCTCTGCATCCCTGGGAACTGTCTCATATTATATTTGAGTTCCAGGATATTTCTGGCAACAATCTTAGCATTGTCCATTTGTTTTTGTTTTTCTGGGTTGTGGTGGGTGGAGAGTGAAGCCAGCATCCTTCCATGCTGCCATTTTGGTACTCTATGTTACCATTTTTTATTTGTCCCTTCTGTTCTATATTTCTTTTTCTTTCCTTTTCATTTTCTTTTAGATTAAGGTGGGGGGATACATCAATAATTTCTATATTTTTTCTCTAGTAATGTGTTTTCTTCTTCTTTTAGTGATTACCATATTGATTTCCAAATGCATCCTTGACATACTGGAGTTTGATGTAAACCAGTATTCCTACTGAATATGTATTATTGTTTTATGAGTCAATATTTATTTAGGCTAACTCACATATTTACCTTTTTCTTTATTTTTCATAGATTTTTGCTCCCCTAAGCTGCCATCTAGAAATTTTTTTTATGTCTAAAGAGCGCCCTTTGATGTTTCCTTTAGTGTTCATCTGAAAAAATGTCTTTATTTTGCTTTTATTTCTGAAGAATATAGTTTCTGAATGTAGAATTCTCCTTGGAGTTGTTTCTTATTAACACTTTAAAAATGTTATCCCATTGTCTGTTGGCTTCCTTACTTCAATTTAAGGAGTCACCTGTCAGTTTTCATTGACATTGCTTAGTAGAAGAAAATAGTTCTTTTTTCCCCCCCTTTTCTTTACTATAATATGCCTCAGGTTTCATGCTGCTTGTAGCTTTGGAACTTCTGGACTAGATATCTTTTGTCAGTTTTAGGGAATTTTCAGTTATTATCTCTTTGTATTTTTCCTGCTCCATTCCATCTATTCTGATAATTTTATTTTACATATTTTTGACTTTTTAAGTATATTTTGTATACTTTTTTCTGTATTTTTCATTTTTCCTCCTCTGTGTGTTTCAGTCTGGATATGTCCTTTGCATCTAACTCCTAGTTCAACAATTTTCTCTTTAGTTGTGTATAATCTGTCATTCAACTCATCTGCTAGTTATTACTTTTCTTACTTGTAATCATTAAACTTTTTATTTCCAGAATTTCCATTTTTATAATAGTCTTTATTTTGATATTTTTCTTTTTGTCTTATAATTACTTGAACTATACTAATAATAGTCACTTTAAAGTTTATATTTGAATTTTCAGTGCTTATTTCAAGCACCATTTCCCCCCTCCCTTGGTTTTTGGAGAAGTCTTTTAAAATATCTTGTTATTTCTGCTTGATTTATGAACATCATTGATGAAAATTTGTAGAGCCAGTTTGAACCTCTGGATGAAGTTATTTTCCTCCAGAGAGGATTTTTACTTCTGATATACACTAAACTATTAGCATCCAAATAACCTTAATTTACCCAGGGATTAAGTTGTTTCAAAGCTAGTTCTCATTCCCTTGATGATGAGCTATTTCTTGTTTTCTTTACTCTTCGAAGTTCCAACTGAAAGCTTGGGGTGTTTATCAGGGCCTTTTCTCCTTTGCTGTTTTGTAATTTTTGCCCCCTTTGCCCTGAGAATCTGCCAAAAGCTCTGCTAAATTCCCCATTAGCAATTTGTTTACATAATTGTCAAATGTCTTAAGAATAAAAGCTATGTCCAATGTTTTGCCCATTTGCTAAAGACCTATGGCTTTGTCTTGTGTCCCATTGTGACTTTAACACTGTAAATGCCTTTAGGGTGGCGAAAGTATTGCTATAAACTGACATTCCTGGTTTTTAGCATCCTCATTGTTTCCAACCTCTATATATTGATGTTGTTTTGTCTTAATTTTTTATAAATTTACTTTCACTTTGAAAGCATATTATTTTTATCCAGTATTTCTAGGTGTTTTGTATTGGGAGGGTTTTTGTTTTGTTTCATTTTTATTTTATATCTGGTCTTCCATAGTCTAGATTTTATTTTTTCACTTAGTTGCATTTGTTTAGATCCAACATATATTTCTATTGCTTTTAATACTTTTTGTATGCTTTCTGAAGGTATTGCCAAGCTACACACAAATTTCCTGTGTGGGTACATTCTATTTAAAAATTGTTTTAAAACAATGACTATATAACTAGGTCATGTTCTGCTTTCTATAAGTCAGATGAGTAACACACCATCTATGCCTTTGATGAGTTCATAGTCTATGTTTCCTTCTATAAAGGGCACTTATAATACTGAAATTCATGAAATCTATTGTTCTTCAATAATAATGTTTTGTTTTTATTATTTAAAATTGTTTTTATAGACTGAGTCTTACTCTGTTGACCTGGCTGAAATGCAATGGTGTCATCATAGCTCACTGCAGCCTCAAACTCCTGGGCTCAACTGATCTTCTTGCCTGAGCCTTCCAGGTAGCTAGGACTGCAGGTGCACACAACCACACCCAGTTAATTAGAGATGGGGTCTCACTGTGTTGTCCAGACTGATTTTAATATCCCAGTCTCAAGTGATCCTCCCACTTTGGCTTCCCAAAGTGCTGGGATTATAGGCATGAGCCACTGTGCCCAGGCAATAATGATGTTTTGATATATGTGAGAGAATAATGGTTTCTAAATGGCAATACGGAACCAAACACCCATTCTGAACTTGTATGGTGTGTTAGAATATCATTTGAGAAGCTTACAGGGGAAGCAGCATCCTTGGGAAAGAAAATGGTTTTTATTAAAACAAGAAGATGGAGGGAACTTTTAAAGAAGAAGTCAACAATCTGTGAAAGTTTGCTTATTACAAAGCAGGGATTCCAGGGGACAAGTGGAAAGATTTAGGGTAGGACAATAGAAATGTCAAGGAAGACAGAATGTCATGTGGAATATGGTCTAGTAAAAACAGCTGATCGGAGGAGGCCTGACATTTGGCATTAACTAATGTAACGAGGAGAGAGACAATCTCTCTGAGGAAGGTGGGCGCTAGACCTAAAGGCCAACATACTTAGGTAACATAACCGGGACTGATGTTCATGTCAGGGGTATCAGTCATCCCTAAGTCTGTTCTTAACACTAATGACCTGAGATGGCAGCAGTTGTGGGGACAGTGGTTTTTTCACATGAACTTAATGTCTGAAAAATGTCCTTGCTACTTTTTCTCTTTTCATTGCTTATAATATAGTGTTCTCCAACTTAGTGATTTTTTTTTTCCTTTTAGATTTTAAAGTGGAAATTGTCAAGGAACCAAAGATATTTTCACGCTCAAATAGGAAAATGTCCTTCCTCAAAAAAGCTCTTGTAAGGAAGCCATCAATGAGACCCAGGTGAGATATAGAATCTGGCTACAGCAACATCTTCAGGCACATGCTTTTGAAAAATCTCAATATGTCTAACGGTAAACTTATCTCTCTATGTGTAGGTTTTCAGACCCTTTTCCATATACAATACATAAGGCACAGATACTCTTGGTATTTTAAATCTTTTATTTTCTAAAATCAGCACTATGCAATGTATATATGTTATACAATAACTTTTCAAACTTAAACCATCATAGACATCTCATGTCAGTATGTGCAGATCTACCTCCTTCCATGAGTGTACTATAACTTATATAGACATTTACATTGTCTTTAATTTTTTAATTGCTATAAACAGTATCACAATAAACATCTTTGTCCCTGTTTCTTTGCCTATTTGTGTCTTCTGGATTATGTACTGCTGTAGTAGCCTCCTAACTGGTTCCTTACTTCTTGTCTCTCTCCACTTATAATCAATCTGAGAATCAAACTCTGATAAGGTCCCACACTAGGCAAAGACCCTGTGGCCTTTTCTTTCAGGAGTGCCCACCCACCTTTCTGTCCATGTACCTCAGCATAAGTGCCACCTATACATAAAAATTTCTCCAAATATTATGTTTGCTATAACTTCCTTCTCTTCTGAAACCCTAAATGTCTAAAGTACAGTATCAAGCATTTATATGTACTACTTTTTACTGATCTTTACTTTTTAGGTATGTTTTCCAACTTCTTGACTTGACCATAATTTTCTTGTGGGCCACGGCATTCACTTACTCATGTATTCATTTTCATTCAGTTACTATCTATTATCTGTCATGGCTAGCTATATGAAAGGTCCTCTTCTAGATGAGGATATGGTAGAACATACACATTTGCTAGTCAAAATTTCTGGCGGAATATTTTGCATAGAAAAAACTCCCACAAAACATTTTCTTTTTTAAATTAATTTGTTTTTCTTGAGACAGAGTCTTACTTTTTGGTCCCAGCTGGAGTGCAGTGACTCAATCACAGCTCACTGCAGCCTCAACATCCCTGGGCTCAAGTGATCCACCTGCTTCAGACTACAGGCACATGCCACCATGCCTGGCTTTTTTTTTTTTTTTTTTTTTTTGGTAGAGACTGGGTCTTGCCATGTTGCCCAGGTTGGTCTCAAACTCCTGGGCTCAAGTGATCCTCCCACCTCAGCCTTTCAAAGTGCTGAGATTACAGGTATTTGGACCCAGCCAAGAATGTTTTCCTTTATTGATGACATTCATTGAGGGTGATAAGTCTTTTGTCTCATCTAACCACTGTAGACAGATCTTCCTCCCTTTCAGCAACTGAAATTATTCTCTGAGGTTCAATCATTTGTTGTTTTTGCTTTTCCAATTTGTTCTAGTCACTGATCTCCAGTATGTCTATAGAAATACTTAGTTTTCAATTTCGTTAAGCATGAATACCACGGAAGTCTTAAATCACGTATCTGTAAGATCACTGAGTCCTAGAAGACATATCAGGGTCATATCGTCTAGTTTCATGACTTCAGTTAAGACCAAGCAGAATAGCTCACAGATACCACAGCTGCAATTCTCTTAAACCTTTTCCCTATCCCTTATTCAATAAGTAAATGGCTATTGATTATATACTGTATTCTAGACACTCTGAGTTCTAATGATGTAAAAATAAGACATAGTCCTTGCTCTTAATCTAATTATGTAACTAAAGAAAATGCAAGGCTGACCTTAAAATGTCATGATACAATATTAGCTAATTACTATGGGAGTGAAAGGAGAGAGAAATTTTGAGTGAGGATCAGGAAAAGTTAGAATATCAGAAGATGCTCAGAATAGCATGTGCAAATTCAATTGCAAAGAAATTAGAGTATTTTGTAGGTAGGGATAAACCCTACTCAAAGGTGAAGATAAAACACAAAGCTATAAATTCATGAATATAAATGTAATATTCAAAGACTTGAAAATAGTCCAGTGATGTTGAAGTATAGAGTGCATGTGGCGAGGGGACATAAAACATAAAAAGCCAAATTGAGACCAAATAATTAGAAAAAGGTATTGGGTAGATTAGTAAAGAATTTGCATTGATTAGATGGCAATGACGGTATTCTTTGGGGTTTGCTGGAGCAGTGGGTGGCAGAAATATCTACTATGTAGATTTTTAAAATATTACTCTGACAGAAATGAGAGTATAAGGAGTCAGACATCCAGAGGTTGAAGGCAGAGATAATGTAGTTGGAAGGTCTTTGCAGTGTTCAGGAAAATGATAAAGATTTGAGGTAAACAGTGGAAGTAGAAATGGAAGGGAAAATACAGATGTACAAAGCAATGAAGGGAGAAAATCAGACTTCTGGAATGGTAGAGCAAGAACCTTGTAAGTAGTCTCTCCATAAAAGTAAAACTGGGAAAACCTGTCAAAAAGAACTTCAGAACTCTATAAATTAACTGAAGGCATATAACAAATAAAAAATTGCTCATCCAAGAAAACTACCAAACCTCAGTAAGAATAGTGTAATCTGTGCCATTTTAACTTGTAATCACTCAGATCACCAACAAGCTTCATAGTCATGAGTACCAGCCATCTTGCTGCCAGCAGAGGGCACTGATATGGTCTGGAGCTCCACAAAAAAGCCAATGACCAGGAGCACTGTCAAAACCAATAGTAAGCCTCGTGGCCCAAAAATTGGGAGGCCACTATCACAGCCACTTAAGGCAGTGATACTAGTTCGGCAAGCAGTAAAACATTTAAAAGTAAAAAAGGGAAATCTGGGAGCAAGATATTCCCAAGGGACTGTGCAAATGCTGTGCAGACGCTCAAGAGAGACCAAAGAGGAACCCAGTTATCTATTTATCACTGGGTTATCATGAGGCCCTGAAAACTAGTATATAAAAGAAAATTAAGAATTAAAAAGAGAAAAAACTGAGCAGACACTTTAGTAGCCACACACTTCAGGGGAGATATACACCACAGAACTAGCCCAAGTAAGACATTTAACAAAAAAAACAAAATATAAAAAGCAAACAAAACCACTGACAGCAGCAACCTTTGGTGGATGAGGGATGGGGTGTAAATTCAGACTCCAGGGTTGCGATAATATATTATCCCAAATTCAACTTTAAACAAAAAATTATAAGACACACACACAAACAAAATCCCAGGAAAGTATGGTCCATCCACAGGGAGAATAAAGGCAGTCAACAGAAACTCTCTCTAGGGTAATTCAGATGTTGAACTAAAGACTTCCAAGCAATAGGTTCAAAAAACTAAAGAAAATCATGTCTAAAGAATTAAAGGAAAGTATGATGATAATTAATCAAATATAGAATATCAATAATGAGATAGAAATTACAAAATATAATGAAAAAATCTGGAGTTGAAAAGTACATAACGGAAATGAAAAATTTACTGGAGGCAATCAATAACAGATTTAAGTTGACAAGAGTCATAGAGATCCACACATAAACACATCATAATCAAACTGTTGAAATATAAAGACAGAAAAATCTTCAGTGCTGCAGGAGAAAAAGAACATATATTCAATGGAACTACAGCAAGATTAAAGTTTATTTCACATTAGAAACAATGATACCAAAAGTAGTGAGATTATATATTTAAACTAAACTCAAAGAAAATTAATAATAACTGCTAGTGTGTAGTACATAAAATAAAGAGAAAAACATAGAAAATCCAGGTGAATAAGTTAATTCTTTGTAGAGATCAATAAAATTGTTCAACTGTAAGATGTATTGACCAGGGGAAAAAAGATGACACAGATAATCAAAATCTGAGTTTAAAGAGGGCATATAATCACTGCCCTGCAGAAATTAATAAGATTGTAAGGAAACGCAAGAAACAAACTAGGCAACTTAGATGCAATATATAAATTTCTAGAAACACCCAAATCATTGAAGTAAGCTAGCTATTTTTCAAGGAAAAGTAGAAAATGTTAATAAATCTATAATAAGAAAAAAATCAAATTAGTAATTTAAAATTTTCTCACATAGAAACACTCAGGCACAGACAGCTTCACTGGAGAACTCTATGAAATATTTAAAGGATAAATAATGTCAATATTCCATGAACTCTTTGAGGAAACAGAGAAAGAAGGAACACTTGCTAACTTTTCGATGAAGCCAGTATTTTCCTGATCCCAAAGCCAGACCAAAGACGTCATAAGAAAAGAAAACCACAGACCAATACTCCCTCTAGTTTCTAATGAAAACCTTCAATACAATATTATCAAATCAAATTCAGCAATATATAAAAAAGATCAGTGGACAGGCATGGTGGCTCATGCCTATAATCTCAGCACTATGGGAAGCCGAGGTGGGCAGATTGCTTGAGCTCAGGAGTTTAACGCAAGCCCGGGCAACATGGTGAAACTCCATCTCTACAAAAAAAAAAAAAAAAAAAGCAAACATTATTAGCGGGGAATGGTGGTGCACACCTGTAGTTACAGCTACTTGGGGGCTAAGCGGGGAGATCACTTGAGCCTGGGAGGTCAAGGCTGCAGTGAGCTGTATTCGTGTCACTGTACTCCAGCCTGGGTTACCAAGTGGAATTTATCCTAGGAATACAAGGAATGCAAAAACCAGTTAATACACCACATTAATAAAATAAGGGGGGGAGAAATTCACATGAATATCTCAGTTGATGTAGAAAAAAAGGCTTTTACAAAATCCAACATACACGTGTGACTTTTAAAACTCTCAATAAAATTAGAATAGAAGGGAATTATCTCATTCTGTAAAGGGCATCTATTAAAAATCTATGGCTAACATTATACTTAATGAAATAGGTGTATAAAGGAAGAAGTTGTTGGTCAAGATGTGGGTGTATGTAGAGAGGTTTAAATAATAACTATAACATAAAGATGAAGTTTGATGTGGGCAGTTGAAATGTAGAAGTGGAGCTCGTGGGAACTGGAGATATAAATTCACTATATCAATAAAATTTAAAATCACTTCCTCATATCAATAAAAATTGAAATCACAGAGGAGGCACAGATTACCCAGGAAAAACCATAAAGCAAAAGAATAGAGGATTAAGGATGAAACATTAGGGGCACCTTTATTCGAGGAGCAGTGAAAGAAGAAATCAGCAAAGAAAATTTAGAATCATTAATTGAAAACTGCTAATCATGCTCCACCTCACAGAAATGACTGCTAATTAGGAGTTGTTTTGAATCCATAATGTAAAAAGAGAATTCCCTTGAAAAAATTATCCCCGTTAAAATATCTACCTTCATCTTCCATTGGGAAGGAAGATATTGGACCAAGCTTAGAAACGGTACATAAAAGTTCAAGTTAATCACCAAAGAAATAGACAGATTTAGCCAATCCATCCACAATGCTCTTCACATATGGCTAAAGGTCCTATAGCCTGGGCAATGCCCTTCCACGTTTTCTAACTGAAACAGAATCCAGAATCATCATTCCTTTCTCTCTACCAAAGATGCTTTCTTGTTTTCCAGAAACTTGACAGAAGTCCTCTTAAATACACAGCACTTGGAGTTCTTCAGGGAGTTCCTCAAAGAACGGAAGGCTGAAAGCCCATTGCAATTCCTCATAGCTGTACAGAAGATCAGTATGGAGACCAGTGAAAAGATTTGCAAGTCTCTCATAGAAAACGTAATCAAGACTTTCTTCCAAGGCCAACTCTCTCCTGGTATGCATCCTCTTCTGATCCTGTTTTCTCTCTCTCTTTAGTGTCTTAAGAGAATAGCCTGTCTCGTGTGAACCCCCAGAGAGAGTGGTACAGAGCAGCAGCCACATGGGGCAATATTGAGACAGATTAAGAGGGAAGGCAAAAGCAGAGAACAGTAAAAATAAATCCAAAGTCTTAATACAAGTTGTATTACTCTGTTCTCACACTGCTGTGAAGAAATTCCTGAGACTGGGTAATTTATAAAGAAAAGAGGATTGACTGACTCACAGTTCCACATGGCTGGGGAGGCCTCAGGAAACTTACAATCATGGCAGAAGGCACTTCTTCATGGAGCAGCAAGAGAGAGAATGAGTGCCAAATGAAGGGGGAAGCCCCTAGTAAAATCATCAGATCTCATAGAACTCACTCACTATCATGAGAACAGCATGGGGGAAATCATCCCTATGATTCAATTATCTCCACCTGGTCCTGCCCTTGACACGTGGGGATTATTACAATTCAAGGTAAGATTTGGGTGGGGTACACAGAGCCAAACCACATCACTCCACTCCTAGCCCCTCCCAAATCTCATGTTCTCACATTTCAAAACACAATCATGCCCTTCCAACATTCCCCCAAAGTCTTAACTCATTCCAGCATTAAGTCCAAGTCCAAAGTCTCATCTGAGATAAGGCAAGTCCCTTCTGCCTATGAGCCTGTAAAATCGAAAGCAACTTAGTTACTTCTAGAGACAATGGAGATACAGGCATTGGGTTAATACACCCATTCCAAATGGGAGAAATTGGCCCAAACAAAGGAACTCAGTTCCCATGCAAGTCCAGAATCCAGTAGGGCAGTCATTAAACCTTAAAGTTCCAAAATGATTTCCTTTGACTTCATAGCTCACATCCAGGTCACACTGATACAATAGGTGGGCTCCCACAGCCTTGGGCAGCTCCACTCTCGTGGCTCTGCAGGGTGCAGCCCAACTCCCAGTACCAATTTACTGTATTAGTCCATTCTCATACTGCTATGAAGAAATACCTGAGACTGGGTAATTTATAAAGAAAAGAGGTTTAATTGACTCACAGTTCCACATGGCTGGGGAGGCCTCAGGAAACTTTCAGTCATGGTGGAAAGCACCTCTTTACAGGGTGGCAAGAGAGAGAATGAGTGCCCAGCGAAGGGGGAAGCCCTTGTAAAACCATCAGATCTCATGAGAACTTACCCACTATCACTGAAACAGCATGGGGGAAATCAACCCTGTGATTCAATTATCTCCACCTGGTCCTGCCCTTGACACATGGGGATTATTACAATTCAAGGTGAGATTTAGGTGGGGACACAGAGTCAAACTATATCGCTAGTAAAAGGAGCCAAGTCTAAGATACTTTCACATGTATCCTCTCATTTCATTTAATTTTATTTAATTCTAAAAATAGAATTTTATTTAATCCCTGTAATATAGGGATAGGCAGCTCCACTTTACTAATGAAGAAAAGGAAACGCAGAAAAGTTAACTAGCTTGTACAGTTGGTAGAACTTGAATTCAAATTCAAGTCATTTGACCATTAAACCAACTAGCCTGAAGTTAGATACAAAAAGCAAGAGTTAACTGCCTACAAAGTTGGAGTATCCACCACCCATGAACTGTGAAGAGAGTTGTACTGGGAAGGAGAACTGTATGCCTGAAAATCTTTGTTTCATAAGTTGTGTCTTATATTGTTTCCTAAGGTGGGAGGGTAAATATGGTAAATAAAATCTTGTCTAAAAGCAGAAATTGCAAGTAATGCAAAGCAGTGAAGATAAAGCCTCCTGTTTTGTCACAGATGGTGTTTTCGTGTGTTTGGTTTTTGCTTGTAGTAAACCAAGATAAGAAAATAAATTTTTATGAATATAGAAAATATAGAAAAATAGGTCAAATTAGCAAATCTTTATTTGTAAGCAATATTTATTTGTTGATCTCAGGATGTTGAGATCTGTACAATATTTTGAATGAGCTAGAAGAGGAAGAGCGTCCACATCCTATCTTTGATTATTTTCAAGTCTCATTAATGAACACAAGTTTCTGAACAACTGGAGAACCATACTGCCCTCACAATACTTACCTGGAATCTTGGATTCCCCATCTGCCCAGCAATCTAACTATAATCCTTCTACTCTCTCTCTAAATCCGAATTTTTCAAACCAGCTGCAGAAATAAGTCCTTTGAAAATTTCTTTCCCCTTAAGCACTCATCCTCAAAATTTGAATGAAACTAAATGAGGAAAAGCTTTTGGTTTACAAATGCATTTGCACATAACATTTCAAATACGCTTTGGAGATTTTCAAACAAACTATGGCGGGATCAGAGTCTAGCCAGATTGAAAATGGGGGCTGTGAGACTCTAAGACAAAAAAACCACCAGCTATCTCAGAAATGGTAGATGAGGATTACGGCTTCTTTTCTCTCTTGCATTTTCTAGAAGAAATGCTGCAGTGTGATGCCCCTATTATCAAAGAAATCACTCCCACGCGTCATGTCACCACAACCACCCTATTAATTCTCCAGGGATATATTATGAAATCTATAGAAGAAAAGTGGTGAGTATACTCAATGAAGGAAAGGATTCTTCCTGGAGTTGCTCCTTGGCTTCTGAAAGCCATATTCATCAAGGGTTTCATAATCCATTTTCATAGTTCATTGCCAGAGCCTCTCTACAAAATAAAAAGTCAAACTTATCTTGAACTTTCCTACCTATCTACCTGATACACACACACACACACACACACACACACACACACACACACACAAAAACACACATACACATTTCTGTTCATTTGCATTAACAAGAAACAATACAGTGTTGCTCAGGAAGGTTTGGCTGACATTAACAAAGGTCTGACAGAGTAAGAAGATAGTTTTTCAACATTTTACCATTCCCCAATTACCACTGAGACTTCCTCTAGAGGCTGAGGTAGGTTTGCCTGGACCGTTATCTTTTATGTGCTAGATTTTTGTCCTGTTTGATATTCCTGATGTCTTTCTGGCAGGTTTAAAGATTATCAAGACCTGTTCCCACCTCGCCCTGAGGAGGTGGAAGTGCAAAGTGAAGTACAAGTTTCGTCTAGGAAGCCCTCAAAGATAGTGTCAACTTACCTACAGGAATCCCAGGTTAGTGAAGAAGAAAGTGAAACAAGACATTAGAGACAAGAAAACCATCGTCTTGGGGGTAGGTTTTTAAATCCCCATTTTGCAAAGGAGGAATCTGAGACTCAAATTATTATACTAGGGATTTAAGAAGTCCCTCTCTTCTCTACCTGTGATTGGAATCAACTGAGTAATAGGTACAGGGGTTGGACACATGGAGTTCTTCTAGTTGAAAGTTAGTGTGGAGGACATGGATTGGCAATGAAGCAAAGTGATTTTGCTGGTCCTCTGCACCCAAATTAAACTTACAAACCTAGTCACTGGTCTAATGGAACAACTTAGACCTCCACTTACCAGGGTGAGCCTCTTACTGTATAACAAAAGGTGAGCTTGAAACAGGTGTCTCGCAGACAAACAAACCAGAGAGAGAATGCAAAGTACTGAGAACACCATTTCCTTCTTTCAAACTATCTAGCTCATTCTTTGTCCTATGGGAGGACAGAAAAAAAGGAAGAAAGAGAAGACAGGAATGTTACTCAGGAAAGTCTCTATATGGTTTGAGAACAACAACAAAAAATACATGCCCTGTTAGAGAATCACTTGCTCACTGTGTTTTAGAGTTGGTCAGTATCAGAAAAATTTTAGCCCAGCTTGATCTGACTCCAAAGATCATTCTAAGATATCTCAGAAAATAATGCCTAAGTCCATTGATCCAGTACTCAGGGATGAAAATGTGTTACTCTTCTTTTTCTCCTCTGTATTTCCTCCATATATGAATAAACTCCATGTCAGGGCACCATGAATGGTCATATGGACTACTAAAAAGAATACTGTACCCAGAACCAGTGCACTTGGTTTAATTTCAGACCTTCCAGTTCTTAGAAAATAAGATAAAAGGAAACCAACATGTACTTAATACCTACTCTTTGTCAAGCATTGCATTGGGGTTTACATATAACCATTAAGTCTCACTGCAACCCTGAAGGGCTATTGTTTCTAGCTTACACATGGAGACATGGAGACATAGGTTAAGCAACCTGACCCAAATTACACAATTCGGTTCTGAGAAGCTGAGCTCCAGACTCAAACTTTTTGATCCCAAATTCAGTGCATTTTATACTTCACTGCTTTCTGTCTAAAGCCATGCTTATGTTGTTTCCCTCTCTGTAGACTGAGATAACTGAACTAGTTAATCAACAAGAGTCTTTCTGGCTCTAAGTGTCAATTTCTTGAAGGACAAATAAAATGTACAGTGCTTCCTAGGTACCTATTAAAAAACAGATGAAGAAACTTATGAAATTCATGTGCGCACGCGTGTGTGTGTGTGTGTGTATGTAGGTGTATGAGTGGGTGCAAATAATTATATTTTCTTTTTTAAATGCTTAGAAACGGTTTTGCTCATTTCCTTATTCCTTCAGTGTTTCCAAATTTGCCTGAGCCTTTGGTTCTTTATTTCTGTCCTTTTTTCTTCCAGTTTTTAGCTCTCACGCTCCCTCTCCCAATCACAGCATCTCACATCTTCACTGTTGAAAGGCTATGGTAGAAGGAGCATAGGCAAATGGCTCCAGTCTGTTGAAGCTGAAATCTTTCACCCACCAGCTACTTAATTACGGGCAGATTATACAAGCTCTCTAACCTGAGTTTCCTCACCTTTAAATTGGAGCTGAAAATTATTCCTTTATGGAGGTGTTGTGAGGATTAAATGGAATGAATGCCAAGTTTTGGCACACAGTAGACTCTCAGTGAACAGCAACTATACTAATGAACATGTTATACTCCTCTTTCTTTCTCCAGAAGAAAGGCTGGCTGAGAATGATCAGCTTTATCAGGAGCTTTTGCAAGTACCGCAGATTTATGTTGAATCCTAATAAGCGCCAGGAATTTGAAGACTATCTTCGCCAGGAAATGCAAAATAGCAAGGAAAGTAAGTCATTTCTGTATTCACCCCCACTCCCTGTTGATATTTTAGCCATGAGGGTCAGCCCACATAAGAAGCTTATTGCTTTGTGTCATGCCTGTGTCAGCCTGGAGTCTAGCAAAAAGACCCCAGGTCCTGTGTGCAAAACCAAGCCCAGGCCTGCCTAGAGAGGATGCAAGCCCGGAGGTCTCTGCTTAAGGAACCAGCAAGGGTAGGGAATAATTAACCTAAGGCACTGCAAAATCTTTCATTTTACAAAATAATTTCCTTATGTTTTTGAATTTGGTCTTTAAAAATTATTTTCAAAGTTTTTCTGCTTATAAAGTAATACATGCTGTTAATAAAGAAAGAGGTAACAACAATTACAGAAATATGTAGTATAGAAGTGAAATTCCCTCAAGAGATAACATTGTTAATGCTTGTAAACTTACCTCCTAATTATTTTTCTGTATATGTATCTTAATATTTACTTTTCCCACAAAATTGATCCCACATATTTGATTTGTAATTTGCTTTTTTTTTTTTTTTTTTTTTTTTTTGCTCAATAATGTATCTTGGACATGATTTTATATCAGTAGACATATATCTGACTTGTTTTTGACTGCCATAAAATGTCCATTATATGGATTCATTCAACAGCTTCACTCATTCATTCATTCATTTAACACACTTTTCGAAAATCTGCTATGTGGCAAGCAGTTTGCCAGGTGCTGGAGATACAGTAGTGAACAGTAGTGAGCCTGCAGCAGAGGATCTGCCCTGTAGCACCTACAGATTTCAAACAGAAAATACAAGCCACAGATACTGGAGCTGGAGTGCCTGGATTTGAATCTGCTACTTTCTAGTTGAAGGACCTTGGGAAAATTACTTTGTATCTCTGTTTTCTCATCTGCAGAATGGGAATGAGAATTGTTTCTATTTCACAGGGTTATTAGAACTATGCTTGGCAATAGTACATGCTATAAGAGGGTTAGTTAGTGTTACTGCTATTATTATATAATTGTGATGAGTGATCCCAATGATAATTGCAGGGAGATCCTATCAGTTAAGGCACAGGGCCAGAGAAAATGTCTCCCAGAAAATGACATAAAGTTGAGTTTTCAGAAATGACCAAGTTAAGTAGGTAGGATGGGAGGAGGGTGATTTCTAGGTGTGCACAGAATCATTAAACAAGAAAGGACGGTGCAATTCAGAAACTGCAATCAGGCCAATTGGACTAGAGATTAATGAAATGGGGCAAATGCTTGAGATGAGACTGGAAAGATTGGCAGTGACAAATCATGACTTTTTTGATGACATTTGAGTTGTTCCAACTTTCACTTAAACAATGCCGCAATCATAAAAACCTTAGAAGAAAACCTAGGCAATACCATTCAGGACATACGCATGGACAAGGACTTCATGTCTAAAACACCAAAAGCAATGGCAACAAAAGCCAAAATTGACAAATGGGATCTAATTAAACTAAAGAGCTTCTGCACAGCAAAAGAAAATACCATCAGAGTGAACAGGCAACCTACAGAATGGAAGAAAATTTTTGCAATCTACTCATCTGACAAAGGGCTAATATCCAGAACCTACAAAGAACTCAAACAAATGTATAAGAAAAAAACAACCCCAACAAAAAGTTGGAAAAGGATATGAATAGACACTTCTCAAAAGAAGACATTTATGCAGCCAACAGACACATGAAAAAATGCTCATCATCACTTGCCATCAGAGGAATGCAAATCAAAACCACAATGAGACACCATCTCATACCAGTTAGAATGGTGATCATTAAAAAGTCAGGAAACAACAGGTGCTGGAGAGGATGTGGAGAAATAGGAAGACTTTTACACTGTTGGTGGAACTGTAAACTAGTTCAACCATTGTGGAAGACAGTGTGGCGCGATTCCTCAAGGATCTAGAACTAGAAATACCATATGACCCAGCCATCCCATTACTGGGGATATACCCAAAGGATTATAAATCATGCTGCTATAAAGACACATTCACACATATGTTTATTGCGGCACTATTCACAATAGCAAAGACTTGGAACCAACCCAAATGTCCATCAGTGACAGACTGGATTAAGAAAATGTGGCACATATACACCATGGAATACTATGCAGCACAC
This sequence comes from Mandrillus leucophaeus, assembly GCF_000951045.1. NCBI lineage: Eukaryota > Metazoa > Chordata > Mammalia > Primates > Cercopithecidae > Mandrillus > Mandrillus leucophaeus. The sequence goes on from NW_012105187.1 coordinate 79,153, forward strand.
ACCATGGAATACTATGCAGCCATAAAAAAGGATAAGTCTGTGTCCTTTGTAGGGACATGGATGCAGCTGGAAACCATCATTCTCAGCAAACTATCACAAGAACAGAAAACCAAACACCGCATGTTCTCACTCATAGGTGGGAATTGAACAATGAGATCACTTGGACACGGGAAGGGGAATATCACACCCCTATTGTGGGGTGGGGGGAGTGGGGAGGGATAGCATTAGGAAATATGCCTAATGTAAATGACGAGTTAATGGGTGCAGCACACCAACATGGCACATGTGTACATATGTAACAAACCTGCACGTTGTGCACATGTACCCTAGAACATAAAGTATAATAATAAATAAATAAATAAAATAATGATTAAAATTAAAAAAAACCAATGCTGCAAAAATACATATTTTGCAATTGTGTGCTTCTATGAAACAAGTTCCTTAAAATGGGAATGATGGGTAAATGGTTAAAAACAGTTAAATTTTGACCCTCTAAAAACATTGCACTAATTTAAACTCTTGCCAACCATATAAACTAGTGTCTGGTTTCTCATATTCTCATCAACACAGTGTGTTGTACATTTTAAAAAACTGTCAACCTGGTAAATAAAAAATAATGTGCCAGATAGTCTATTCTTATTTATATTTCTTTAGTAGTTGAGCATCTTTATTTACTGGCCATTTGTATTCTTTCTTGAACTGTTTATGCCCTTTGTCTATTTTTCTATTGGTATCTTAATATTATTTATTTTAATTTGAAAAAAGTTTGTATATATCTTTTATGAACTGCTTCACAACCAAATATTTTGGCTTCAATAGTAGTTCTAGCAGACCAGGCATGGTGCCTTATGCCTGTAATCTCAGTACTTTGGTAGGCCAAGGCGGGTGGATCACTTGAGGTTGGGAGTTAGAGACCAGCCTAACCAAGATGGTGGAACTTCATCTCTACTAAAATGCAAAAATTAGCTGGGCGTGGTGGTATGCACCTGTAATCCCAGCTACTCGGGAGGCTGAGGCAGGAGAATCGCTTGAACCAGGAGGCAGAGTTTGCAGTGAGCCGAGATTGCACCACTGCACTCCAGTCTGGGTGACAGAGCAAGACTCTATCTCAAAAAGAAAAAAAATAGTTCTAGTTCTTTTGTTTCTTCTTTTAAATAAAACCAGCTCAAGCCCTCATGCCCCAGAATGGTAGGAAGTCCTGTTTCATCATTCTTTGACTACTGACTTCCTCAATATTATGTAAGAACCCAAGACCTGTACTTATCCAATTCAATAGCAGGTCTATCAGACTTCCAGTTCCCCTTAGATACAGGGAAGAGCTTGTGACAGTCAGCCTGCCACTGGTCTAAGTTCTTTTATTTGAAATATAGCATACTTACAAGTGACTATATGAGCAGCTGAATACCCATCATCCAAGCCAAGAAATAGAAAATGACGTAACTCAGATGATACCTGGTGCCCCTTTACCCATCACAGATGCAACTCCTATCTTGAACACAAGCATTTATTTTACTATTGCCTTTTAAAATGTACATGTGTTTTCATACTCCTTCTATAGTGGTCCTGCCTCAAACAAACTTTGATTCCCATTGGAACTTCCACTCCATTCATCTTACTGATTTTCTTAGGAGTGTGTGTGTGTTTAGTATCTGAGAAAACAGAAGCAATCAGAAGAGAAGTTTTACAGCTTCCCTCCTCTGAATCACCTGGTCAGCCTCCTCTGTATTCACAGGCTCTGATCACTGAGTAGGCTGCCTGTCCTTGCTCCTAAAGAAGCATCCAGGCCCTCATCTACTCAAGGGCATTCATCCAGTCATTTTTACTTATTCTCCTGCATCATTTTTATTTTCTCTGCTGGATTACTCAGTTGGCACCAAATATGACATAGTACCTGTCAAGCAAAAATTAATAATAAATTCTCCCTGATTCTACATTCTCCTCAAATTATCTGGCACATTTGTCTGTATCCCTTTTAAACAAAAATCCTCAAGAGTTATGCATTCTTGCTGCTTTGTTTTCTTTTCTTTCCATTTATTTTTAAATTACTTTTTAGAATCACTTTTTAAGCTACAATTTTATACAGTAAAATTCACCAATTTTAATTGTGCAATTTAAGAATGTAAGTATCTCTGCGGTCATGATATAGAATACTTGCTTCATCACAAGAAATTCCTTTATGTGTCTTTTTAATCAACACCCTTCCCCTTCCACTACTACTCTCTGGTCTGGCAACAACTGACCTACTTTCTAATACTACAGTTTAGTCTTTTAAGGAATTTAATATAAATGGAATCAAGCAGTAGTCTTAGTGCATGCATGCAATAGTCTTTTGTGACCAGCTTCTTTTATATAGCATGATGCTTTTGAGATTCGTCTATGCTATTGCATATATCAGTAGCTCATTCCTTTTTATTGCTGGGTAGTATTCCATTGTACCATAGCACACTTTGTTTATGCATTCACCAGTTGTTACATATTGGGTTGATTCCACTTTGGGGCTGTTATGAATTACCCTGCTATGAATATTCAAGTACAAGTATTTGTGTGGATATATGTTATTTCTTTTGGGTAAATATCTGAAAGTAGAAGTGCTGGGTTATGTGGTAAGTGTATGTTAACTTTATAAGGAATTGTCAAGCTGTTTTCCAAAGTGGTTGTACCATTTTTGCATTTTCACCACCGATGTAGGAAAGTTTCAATCGTTCCCCATCCTCACCAACCTTTGGTATTATCCATCTTTTTAATTTTAGCCATTCTAGAGGGTATGTAATGATATTTTGTTTTCGTTTAATTTTTATTTTGTCTAATGACTAATGATGTTGAGTATGTGTTCATGTGCTTGCTTGCCATGTTAGTCCATTTTCACACTGCTGATAAAGACATACCCGAGGCAGGGAAGAAAAGGAGGTTTTAATGGACTCACAGTTCCATGTGGGTGGGGAGGCCTCACAATCATGGCAGAAGGCAAGGAGGAGCAAGTCACATCTTAAGTGGATGGCAGCAGGCAGACAGGAGCTTGTGTAGGGAAACTCCCCTATTTTAAAACCATCAAATCTCATGAGATTCACTATCATGAGAACAACACAGAAAAGACCTGCCCCCGCGATTCAATTATCTCCCACCAGGTTCCTCCCACAACACGTGGGAATTCAAGATGAGATTTGGGTGAAGACACGGCCAAACCATACAATTTGCCATACATATTGTGCTATTTTTAGTGAAGTGTCTGTCCATATCTCTTGCCCATTTTTTAAGAACTTTGTTGTCTTATTATTGGATTATAAGAATTCTTTACATAATCTGGGAATATTTTTGATGGATATATTTTGAAAATATTTTCTCTCGGTTGATGGCTTGCTTTTTCATTTTTTAAGTAGTGTCTTTTGAAGATCCAAAATCTGAAATCCTCCAAAATCCAAAACTTTTTGAGTACTGATATGACACCACAAATGGAAAATTTCACACCTAACCTCATGTAACAGGTTGCAGTCAAAATGCAGGGAGAGGTGCAATACACAATTTATTCAGTGTCCCCAAGAAAAAAAACAAAATTACCTTAAGGCTATATGTATAAGGAATGTACAACCATAAATAAATTTCGTGTTTAGATTTGGGTTCCAGGCCGGGCGCGTTGGCTCACGCCTGTAATCCCAGCACTTTGGGAGGCCGAGATGGGCAGATCACGAGGTCAGGAGATCGAGACCATCCTGGCTAACACGGTGAAACCCCATCTCTACTAAAAAATACAAAAAATTAGCCGGGCGAGGTGGCGGGCGCCTGTAGTCCCAGCTACTCGGGAGGCGGAGGCAGGAGAACGGCGTGAACCCGGGAGGCGGAGCTTGCAGTGAGCCGAGATCGCACCACTGCACTCCAGCCTGGGCGACAGAGCGAGACTCCATCTCAAAAAAAAAAAAAAAAAAAAAAAATTGGGTTCCATACCCAAAATGTCTCATTGTGTATATGCAGATATTTCAAAACTCCAAAATCTGAAACACTTCTGGTCCCAAGTATTTCAGATAAAGGATAAGAACTTTAAAATAGGTTTCCAGACATTGTAAATTTTATCTTTTTAGGTGTTAGATATTTTTGTCTTCCTATAAAATATGCCTGAACTTTGTTCAGGGATGCAGTTAAGTTACTCGAAAATAGTTTTATTCTTTTGGATCTTCCTTTAATCATTGGTTAAGTGAATCCAGAGCCATGTTATTTGTATGGCTATTCTCCACTACTGAGGTATAACCTTCCTGAGTATTCTACTAGATTCTTCATAAATTATGAGTTTTTCTAGTCTCCCGGTGGAAACAGGCACTATTTCTGCTTCTGTGTGAGCACCAAGGACCGTTCTTTAATGCTTGCAGATCCCCCTATGCTCAAGCTTTGGGTAATTTCCTCATATCTTGAGCTGGTCAGCACTCTGCTGAGTACTTGAGGGAACCTCCACAGATTTCCAGGTTCTCCCTCTCCTCTTTGAACTCTATCTTGTAAACTCTAGCCATATTGGTCTCACTGGACTCTCAGGTCCCTCTCCTCAATTCAGAGTCCACCGAACTTGATCTGGGTTTTCCCTCCCTGACTGTGAAATGGATCCTATCTCAAGGTGGTAACGTGGGGCAGAAGTAGGATTCACTCATTTTTCCCAAATCTTAGTGATCACTGTCCTTAATTCTCTGATAGTCAGTGTCTTAAAAACTGTTTCAATATATTTCGTCTGATTTTTAAAAATCGTTTCTGGAGGGAAGATAAATCCAGTCCTTGGCACTCTATCTTGGACAAAAGTGAACGTTCTGATAAAAAAGTTTCAGCAGGCTGGGAGTGGTGGCTCAAGCCTGTAATCCTAGTACTTTGGAGGGCAAGGTGGGTGTATCACCAGAGGTCAGGAGTTCGAGACCAGCCTGACCAATATGGTGACACCCCATCTCTACTAACAATACAAAAATTAACCAGGCATGGTGGCACATGCCTGTAATCCCAGCTACTCAGGAGGCTGAGACAGGAGAATTGCTTGAACCCTGGAAGCGGAGCTTGCAGTGAGCTGAGATCGCACCACTGCACTCCAGCCTGGACAACGGAGTGAGACTCCCTCAAAGAAAAAAAAAAAAAAATTCAGCAGATTAGTAATAGTAGCCAAGTTAGAATGATCATCCTGACTGTAATGTAGGGAATATACTACACAAAAGCAAAATTAAGTGTAGGAAGCAGTGTCAGGGCTGGAACTAGGGTAAGGCAAGGGAGGCATCTAACACACAAAAATTAAGGAGGCACTGACCGTCAGGCTCATGCAGATGCCAACCCTGCACTTGTAACACGTTGATCATGAATGCTTCCTTAAACTGTGTCCTAGGCACCTACCTCACCTTAGCAGGTCAGGGCCCTAGTCCTGACCCCGAGAACACTAAAGCGGCTTTTGGAACAAGTGAAAAATGATGATGCTTTAAATAAATGTCACTGCAAGAAAGACCAATAGTGGATACACTTGAAATATATGTAGAAAGTAGAATCAGCAATATTTGGTGACTAATTGGATGTGGAAAGAGGAAGAAGTCAAATACGATTCCCAGGTAATAGTGAGTTGGAGCTGCTCATACTGGCTGGTAAGAGCCAGCTGTTAAATATCCTGAAATTTTGTGAGCTACTGAACAAACGTCAATAGCTAAAAATCTATTACAGTGAGAATATTTACTACCTAAATTAGGGAATAATACAAATTAGGTCTCCCCCTCTACTACCAGAGCCAGTTTACAAGCATCCGATGGCTTCCAGGTTTATTGGGTGAATTTATCACCCTCTTTTCCTAGAATCCCTAACCATCATATCAATTTCCACTGTTATCCAGACTTTTTTCCCCCCTTCAAACTCAAGTCTAAGAGAGAAAGATTGAAAGATAGTAGGTGAGGGATCTTATGTCTTATTCAGTATAGTAACCCTAGGGTCTAGCACAATGTCTGAGACATAACAAGTGCTAGGTATTTATGGATTCTTGTAGTTACCCTCCCATTCTATATACAATACTGCACCAAAAGGAATCCCACCTGCGCCATAGGGAGCACCACACTGACTTCAATAAATCCTGAACAGCACTCCAGAATAAAGGATTTGCAGGCAGAATGGTAAATTCTAGAGCCAGATTAGACATTTGTCTGAAACCCAGCCAGATAATTAACCAGGGTCTATCTGTCAGATCCAGCCCAAACCTGTTCTTTTCTCAGACCTGAATCCCTATGAAGAGATGTCTTTGGATATAATTTAGTCAAGAAACTTTCTAAAGGAAGCATTTTATTTTTCTGACACACAATCCAAATCTTCTAGTGGCTCTTGTGCTCTCCTGTACTCGTTACTCTCTTTTGTACTCTAGCTTTCTACCCTCGGTTTCCTTAATAAACTTCTTTACTCCTGATATTTTGACTTTTTCTTTGTGCTGCTTTCCTCATTTGCTCCTAAATTACTTCCTGATAAAACTTGAGTAAGCACCATCAGTGCTACACACTCCATTTGGAAAGTCACATCTGCATGTTTCATTTTCACAGTCTCTGCAGAAACCTTAGGGATTAGCACAACTGTGGTGTGATTCTATTTCTATGAGAAAAGCACCTTCAGTGCTCAGTTGACGTATGTTTTATGTGTGTTGTCGTACTATCTGAGTAGTTGGATTTTTCAAGTCCAAGTAAAAGGTTGAGCCCAATGGCAGAAAGTGACTATTTCAGTAGGCCAAAAGGGTAGATTCACAGTCTCCTTTCTTCTTTTTGTTATGCCCAGGTTGAGGGTAAGAGTGACTTGATCAAACAAGATTGTAATTCCTTCTTCTTTCTCTCTCAGATTTCACCACATCACACAACACATCGGGACGTTCAGCTCCACCCTCCACAAATGTCCGGAGTGCAGACCAAGAGAATGGAGACACAACCCTTGTAAAGCGTCGTGTATTTGGCCACAGGATTATCACTGTCAACTTTGTGATCAATGATCTGTATTTCTTTTCTGAAATGGAAAAGTAAGTTTCCCACCTCTCTTTCGTCTGCCCTGAAAATGACTTTTCATCCTTAGGACTACCCAGCAGAAACTGGCTTGATCTGTTAGAGACACAGTGATTTCAGCCCTGCCCAGTAAGAATCTCTCCTTCTGAAAATCTTACTGTATGCCGTCACTCAGTTGATTTCCATCTTTCTATTCTTTGGGTCCTAAAAGCTCTTCAGTATTCCAGAAATTCCACTGTTAAAATGCAGTTGCTTAGTCCCAGAAAAGGGAAGCATGTTTTTCTCCATTATTTATAAATGTGGAAAAGTCCTATTATGTAACACCATGGGACCAATATTCTTTAGTTAAAGCCAGGAATTATGATAATACAAATTGTGTGTGTGTCTGTATGACATTAAACAGATATTTTTAAGTTAAGACATACTAGTGTACATTAATTCACCTGTCAAATTTTTTATGTAAAACCAAAGTCAATCCACAATGGAAGGTCTGTAAATTTTTCTTGTATAGACTATACCCCGAAAGCTGTCTACTAATTTTTTTTAATTGATACATAATAGATTTACATATTTTGGAGGTGTATGTGATATTTTGATACATTCATATAATGTGTAAAGATCAAATCAGGGTACTTGAGATATCCATCATCTTCTTTATTTTTTTTTTATGCTAGACAGATTCAAATTATTCTCTTCTAGATATTTTGAAATGTACGAGAGATGATTACTAACTACAGTCACCCTACTGATCCATGGAACACTAGGTCTTACTTCCTCTATCTAACTGTGTATTTGTACCCCTTGATCAAACTGACTTCCTTCATCCCCCCACCCCCTACCCTTCCCAGCTTCTGGTAACGACCTGAGATCCACTTTTTTAGCTCCCACATATGAGTGAAAACATGTGATATTTGTCCTTCTGTGTTTGACTTATTTCACTTAACATAATCACCTACAGCTCCACGCGTGTTGCTGCAAATGACAGGATTTTGTTCTTTTCTGTGGCTTAATACTATTTTATTGTGTATCTGTATACACCACATTTTCTTTAACCATTCATCCACTGATGGGCACTTAGGTTGACTCCATATTCTGGCTATTGCGAATAGTGCTACAGTAAACACGGGAGTGCAAATATCTCTTCAACATACTCATTTCCTTTCCTTTGGATATATACCCAGTATTAGGATTGCTGGATCACATGGTAGTTCTATGTTTAGCTTTTTGAGGAAGCTCTATACTGTTTTCCACAGTGGCTATACTAATTTACATTGCCACCAACCAGGTACAAGGTTTCCCCTTTTTACATATGCTCACCAGCATCTGTTATTCCCCATCTTGTTGATAATAGCCACTTTAACTAGGGTAAGATGATATCTCGTTGTGGTTTTGACTTGCATTTCTCTCATGATTTGTGATCTTAGCAGTTTTTCATATACCTTTTGGGTATATGACAGACAAAAGAAGACAAGAATGTCTTCTTTTGAGAAATGTCTATTCAGATCTTTTGCACATTTAAAAAATCAGATTATTTGGGTTTTTTGTTATTGAGATGTTTGAGCTCCTTATATATTCTGGTTATTAATCTCTTGTCAGATGGATAGTTTGCAAATATTTTCTCCCATTCTGTGGGTTATCTCTTTACTTTGTTGATTGCTTCCTTTGCTGTACAGAAGCTTTTTAGCTTGATGTGATCCATTTGTGTATTTTTGCTTTGGCTCCCTATGCTTCTTACACAAAAACCTTTGCCCAAACCAATGTCCTGCCGTGTTTCCCCAATGTTTTCTTCCAGTAGTTTCACAGTTTTAGATTTAAGCCTTTAATACATTTTTATTTGATTTTTGTATGTGGTGAGAGATAGGTGTCTGGTTTCATTTTGCTGCATATGGACATTCAGTTTTCCTATCACCATTTATTGAAGAGACGGTCCTTTCTCCCATTGTACATTCTTGGCACCTGTGTCAAAAGTGCGTTGGCTGCAAAGGCATGGATTTATATCTGAACTGTCTATTCTGTTTCACGGGTCTATGTGTCCGTTTTTAATGCCAGCACCATGCTGATTTAGTAACTATAGCTTTGTAGTATATTTTGAAGTCAGCTAGAGTGATGCCTCCAGCTTTGTTCTTTTTGTTCAGGATTGCTGTGACTATTCAGGGTCTTTTGTGGTTCCATGTAAATTTTAGGATTGTTTTTTCTATTTCTGTGAAGAATGCCATTAATATTTTGATAGGGATTGCACTGAATGTATAAATTTCTTTGGGTAGTGTAGACATTTTAATAATATTATGTTTTCCAACCCATGAGCATGGAATATACTTCAATTGTGTGTGTGTGTGTGTGTGTGTGTGTGTGTGTGTGTGCCTTCTTCAATTTTTCCATCAGTATTTTCTTGTATGTATTTTTCAGTTCTTTGTTTAAGTTAATTCCTAGGTATTTTACGCTTTTTGTAGCTGTTGTCAATGAGATGGCTTTCTTGATTTCTTTTTCAGATTGTTCATTGTTGTTGTATATAAATGCTTCTGATTTTCATATGTTGATTTTGTATTCTGCAACTTTACTGAATGTATGAGTTGTAACAGGCTGTTGGTGAAGTCTTTAGGTTTTTCTAAAGATAAGATTATGTCAACTGTGAACAAGGCTAATTTGACTTCTTCCTTTCCAGTTTGGATGCCCTTTATTTCTTTCTGTTGCCTAATTGTTCTGACTAGAACTTCCACCACTATATTGAATAAGAGTAGTGAGAGTGGGCATCCTTGACTTGTTCCAGATCTTAGAGTAAAAACTTTCAATTTTTCCCCATTCAGTATGATGCTAGCTGTGAGTTTATCAAATATTTGCATTTATTATTTTGAGGTATATTTCTTATATACCCAATTCGTTGAGGGTTTTTATCATGAAGAGATGTTGAATTTTATTGAATGCTTCATCATCTATTGGAATGATCATATGGCTCTTATTCTTGATTCTGTTAATGTGATAGATCACGTTTATTGATTTGCATATGTTGAATCATCCTTGTATCCCTGGGATTAATCCCATTAGATGATGGTGAATGATCTTTTTAATGTGTTGTTGAATCTGGTTTCTAGTATTTTGTTGAGGTTTTTTGCATCTGTGTTCATCAGTGATATTGGCCTATAGTTTTCTTTTTCTCTGCTGCATCCTTCTCTGGTTTTGGTATCGGGTCAATGTTGGCTTTGTAGAATGAGTTTTTAATATTCTCCCCTTTTGCATTTTTTAAGAGTTTGAGTAGAATTAATATTAGTTTTTATTTAAATTTTTGGTAGAATTAATGCCATCAGGTCCTGGCATCTTCTTTGATGGGAAACTTATTATGGCTTCAGTCTTATTACTCATTATCTGTTCATTTGAGTTTTCTGTGCCCTCGTGGTTCAACCTGGTAGTTTTTCTGTATCCAAGAATTTATTTATTCATTTCTTCTAGGCTTTCCAATTTGTTGGTGTATAGTTGTACATAATAATCTCTAATGACTATGTCTCTTTTTTGTTTCTGATTTTATTTATTTGGGTCTTCTCTTTGCCTTTATCAGTCTAGCTAAAGGCTTAATGATTTTGTTTACATTTTTAAAAAACCAACTTTTTGTTTCATTAATCTTCTGTATTTTTTAGTCTTAATTTCATTTATTTCTGCTCTGATATTTATTATTAATATTTTATTCTTTCTACTAATTTGTGTTTGGTTTGTTCTTGTTTTTTAGTTTCTTGAGGGCATCATTAGGTTGTTTATTTGAAGTCTTTCTACTTTTTTGATGTAAGTATTTATTTTCTAAACTTTCCTCTTAGTACTGCTTTTGTTGTATCCCATAGATTTTGGAATGTTGTATTTCCATCTTCATTTGTTTCAAGGAATTTTTAAATTTTCTCCTTTATTTCTTCATTGACCCATTGGTCATTCAGGGGCATGTTGTTTAATTTCCATGTACTGTAGGAAACAGTTTCCAAGGTTCTGCTTGGTATTGATTTCTAGTTGTTTTCCATCATGGTCAGACAGGATGCTTGATTTCATTTCTACTTTTGGAAATTTGTTGAGACTTGTTTTGTGGTATATTTTGAAGAATGTTTCATGTGCTGATGAAAAGATTGTATATTCTGTAGCAGTTGGGTGAAATGTTCTGTAAATGTCAGTTAGACCTATTTGGTGTAGTGTGTAGTTTAACTGCAATTTTTTGTTGTTGATTTTTCTGTCTGGATGATCTGTCCATTACTAAGAGTGGGGTATCGAAATCTCCTACTATTATTGTATTGCAAGCTTTCTCTCCCTTTAGATCTTTTAATGTTTGCTTTATATACTTGGGTGCTCTCATCTTGAATGCATCGATATTTATAATTGTTATATCTTCTTACTGAATTGACCCCTTTATCATTATATAATAACTATGTCTCTTTTTAGAGTCTTCAACTTGTAGCTTATTTTATCTGATGTAGCTAAAGGTATCCCAGCTCTTTTTTTGGTTTCTACTCACATAGAATATCTTTTTTCATCCCTTCACTTTTAGTCTATGTGTGTTTTTATAGGTGAAGTGAGTTTCTTGTAGGTAGCATGTAGTTGGGTCTTGTTTCTTTATCCATCCAGCCACTGTATGTCTTTTAATTAGAGAATTGAGTCTATTTATAGTCAATATTCTTGTTAATAAGTAAGAACTTACTACTGCCATTTTGTTGCTTGTTTTCCAGTTGTTCTTGAACTCCTCTCTTCCTTTCTTACTGTATTCCTTTGTGATTAAGTAATTTTCTGTGGTACTATATTTTAATTCATTGCTTTTTATTTTTAGTGTAACTATTATAGGTTTCGGCATTGTGGTTACTATGAGGATTACCAAAAATATTTTGTGGATATAACAAATTATTTTAATGAGATGACAGCTTATCTTACATCACAAAGAAAAGAAGAGAAACAACAACAACAAAAAACTAAAATGAACCTCTACACTTTAACTCCATCCTCTCAACATTTGGACATTTTGTCTCAATTTGCATATTTTTTATTGCTTGTCTCTTATCAGATTGCTTCAGCTATTGTTCCTTCTGATAAATTTGTCTTTTAGGCTTCATACTAGAGTTATGAGTGAATTGCACACCACAATTACTATATTAGAATATTCTGGGTTGGTCTGTGCACTCACTTCTACCAATGAGTTTTATACCTTCAAATGCTTCCTTCTTGCATGTTAGTGTCATTTTCTTTCAGTATAAAGAACTCTCTTTAGCATTTCTTACAAGATATGTCTATTGGTCATGAATTTTCTCAGTTTTTGTTTGTCTAGGAAAGGCTATCTCTCCTTCATAGTTGAAGGATAGCTTTACTGGATACAGTACTCTTGGATGGTGGTTTTTGTTTTATTTTGTTTTGTTTTTTTAGCACTTTGAAAATGTTTTCTCATTTTCTCCTGGCCTTTATGGTTTCCATTGAGAAGTCTGTTGCCTAATGAATTGGAGCTTCTTTGTATGTTATTTTCTTCTTTTTATGCTTTTAAGATTATCTCTTTTTCCTCGACCTTTAAGAGTTGATTACTATAATACTTGGGGTAGTCTTATTTGAGTCAAATTTATTTAATGTTCTCTGACCTCCCTGTACCTGAACATGTATGTCTATGTCAAGTTTCAGAATGTTTTCTGTTGTTGTTTTGAATAAGTTTTCTTTTCCTTGCTCTTGCTCAACTCCCTCTTGAACACCAATGATTTTTAGATTTGCTCTTTTGAAGTAATTTTGTATATCTTATAGGTGTCTTCATTACTTTTCATTCTTTTTACTTTTTTCTCCTCTGTCTCATTATATTTGAGTTCTGAGATATTGCTGGTAATAATCTCAGTACTATTTGTTTGTTTTGAGTTTCCATATGGGAGAATGAAGCCAACTTGCTTCCATGCTAACATTTTGGAACCTAGAGTGTCTGTCTACTGATTTGAATTTTTATTTCTTTAAAGTGGAACAGAATTTAAAGATTACTGTGAAGCAATTCAATCCTTCTGGATTTTTATACCTTTTTCTTATGTTTTAAACTGCCTGGCCCCACCTAACTCAACAGTCTTTTGTTTTTGTTTTTATGAGACGGAGTCTCACTCTGTCACCAGGCTGGAGTGTGTCACCATCTTGGCTCACTTCAACCTCCACCTCCCGGGTTCAAGCGATTCTCCTGCCTCAGCCTCCCAAGTAGTTGGGACTACAGGCACATGCCACCACGCCCAGCTAATTTTTGTATTTTTAGTAGAGACGGGGTTTCACCACGTTGGCCAGGATGGTCTAGATCTCCTGGGTCTGATCGCCCACCTCATCCTCTCAAAGTCCTGAAATTACAGGTGTGAGCCACTGCACCCAGCCAACAGCACTTTTTTAAAAAGCTACTTGCCTTCATTAGAATTTCCAAAACATTCTAATTTGTTTTCATAGAAATAATAACTTTTCTTTCATGTTCATATTTTATCAGTTTTCACAAGTTACTAATTATAGAAATTATAGTTACTAATTATCTTTACAATAGGGAAAGATACTTGGGAAGAAACACAACTCCTGGTACACATTCACTTCTACTAGTTTGAGAAAGGTGAGAGTGTACTAAAGATGTCCCTCTAATCTATGCAGTCAGCATATCATGGGCATCAGTCAGTGTGTTTTTCAAAAATGTAGACACCTGGTAACTCATGCATCAGTTAGAAGAGTTTGGTTAAGAGATCTTCTACTGCACTCCAGTGATGGATTTAGCTCATTTCCACAAATGCTTGTTGATTGCTCACTCTTTACTGAACACTGGGTTTGACACCGGATATACAAAAAACAACTAAGACGTGCTCTCTACTTCTAAGATCCCACAAACTAATGAGGATGGCAGAAAAGACACAAACAAAAGTTAGGAAGTGTCTCAGGATGATAGGTGCTATGGGAGAATCAGGCGCAGGAAGAGTATTTAGACAACTGTGAGTCCTCAGGTATGGTTTCTCGGGAGACCCAAAATTCTTGGGTAATCTAAGCTAAGGAAGACTAGGGGTTAGTCAGATAATAAAGGATGTAGGGGGAGGCAATGGAGGAGCAGAGGGAGATTCTAGTCAGAGTGCATAGCCTCACCTGCTGCTGCTCCCATTCCCACCACATTGCCTCTTCTTCCTCGCTTGACCTTTACAAACTATTCTGTTTGTATAACAAACAGAATACTGTATAACACTGTATAACAACCAGCGTAGCCTATTAAAAACACAAACCAGACTAGATCATTCTCCTGCCTAAAATGTTCTACTGGTGGCAGGGCGCGGTGACTCACGCCTGTAATCCCAGCACTTTGGGAGGCCGAGGTGGGCAGATCACGAGGTCAGGAGATCGAGACTATCCTGGGTAAAAAGGTGAAACCCTGTCTCTACTAAAAAATACAAAAAATTAGCCGGGTGTGGTGGTGGGCGCCTGTAGTCCCAGCTACTCGCAAGGCTGAGGCAGGAGAATGGCGTGAACCCGGGAGGCGGAGCTTGCAGTGAGCCGAGATCGCGCCACTGCACTCCACCCTGGATGACAGAGTGAGATTCTATCTCAAAAAAAACAACAAAAAAGAAAATCTTCTACTGGCTTTCCATTACCACTGGCATTAAGTCCAAACCTCCTTTCATTGCCTTTAAGTGCTCTACAGGAGTGGGACCTGCCTGCATCTCAGGGCTTGCCTCAGGCCAGCACAGGAGAGGGAAGAGCAAGATAGTCCTTAGGCCTTTAAGTCATTAGAGGTGCCAATGCTGCAGGGCCAGAATGGGTGAAGAAGGGAAGGTGGGATGAACAAGGCGATTTGTGGTGAAGGAATTCAATGCACTTGAAGGGGCACTTGACGTGTTATCTGACCTGTGGTAAGTGCTCAGTATTTGCCAATGGATGAATTATGACTGAATGAATAAAGTCACAACCTGGCCTAGAGCTGGCCTTGCCTTTTTTGGGCCAGAAATGAGTCTAGGCTGGGGGCCTTGTTAGTCACTGTTTTCATCTTCTCCTCATTTCCTACTTCACATTTCTTTTTTAGATTTAATAATCTGGTAAGTTCAGCCCACATGCTGCAGGTCAACCGGGCATACAATGAGAATGATGTGATCCTAATGCGGTCCAAAATGAACATTATCCAAAAACTCTTCCTGAATTCTGACATCCCTCCAAAGCTGAGGGTAAGAAAGACTCCCACTCCACTCTGGCCTTTCACCAAGAAGCATTTCCCCCACAAGGACAATTAGAAAGCTAATTATCAGGCACCTCGTAAGTCCTGGCCAACTAAATATCCTTTACCTTGCAACTCCATGAAAACCATCTGCCTTTTGGAGAGGGGGTGGTCATGGGGTTCTGGGGGCCAGGAGAGGTTTTCTGCCTTCCCTTGGAGCTTCCGTCAGTGACAGGCTCCCACTCTGCGGGTAGGTGAATGTCTCTGAGTCCCAGAAGGATGCCATCCTTGCTGCCATCACAGAGGGCTACCTAGATCGGAGCGTCTTCCATGGGGCTATCATGTCTGTCTTCCCCGTCATTATGTACTTCTGGAAAAGGTAAGTATTTCTCCGTATTCAGTGACTGCCAGGTCAGGAAAACACACTTAGTTTGGAGAGAGTTTTCTGTCTTCCTCTAGCACTCTGTTTCATTTTTCCAGTATCTAGGGGGAACTGAGATGGTGTTTTCTTATCCTATTCACCTCACTCCATCCCTCACACAGAACACCAATCACTGAATCCACAGATGGAAGGCAGAGTAAGACTGAGAACCAAAATGCCTGGTTTCCCACCCCTCCTCTTTCTATGCTTGCTTGGAGCAAGAATGTGAGATTTTCATAGGCCTGGGTTTCTCACAAGAAGGTAAGACTGAACCACAGCCACTTGGGGAGAAATTCTGTTGAGGCTAACACAACTGCTTGTGCTTAAGTAGCTGCATGAAGAAAGTAAGCCAGAAGTGTTTTGCTCTGCTGTGCTCAAATCCCCATAATTACCACTGAGGGGGACACAGTTGCTAGATACTCCAATTATCAAGAGGAGCTAGACATTCAAATGTGTATTTCATCTCTTCCAAGGTTAAAGTGGCAAATATGGCAACTAACAAAACTAAAACATGGTGAAGAACCTGTGAAGGCCAAAAATCAAAAATGAAGCAAGCAAAATATATGCAGATATTTTGTGGCCAAATGCAATCTATGTTGCACTGGTTTCTAACCTGTCCTGTGGAGATTTAGCCTGAGCCCTCCCAGCTGGTTATTTATTCCTGTGATCTGCCAGAGTTTCCGCTTATATCTTCCACATGGTGAATGGCAGTGCCTTGGGTGGTAGTGACCAGAGGACACCTGACTGAAATGTTCCCAGACAAAGATAATCAGGACACTTAGATTATAAAGTGACTTTGACTCTTAGAATTTCCCATCTCCCACCAAAAAAAAAAAAGTTATTTTATTAAAACAGAAGTGTGAAATTGCTTACCAATCTCTAACCTTTATTTTAAAATCCCTAAGATAATAAATTATTTAATACAGAACTGAGAGAAGTACAAAAATCTAAGTTCAAGACAAGCAATTTAACCTTTTGATCATCAAATGTTGTCTAGAACTTAATTCTAGTTCTCCTAGCAAGGACTAAATAGATATTCACCCAGAGACTTTTGGAGGGATTGGGAACCTCTGAGAAATATATGCTTCTCTTGAATGAGCCAGTGTTCAGCTGTCTCCTATGTGCTTAGAAAAATGAGACATGCTTTAGGGAGGCTTTGGATTCCTGTTCCTCCTACAGTTTCTTTACTTACTTTCCTACATACTTATAAAGAAATTTATATTATGCAAATTGTGTTTACATACATTATCTTAAATGAACCTCTCCACAACCCTATGCAGTGGGTGGGGAGGAGTATTACTATCCCTGCTTTACAGATGAGATTGAGGTTCAGAGTGGTTGAGGGACTTGCCTAGAATCACTTGGTAAGTGGTAAAACCAGCATTAGAAACCAGGTCTCTTGGTCTCTCATCACCATAAGTAATGCGTGTGTGGCATATTGGGAGGTCCATTACGGGAAGGAGACCCAGTTCAGCAAGTGAAATGGGAAAAGTCTACTGGGATAGAACAGACTGTCCCTCAGAGAGAGGGGAGGAGGGCAGCAGGCAAAACCACCAGAGCCAAAGTGCCAGAGAAAATAAATTCAGTCTTAGCCAAGATTGACCTCCAAGGGGTCCAGTCCAAGGACTGGCTGAAGGTAGGGATAGCAAGGGGCTTGGAACCAGGAAGGAAGAGATGGTGGTGAGTATTGCACAGGCTTCTAGAGAACATAAAAGTCATAAAGAGTATATAAATCTGAGTTCACATGAGAAACCAGGTCTATTCTAGGGAAGGGCCTGCTGGGAATAGAGTGAGGTGGTCAAGGCTCTCAGTAAGGGTCAGGGTGGAAACTAGGATTAGGACCTGAGCAAAAACCCTTCGGACACTCTGGCCATACCAGGTGGGGTCAGATACGGATGACAGAGTCTGATGCTGGGGTGCACCTCAGGGGTAAACCTCACCCCAGGCCTCGGGATAGCAGGCCCTTTACAGGCTCCATTCACTGATGGTTCCAGAAAGAAGTCCCAACAAACTGCCCATGCCAGGCCCCCACTGGAGCCAGGTCTGGACAAAGAGGAGGCCTCAGAACAAAGGCCACTGGCAGGTAGTACTCCAAGGCCAGGATGCTCTCCTCTTCTCTGTTGGACATCCATATTCTCTGAGGACTGGCCTGGTCCCATTTCCCCTGTGCTCGGTGCTCCAGCCCCCTCCACTGGGGGTTCCCTCCTGTGACCAGAGCCTTTCTTCCCACAGGTTTTGTTTCTGGAAGGCAACCCGCTCTTACTTACAGTACAGGGGGAAGAAGTTCAAGGACAGAAAAAGCCCTCCTAAATCTACAGAGAAGTATCCTTTCTCGAGTGGAGGTAAGCTCCACCATGACTCACAGCCCCATTCTCTAGCAACCAAGACTTGCGAAGAGAAAGCAAGGACCCAAGGGGCCAAATTCAAGGCTTCCTCCAGGGTGTTTGCTGGAGCCGGGACAGCTCATTTACTTGGCCCTCAGGGAGACGGAGGACTCAGGGTAAAGCACGAATTATCTGTCACTAGCAGTGCTAGCAGAGGGTACCTCTCCCCAGCAATAACTCCGGGACACCTCTGTGCATGCCGGTCACAGTCTATGTTGAGGGTACATGGAGAGGATGATCTGCTTTTCTGCTGCTTAAGAAGCCCCCTGCTCTATCTCCATTAAACTCTCCCATTTAGAAAGCATTTATTTTATAGCATTAAGCGACAACATTAAAACCTGCATATATAGTTTTAATGTGATAAATATGTTTTTATGTACATATAATTTTTATGAAAGCAGACATATATATATAAAAGCAGATATATGAAAGCATACACATATTTACTTATGTACGAATTCACAAAAAATAAATATGCATATATATATATACACACACACACACACACACAGCCATGTGCCACATAATGATGTTTCAGTCAATAATAAACCACATATACAATGGTAATCTCATAAAATTATAACACTGTACTTCTACTGCACTTTTGCTATGTTTAGATATGTTTAGATGCACAAATACCATGGGGTCACAATTGCAACAGCATTCAGTACAGTAGCTTGCTCTATAGGTTTGTAGCCTAGCAGCAATAGGCTATTCCATAAAGCCTGAGTGTGTAGTGGGCTCTGCCATTTGGTTTGTGTAAGGACATTCTATGATATTCACACAACCACAAAATCACCTAATGACACATTTCTCAGAATGTATCTCTGTCATACAGCTGTGATTGGTACTTGAGCACAAGGGAATTTTAACAAGGAAGAGGATAGTGAACAGGGCAGTGGCTGGTGAGGACAAGGCTGAATGTCTTTCAGGGGAAAGTTCTGAAAACCAAAGAAATCAGGTCTGTGAATCTGGGAACAGCATCAGAGAGTCATCATGTACAAGTTGCGAGACCTTGAGCATGGTGCTCCCCTGTCTCAGCCTCACATCCTTGATCTCATGTCTCAGTCCATTTTGTGTTACTAAAACAAAATACCTCATATTGGGTAATTTATAAAGAAAGAAATGTATTTGGTTCATGATTCAGGGGACTGGGAAGTCTAAGAGCATGACACTAACATCTGGCAAAGGACTTTATGCTGCATCACCCCGTGGTGGAAGGCAGAAGGGCAAGAGAGTATGAGAGAGAACAAGAGACAGCTGAACTCACCTTTATAACAAACCCACTCCCATGATAATGGCAATAATCCATTCATGACAGCAGACCCCTCGTGGCTTCATCATCTTTTTTTTTTTTTTTTTTCCGAGACAGAGTTTCACTCTTATTGCCCAGGCTGGAAATGGAGTGCAATGGCGTGATCTTGGCTCACAACAATCTCCACCTCCTGGGTTCAAGCGAATCTCCTGCCTCAGCCTCTCACATAGCTGGAACTGCAGGCACACACCACCATGCTCAGCTAATTTTGTATTTTTAGTAGAGATGGGGTTTCGCCACATTGGTCAAGCTGGTCTCAAACTGCTGACCTCAGGTGATCCACTCGCCTCGTCCTCCCAAAGTGCTGGGATTACAGGCATGAGCTACTGTGCCTGGCCAGCCTCATCACCTTTTGAAGGTCTTGTCTCTTAATACCATCTCTGCGGCAATTAAACTTCAACATGAGTTTTGGAGGTGACATTCAAACCATAGCATTTCACATACAAAGGTTTAGATTTAGATAATGTTTTATCATTAACATTTTGTAATCTAAGGTGTGTTAAACAAGAGCTTTATTACTTACTTAGAAAGATTTATTTCAGTAAGAGTTGTTGCAAGTGTTTTTAATGCTTGTTTTTGTCCTTCCCCAGGAGACAATGCCATCTTAAGGTTCACCTTGCTCAGAGGTATTGAGTGGTTGCAGCCTCAACGGGAAGCAATAAGTTCAGTTCAAAATTGTGAGTTGGAATTGGATCCCCACTGACAGCAAAAGTTTGCTACTCAATCAGAGGGTGACTTTAAAACCAGCTTGACCAGTCCCCTTATTGACCGTAAAGAGACTGAGACCCCCAAAACGTGAAGTAACTTGCTGAAGATCACATAGTTTGTGAGTGGCAGAGAGGAGGTGAAAATTGTGTCTCCTGACCTCCTTCCATGGCTCTGTGGGCAACTCTCATCTAAATAATTCTATCTTCTTGGTTTTTGTAACCCCAGGAAGGCAGGTACCTTAAGCTTCTCTGTATCTCTGCTGACTCCTCATTTCCAGGCATGGTGTATGATCTTTATTAAGAGACTATCACAATGTCCTAGTTGTCACTTCTCCCTCACACTGAGACTAACTGCTGGTTTGAACACACCATCTCATACCTCCTGCTTCCTGGAGGCTCCTGCTATGCGTCTCTTCCCTGTCACAAACCCTTCAGTTCTAATCTCACATACTGAGGCCATATTATATCCTTTTTCTTCCCCATCTTCAGTCTTAAGGAGACAACCCCACTCCCACACACTAACCCTGCCTTTGTTTCCACATGGTCTCTCCTAACAAACCTTCCCTTTCTATCCCAACTGCCAGCTTCTATTACGGGAAGAAGTTGGAAATACTGCTTTTCTGCATCTCACAGGCATGAAATGCCAGCGCACCTGACCTGCCCATTTGTACATGTTTCCTCATTGCTTCAGTGGGGAGGCCACTATGGAACACTGCCTGTGATCCATAGGCTCCAAACAGTCCTAAAGTCTTGTGATTCTAGTGTTCATCCACCCTAATCTCCTATTTTACTTCCCTGGGTCTATGTGATTGACATCATGGGCTTCGTGTCCAGCCGAAAGGTCTCCTGGGACACACACAAACACACAAATTGCAGTGTAGAAACCAGGTCTGCTGAATATCCCTGGAACAGGCCTGCTTTACCTTCACTTTCCAACCCCTGCCCTGGAGGTATCCATGGAAGCCCTCCCGGCATGGTCCTCCAGGCTGGAGACCTTTCAGTGACTGAGTCTGTGTCATGAGTTCTGATGCAGTTTTTCTCTGTATTTCTCTTTAGCTTCATCAAGCAACCTTACTCAGCCAAGACTCGTGGTATCTGCCGTACAGCTGCATCCTGTCCAGGGGTAGGCATGAGCTGGGAATCCTCTTCTTCAGTTCAGAGCTGCTATGTCCAAGCATGCAATGGGAGATGGTATAAACTTTCCAGAGACTAGCCTCGTACCCTGCCTCTCCTCAGCATGCAGAACCTAGAAACTGAACTTGCTGCCTCTGGTGGGAAGTTAAGGAGGTGTTTCTCTGTGGGGGTCTTTTCTCACCTCCAATAGGACAAGCACTTTTAAGAAGTTGGAGTCTCTGACCCACTTTTCAATAGAATACTACTGCTGTGGAAGTGTCCCAGATGATCTTTGATTTGTATTTTTAATTTTTGTCGATTTAAGGAGTACAAGTGCAGTTTTGTTACATGGATATATCGGGAAGTAGTGAAGTCTGGGGTTTTAGTGTAGTCAGCATCCAAATAGTATACATTGTACCCATTAGGTAATTTCTCATCCCTTACCCACCTCCCACTCTTGCACCCTTCCAAGTCTCCAGTGTCTATTATTTTGCTGTCTATGTCCAGGTGTACATATTATTTAGCTCTCACTTATAACTGAGAACATGCAATATTTGACTTTCCTTTTCTGAGTTATTTCACTTAAGATCATGGTCTCCCGTTCCATCTGCGTTGCTGCAAAAGACATGATTTTATCTTTTTATAACTGATTAGTATTATATTGTGTATATGTATCCTACGTTCTCTTTATTCAGATGATCTTTTATTGCCAGCTTTCCAAATAGTCCAGGCTGCTCAGGGCAGGGTGCATAAGGTGGGAAAGAAAGAAGATCTGTTCTTCTGCTTGGCAGGATATTGGCAATAAGAACAGAAGGGACTTGAGTCTGTTAAAATCTGCTTCAGCTTAACTCACTTCTGCACAAGCTTCCAAGTGAAACTGATGCTAAATTAGGGCTCTGAGAGAATCCCCAGGGGTCATGAAAACCATAGCTGATGAGTGCCAAAGAGTTATTTGAGGGCCAAAGTGGTAGACAGCAGCCTCTGAATGACAGGCCTGGTGTCCTCGCCAGCCATGTCACTTATCAGGCCTGTTTCCAGACCTGCCCTTCCAACAGGGACTTGGAGCTGCCCAGGCATTATTTGCCAGTGCCAGTGCCAGTGCCCAGAAGACAAACCAGATACTTTGAAGCTCTTTACACTGGAAAAGCAATGCATGGCTTCAGAGTTTATAAGACCTTGGGGAAGGTGAGATTAAGAATGTGAGAAGCCCTATTCTGAAGCCTGAAGGTTTCAGTTTTGGCTCTTGCCATTCCTAAAGGAAATGACAGCGACAAACCAACAGAGAACACAACTTCAATTACTGCATCATAATCGTGATAACTGGTTGTTCTCTCTCCCTTCAGACAAAAATTATCCTACACCAAAAAAGAGAAGAAGTAATCAAACCAGATCCCCAGCAGAGGCAAATCATCTCTCAGAGGCCTCCTAACATTGACAGAACCTTTTCTGCTCAAAAATGAAAGGCCCCGGTGCCATCTTCCCCAGAAATGATCAAGAAGGGCAATGGGGTGACAGCCCAGATATGGCAGGACCAGACTGCAATGGGTAAGACATGGGCAGAGCATGAGAGGAAGCGCTTCTTTCCACAGTGAGCTGGGTCGGGAGACCTGGGCTCTAGGTCTTGCTCCACAGCTTCGCAGCTGTGTGCAAACCCTGGCTCAGGTTGTTAAAGAATCCCATGAAATGGATGCAGAGATCACTGAAGGCAATCAGGAGCAAGGTGCTATAATTATCAGCAGGGACAGATGGTGTCTTTTAATGGTAGGATCTCTCATTTAGACAGTGACTCACACCCATTGTCTCAGTAAGTCCTCACAACAACCCTGTGGGCAACCATGTCAGAAATCATTTATTTTTAAACAGTTAAAGAATCTGACTCACAGAGAAGGTAAGTGACTTTCCCAAGATTACTGGGCAGTAAATGGCAGCATCTGGACTAGAACACACCATTTCTGATTTTTTGTCCTGTTTTTGTTCTATGCCAACCTTTTACGCAACTTTTCATGCACAAAAAGAACAGTTCTTTCTGAGAGTTCTGTTCATTTGCCAACTAGTAGATTAAAAAACTTTAAGGTTTTTGACCTAAATCCCTAAACTGTTGTCATAATTTTAAATGAATAGGCCTATTTTCTGTCGTTTGAGAAAAAAAAAATCAGAAGTAAAATGAGTCAGAATTTCCTGAACAAGCCCTCCACCTGAGGTCACTGAGGTGAGGTTGGCTTGTCATCTCTGTGGGTTACAGAACAGGAAAGGGCTGGAAAGCTTTTTGGAGAATCCTTTCAAATTTCCAGCCAAAACTTCCTGCTGTGCCGATGTTTTTTATTTCCCAGACTTTTCACAAGGGTGAAAAAGGCGCTGTTGGAGCAGAGCTCGTGAATGCCTGAGACTCTGAGGTCACCTGGTGGGGCTGTGATTGCAGGAGATCCAGGCAGACTGTAGGCAGACGTGACTCTAGAGGAGGCTGAAGAAAGGTCAGGTGTGGAGAGCCCCCTGGGCCCCTGGGAGAAGGCCCAGCAAGACAGGAAGGCCTGGACAAAAGGATATGAGACTTCCCTTCCCTATCAGGGCTAGAGCTTTAGAACAGGACTGCAATTAATAGAAGGAAGAGTGGGCATGAAACAGAATCCCACTTCCTAAAAATCAGGCAAAAAACTAAAGCAAGAACCCAGGTAAGGAACAAAGAAGAGCTCAGTTAGTGAAATTGAGGTAACAGGGAAGCGCTTCATCAAAAAGGAGCAAGTCACAAGCCCCATGCATGAGACTAGAGGGGATGTTAGGCCAGCAACAAGGTGACTGACGAGGATCTAGCAAAATACTAACTCATGGTCACATACTGAAATACACTCACATTGGAGTGGGACATGGCTGAACCTGCATCTTGGCAATAGATGGGCCCCACTTAAGGAAAAGAAAGGTACTTTTCCTGATCCATTTGAACTTAGATCTTTGCCCCATCTTCCTATTTCTTAATTATCTTTGTCTCCACATTCACCATGGGTATACTCATGTGTAGGTATACAAACACACAAACATGTTATTTAAAAGGATTCACTGTACTTAATAGGTCATCCCTGAGTTGGAAAAAAAAAAGTCTTCTCCTTCATTAAGTCTTGGTGATTGCTTCTTTCAGTTTCTTACATGCTCCCTTCAAAGATCCCAGATCTAACATGTTCTAATGCCAGTTAGGCTAGTGTCACTAAGTCAGTTACCTGTAGAATACAGGCAGGGTGTATAAATGAATAAAGCAGTCCATGAGAGATAGGAGGGAGTGGTAGAGACTGCAGTGAACTGGAGAACATGTCCCAAAGGGGTCAGAGACAGTCCGCTCAAGTCAGCCAACCTAGTATTGCCAGAGCTTCTACTTAGGAAAAGAAGGAAGGAAGGAAGGAAGGAAGGAAGGAAGGAAGGAAGGAAGGAAGGAAGGAAGGAAGGAAGGAAGGAAAAAAGTGAGAAATTAAAAATGTCTGTAACATTACAGTTAAAACAAAACTTAGCTAGGGACAAGACTGACCCACAGTCCAACAAATTGCAATCTTTGCTTTAATTTTTTTCTTTGCCCTTGAAATTAGATTTGAGTCTTGGGTCTAGTTTGAACAAAAAATATGAGAGGGGAGGAAAAGGAGTCCCAATAACAGATCCAGGGGCCACTGCCATCTAAGGAAAAGGCCAAGAAAGAGGGACCAGGTAAGGAACCTGGCCCACTTCAGTTTCTGTGTTAGTTTCCTTTTGCTACCATAACAAGTTACCAGAAACTTACTGGCTTAAAACAACACAAATTATTATCATACAAGTCTGTAGGTCAGAAGTCTGACCTGAGACTCAAGCTAACATCAAGGTGTCTGGAAGGCTGTGTTCCCCTCTGGAAGCTGTTGGGGAGGATCTGTTTCTTGCTTCATTCAGGTTGTTGGCAGAATTCAGTCTTTGTAGGTGTAGGACTGAGGTCTTGCTTCCTTCCTGACTGTCAGCTGAGAGCTGTTCTCAGTTTCTGAGAAGCCACCTGCATTCCTTGGTTCAGGGCCTCCTTCCTCTGTCTTTAAATCCAGCAATGGTGGGTCAAGTCCTGCCCATTCTTTGAATTTCTCCTGCCTCTTCTTCTATCATCACATCTCTCTGGTTCCTTCTTCTGCCTCCCAACTCCCTTTTAGGGCCCACCTGGACAATCCGGAATAATGTCTCTGTTTTAAGGTCCTTAGCCTTAATTCCACCCACCAAATTCCTTTTGCTATGTAAGGTCACACATTCACAGGTTCTAGAGATTAGAACATGGATATCCTAGGGCGGTCACCTGAAATTCTACCTTCCACAGTTCTAGACCACCTTCCTTAGAAAAGAATATATGAACTCACAATCTGGGCCTCTGATGCGATTACTGCCTCCTAGAGACTCGGGAACACCATTTTTTTCTTTCTCTTGTCATACTTCTGACTATTCTTTCCCATTCTTCTTCGCATTCTTCTGCTTCTTCCTTAAATGTCAGTGCCCCCTGTGGCTCTCCTGTTGAACTTACCTTCTTACAATGCACTCCCCCATTTGCTTGAGATCCCTAGCCCCTTGCTTCTCCTCTAACAGGAGCCACTGCAAATTTAATCCATTCTAACAGGGCCCACAACACAAACTAAATGTGTGCCAAATCAATTTTGGCCCCTTTATTTCTTTTCTCCAATCAACCCCATCTTCCAAGCTAGAAAACTCAGAATTATCCTCAACTCATTCCTCTGCCTCCCTTCCCATGTTTTACCTACAGGAATGGGAAGTTCTGCCACTCTGCCGTGGACATGTCACTGCTATCCAGGCCTTCCTCTCTATCCCACTGGCACTGCTTCTGTCAGGCCCTCGTCGCCATCTCTGGCCCTGTAAAGTCACCACACTCCCCTCTCCACACACACCCAACACACTCTGCTTCATCCCACACACTGAGAACAAATCTGACCTGCTCATTTCCTCAGTGCGAAAGCTTTTATTCCCCTCCTTCACCTGGTTGGCAAAGTCTCAGCTCCTTTGTGGGACATACAAGGCCATTGCTAATATGGTCTCAGTCCAGATTTCCAGCTTTATCTTTCCCTCTCTCTGTCTCATACACCCCATTCTGCAGCAACTTGGTGATCATCTACAGGGCCCTTCCCTTTCTTCTCCGTCACACAGACATCACACTGTGATACCTCCTGATTCTCCTTTCTCCTCTTACTCTCTCCTCTTAGTTTTGGAGACACATTTTTTCCTCTCCTTGAGATACTTATTCATGTATGTGTCTCACCTACTAGACTACATGCTTTTGTAGTGCAGAGACCAACACCTATTTTTATTTGTACCTAGAATAGAATAAGAACTATTTTTCACCTTACCTAGCACAGTGACATGCAGATAATGGTTGCCTCATAAATACATATTGAATGCATGAGTAAATGAATTGTGCTGGGTGCTGGAAATGCAGTGGAGAAAACAGAATGTGAAGTTCATGCTTTCACTGACCTTATAGTCAGACTGTGCTATTAACAGAAAATCAATTCGACTATCACTCACAGTTGTGGCTACCACCATAAAGAAGAAATAGCAAATGCTATTGTCTTCATGAATTTTTTTATATTCCAATAAATCTTGATGCTTTAAGAACTCTTTGTTTTTTAGGAATCTCATACAGAGCATTCAGACTAAAGGGTGACAG
This sequence comes from Mandrillus leucophaeus, assembly GCF_000951045.1. Classification (NCBI taxonomy): domain Eukaryota; kingdom Metazoa; phylum Chordata; class Mammalia; order Primates; family Cercopithecidae; genus Mandrillus; species Mandrillus leucophaeus. The sequence continues at coordinate 105,863 of NW_012105187.1, forward strand.
AAAGAGGCAGAGGAAAGCAGAAAGAGCAAGAGTGACTGAGACCTGCCTTCACCTTCATAGAAGCCTTTTCTGATACATGTCAGAGAGTGACATAAAGTCTCCCCTCTTTATACAGAAGTATGAAAAGACATCTATCCCTCATTTTGAGAGCTTCCAACTGATCCAAGTGTCATCCAGAAGAGGAAGTGGCCCATGTGTGCGGGACCTCAGGGTGCCAGCCCTCACCCATACACCTCCAGGGCTGCAGGTCATTAGCCAGAATAAAGGATGTCCACATTCACAATCTGTGGGCCTGCCATCCTCTTCTTAAGTAAAAGAGCACAGGGAAAATGATAAGTTGCTCCCAAGAGGGCTCCCAAAGCCATTTCCAATCCAAATGATTCGTGGATACAATACTTCTCTTCCCAGATGAAGATCACAAGCCAGCTAGTCCCACCCAGTGACTTTGACAAGTGGTCCCTCCGCCAACCAACAGAGTACAGACCAGGAGGCCCTGCACCCTCCTTCAGAGCTCATGGTTTTCCATGAGGCAATCTTGTTTAAATCCCATCTCTGCTCCTAGCAACTTTGTGATCATCAGCAAGTTGCTTACCCTCGCTGACTCCCAACACTGTATTGTGAAATGGAGCTGATGATGTCTACCTCATAGGGTTGTTTGAGGACTGACTGCATATAATGTAGTCCAAGAGCACAGCATAAGGCCAGGAACAGATGGAGGGTGGGGGACTTTAGTTGCTTTCCCTCCTTCTATCTTTTCCCCAAATTTCCCAGGACATGAAGGAAGTGGTTGATCAGGAGTGGTATAGTGAATAATTTATTCCTGGGAAAATTCTGAATGTATTTTCTCCAACAAATTATATGGTCCTTGGGGGCAGAATGAAAAGGGCATCACAAGTCCCAGCTACATGGGAGGCTGAGGTGGGAGCATCACCTGAGCCTGGGAGGTCGAAGCTGCCATGAACCGAGATCGCACCACAGCACTCTAGCCTGGGCAACAGAGTGAGATCCTGTCACAAAACAAAACAAAACAAAACAAAACAAAACACAACAAAACCCCACAAGATCCGTTTAATTCCTAACGCAGATGTAGTCCTTCGGAGGATACCTGTGTGTTATATGTTTATTATTAATAGGGAGCAATAAGACTTCTTTCCATACCCTCTACACGCACACCCTGAGTTACTGACAGATACGTGCTTTAAAAATATTAGTGAGCCTTTATTGCACACTTACTATGTGACAGCAGGGCTAGGAATTGCAAGCCTCATTCTACAGGCAAAGTAATGGAGGCAGGAAGATGCCAGCACTACACATCTTGTCAATGGCTTCAAAATATGTGATGCTTACTGGTGTCACGTGGAGATTCGGAACACAAAGACTCAACAATTTGCTTAAATGTCAGAGGAAAATCAGAGAGTCTATACGAGTCATTTTTTCAAGAATTGTATTTGTGTCAAAATATGGATTTGGGTAGGTAGAAATGGGAACAGTAGAAAAAAAGAAAAAAGATTGAAGAGATGTAGGACTGCCAGACTTAGCAAATAAAAATACAGGCACCGGGTTTAATATGAATTTCAGATAAGCAATGGATACTTTTTTAGCCTGAGTATGCCCAAATATTGCATGGGACATATTTAGCTGATACTAAAAAAGTTATCTGTTGCTTACTTAAAATTCAAATTTAACTGAACATCCTATGTTTGATCTAGCAACACCCCCTGTTCCCCGCCTCCAACCAAAATGGGATGGATCTGGGAATTTGAATACTCAACACTGGAGCTGGGACTGGGGTTGGGACAGGGTCCCAGCAGAGATGAGAGGAGCATCTGCTTTGGTGGGGGAATTACTCTTCTCCAGTCCTGCCTCCCGAGGCCCCATCCTGGACTTTCTGAGGGTGAAAGTGAGCTCTGAGTGCTGAGTCCCTGCAGGTGAAGGGAGGAGCAAGAAGAGTCCAGGGGGCTACAGAAAGTGGGGAGGGAAGGGGAACCACAAGTCCTCTGGGCACCTTCAGGAGGGGAGAGGATGGCTGGGTGTAAAACTTCAATTATACTTGGTCTAAATGGGCACTGATGGCCTCATCTGACAAATTCAGTGCCAGTGATGGTATTGTTTCTGTGAGACGTGATGATTCTACTTCCAGCTCTCATCTGTCGAAGAAATTTGGAAATTAAACCCATTCATATGCTGCGAACTAGGGACTGGTGTGGCGCCATGGATAGTGAGGAGGGATAGAGGCCCCAGAAGAACACAGGAAAGGTCCCAGCAGAGGAGAGATGGCACTCTCTGATTAGGGTAATCTGAGGTGGTTTAATAAAGGGACAACTTACAAAGGCAGCGGAGAGTGCAGGGAGGTTGTGAGGGAAAGTACAGTACCCAGAGCTAGTTACATAGGGGCTCCAGGACCAACACTGGGCTCTGAGGATAAGGTGCCTAGTAGCTGCATCCAAGGACAGCATTGGGAAATCAGACCTCTTTGCCAGGGGTTTGGGCCATAATCATGAAAGACACAATCCCAAACACTATAATCTTGAAGGCTGAAATCCTGAAAGATCACAATCCCTAAAGTCTAAAATTCAAAAAATCACAAGCCTGAAAGATCAAAATCCTGAAAACACAATTCTGCAAAAAAAAAAAAAAAAAAAAATTTATTCTTTAAAAACATTTATTTACATTTTAAACGGGGATGTATTTGGGAGACATAAAAGCACAACAGAACTCTTCATAGGCCACTTGACAAGATAAAATAGACAATAATAACATTTTTGTCAGTGTAAATACTCAGCTATACTAATGACAGTCACACAAACATAACAGTATGAGCAGATGAACCATAGTCATAAGGAAGTCAGTCAAAAGCAAAATATATAATGCATATCACTATGCTTGGTAATGGTGTGCACCCAGCTTTATAACTGCAGTCATCTGAAATATTATGACACACAACCTAAGTATTTTGACAAGATCAATCAAAAACCACACTAGGCCACTACTACCATATACGCAGTTGCCCGAAGAGCTAAGATCTTGAGAAATGTTATCTGTCATAAAAGCAGGTATACAAAAAGGACATCTCTTTGTTTACTGAGAAAGCTTCAGTGTTTTTACATACATGGACAAAGTCAATGAAGGAGTCAAATTTGCAAAAAATGCATAAAATAAATTAGAATTCTCTAAAAGTCTTTACACAATTTATACCCCCAGTATTGGAAATGATGCAAAGATGGAATACATAACAAATTGTCCAAAAAAATGGTGACAATTTAAAATAGTAGGGGAACAAAACAAAACAAAAAAACTTTAAAAATTCAACATATGTAAAGGTATATTACATATTATGGGCAATTGCTCGGAGGTAGTCCATAAGAGTGGACCGACTTTTACGATCATGATATTTTGAAGTCTTGCATCTTGAATAGCTGTTTTCTTTTTATCTTTTAGGGTGTGTCTCTCCTTGGAGAATTGCTCACACTCATTTTCTGTATGGCACTACTTTTTTTAAAATTCTTATATAATTTGATATAAATGGACATGAGTGCTCCCTATTAAATTTTCTCATCTTCTATGGCATGTTTCTATGTTGCTTCGGGTATTCGTAAATCCCTTCTGCATGCATTCATATATAAGACCACAAATTTGGCAGAAACAATCTAGTGTGCAAACAGCAATACCTTTGTGTGTCTTCTTATTCTACTGTGTATGTAACTGTTTTCAAATCTGTCATTAACTTTGCTGATTTCTTCAGGCAAATGCAGCTTTAATTCATTAAAAGCTCCTGGAATTTCAACAGTCGGAAAGAATGCCAATGCAGAAAAATGATGCATTTTTAAATGGAGTTTTTGTCGTTGCTATGTAGCGTGGTCAATCCAACTTATCTGAATTTTCCGCCAAATTCAAATAAAGACAATAGTAAGGTGATAGATTTGCCTAACCTGATGCAAATAATGATGCAACTATCTTGTGTTTAACAGAAAATTCACCAACTCGTTCCCCAGAACTCAGCTTTCAGGATTTCAACACTCAGGATTTTGTTCTTTTGGAACTGTGATTTTTCGGGCTTTTAGATGTTAGAGATTTTGATCTTTAGGAATTTTTATCTTTCAGGATTTCAATATTTGAGATTATGGTATTCAAGATTGTGTTTTGGGGGGTGATGAAGGGCAGTACTTCCAGGTGACTGAATCTTCACAGCTCCAGGAAACCCTGGAAGGGGGAAATAAGTACCCAGACTTTGTCCGTCTCCTTTTCTTGGATTTCCTACCAAGACTTCCCATTGGTTGAATTCATTCATCAGCCAGAGTGAGGAAACCCATTGATGTAGTCCATTGAGGTTGGCTGTGGGGATAAACCTCAGGGTAGAGAAGGGTAGATACTGAATGTGGAGCAGCAGATAGAAGATACGCAGCAAATATAAACAATCCACACTGGAGTCAGGGAAACTTCCTCCAGGGAACATGCCTGAGCCAAGGTAGGAGGAGAAACAGCAATCCCATACACAATCAGGAAGGGGAGGGGGTGAGCTGGGAGGTGGTTTAGACTATAGAAGAAGCACACATCGTCTGAACATGAGCAGGAGGCCAGCACGTTCCCAGAACCACAAGAAGTGTAGTAAAACCTATGTAGACAGGAAGGGTAGTGGGGAGAGTGATGATAATTACAGGATTCCAAAATGTGATAATTAGCATTTATTAAGGACTTACTATGTGCAAGACAAGTGCCTAACGCTTCACATGTGTTGTTTATTCATGTATTTATTTATTTCAGAGCAGGAGTGGAAGTTTATTTAAGAGCTTTAGAGCAGGAAAGAAAGTACACTTGGAAGAGACCCAAGCAAGAAACTTGAAGGACAAGTGCACACATGTGTTATTTCATTTTCCCAATAAACCTGTGAAGTAAATATGTTCATATTTAATGAGTAAAAAGACAAAAGCTTACAAAGTTTAAGTAAACATCCAAGGTTCCACAGTTGGTAATTGCAGATCTGAGATTTGAACCCTGGAAGCCTGTTAACCATGCCTGTTACCACTATTAACTATGACTCTTTTCTGCTTTTTGTATGCCACAAAATAACTTTGGTCCCCCCCAATCTTGCTGCACATTGAAATTCCTGGGAGAGTTTTATAGATAGATGGGTAGATGATTGATTGACAGATAGATAGATAGATAGATAGATAGATAGATAGATAGATAGATAGATAGATAGATAGATTTCTTTAAGCAGTTTTAGGTTCACAGAAAAATTGAGCAGAAAATACAGGGAGTCCCCATATACTCTGTTCCCACATGCATAACCTCCCTACTATCAACAACCTGCACCAGACTGGCACATTTGTTACAGTAGATGAAGGTATTCTGACACATCATCATCCAAAGGGGTTAGGAAGATTCTTGAGCCCAATGAATAGGCAGAGCACTGAGGATTTTTTTGGACAATGTAATTATTCCATATGATACTCTAATGGTGGATATATTTAATGATACATTTGTCAAAACCCCTAGAATGTGCAATACCAAGTGATCTGTAATTTAAACTTTGTACTTTGTTTGTTTCTTCTGTTTGATATTCTCAGAGCTTCCTAGATCTGTGGTTTCGTGTCTGACATTAATTTGGGGGAAAATTCTTAGGCATTATGGCTTCAAATATTTCTTTTATTCTTTTCTCTCTTCTCTTTCCATTCTTCTCATTATGTGTATGTTAACATGTATGTAAAACTTTTTGTAATTGTCCCACAGTTCTTGAATATACTGGGTTTTTTTTCTATCTCTTTCCTCTTTGGTTTTCCGTTTTGAAGGTTTCTTTTGACAAATCTTCGAGTTCAGGGATTGTTTTCACAGACATGCCCAATCTACTAATAAATCTATCAAAGGCATTCTTCATTTCTGTTACAGTGTTTTTGATCTCTGGCATTTCTCTGCTTACAGTACTCATCTGTTCTTGTATGTTGTCTACCTTTTCCATTAGAGCCCTGTGATAGTTAACTTTAGGTGCCAACTTGGCTGGATTAAGAACTACTTTGATAGCTGATAAAGCATTATTTCTGGGTGTGTCTGTAAGAGTGTTTCTGGAGGAGACTGGCATGTGAGTCTGTGGACTGAGTGGGTAAGATCTGCTCTCAAAGTGGGTGGGCACCATCCTATCAGTTAGAGGGCCAGATAGAACAAAAAGGCAGAGGAAAGGCAAACTCTCTCTCTCTCTTTCTCTCCTTGTCTCTCTCTCTCTCTCTGTCTCTCTCTCTCTCTCTCTCTCTCTCTCTCTCTCTCTCTCTCTCTTTCTCTTTCTCTCACCATCTCAGAGCTGGGACACCATCTTCCTACCCTTAACATCAAACCTCCAGGCTTTCTTGCCTTTGGACTCCAGAACTTACACCAGCAAACCCCTGGTTGTCAAGTCTCTTCAGACTCAGACTGAGAATTACACTATTGGCTTCCCTGGTTCTAAGGCTTTTGAACGTGTACTGAGCAATGCTATCAGCATCTCAGGGTCTCCAGCTTGCAGATGGCCTGTTGTGGAACTTCTCAGTCTCCATAATTACATGAGCCAATTTCCCTAATAAATCCCCTCTCATCTATCTATCTATCTATCTATCTATCTATCTATCTATCTATCTATACATACATACATACATATATATCTGTGTGTATATATAAACCAAGTGTGTGTGTATATATATAGTTTTTAATTCATTGATCATTTCAACATTCCTGCCATATTTGGGCCTAGTTCTGATGCTTGTTCTGTCTTTCCAAACTGTGTTTCCTGTCTTTTAGTAAGCTTAGTAATTTTTTTTTTTTTAAGTTGGACCTGATCTGCTGGGGTAAAAGAACATTTGGTAAATAGGCTTTTAGTAGTGTAGCCATAAAGTGGAAGAGGAAGGAAAGTATTCTGTGGTCCTATTATCAGGCTCTAGGCTTTTATCTTTTAGTCTGTGCCCTGGGCTGTGAACTTTACAAGTGCTTCTCAGTTTTTCCTTTTTTACCCTCTTTGGTACAGAATGACTGGGGGGACCATAGTTGAGTATTTCCTTTCCCCATGTGAAAGGCTGGACTGGCTGGAGTTGAGTGTTTTCCTTCCCCCAGGTTGATCAGACGTCGATAAAACTCCAGTATGTTAGGTTCTGGTAACATAGGTTCTTCTCTTGGGGCAAGTCTTTTTGAGAACAGAATGCTCTGGCATATTTCAAAATGGTTACTTTTTTCCTCCCCAGAGCCTGAAATAATTTTTATCTGATCTTCACTGATAACCATAGAGTTCCTGAAGGCAAATCTCACAAAGTGTGGGGCCCCCTGTGACAGGTCTCCCTGAAGTTTTTGTCTCTCAGACCTGTCCACACTGAGCCTCCAGAAACCTGCCATCACTGATCAGGCTTTCCTACACAATGTTGGCTCCTACTCAGGTGGGTTTCTGCTCTGGTGAGTTCTGATTCTCTGTTTCTGCCTGTCTGTCCCCCCAGTTTGGGGGGCAACAGTTTGCCCTGTGACCTCACTTCTCTGAAGGATCTAAGAAGAGTTGTTGATATTTTCGTTTTTCAGCTATTTACTTGTTGTTAAGATGGAATGATGACTTCTACGCTCCTAAAAGACCAGATGAGAAACTGGAAGTTCCTGGGAGATTTTTTAATGCTGGAGCCTAAGCGCCACCCAACATTCTGATTTAACTGGTCTAGGGTCGAGCCCAAGTGATTCTAACTTGCAGCCAGAATTGAGAACTATTGATTTGTATCACATACACTTTATTGGTGAAAAAGGAGAGAGATAGGCAATCAGAATGGGCACAGAGGACTTTATCTTTGGTCAGTCCAGTCAGCCTTCTCCGGACTGGCTATAGTTCTGTAGGTCTTATTAAAAGAAGTGTTATCCATGTGGCATTTGTTGTTCTGCTCCTGGCCCTGCCATTCTCAATGATCTCTGTGTATTTATGCTAGGAATTAGTGACATAGACAGCTTTAGACTTTTCTTTAGTTGTCTTACTAATGATAACTCAACATTTCTGTGGCTTCAAGAACAGTGCCAGTTTGCCTCAATCTCTTTAGTCTGCAGTGACTCTGGGATTCTCTCCAGGAACGTGACAGCAAATGTACTTTACCAACTTCTTAAAAATGAACAGGGTTATATCTTTCTCCCAAAGAAATATGTTTGTAAATTTTTCTCACACCTACATACTCTCTCAATTTAGCCCAATCTCTGTGGCATTTTACTTGGTTTATTATAGCATCACTGTCAAACTTAAAGGTTTTTCTATGACATCATCTTTCCCCAATCTTTATTTAAAAAAAGAAAAAGAAGAATGTTGTAGCAGGTAGGTACTCCATGAACTAAAATATGTCAGCAATGTCACATTATTTGTATGTTTTAAAAAATTTTTTAGCTGGGTGTCAGGGCACATACCTGTAGTCCTAGCTACTCAAGAGGCTGAGGTGGGAGGATCACTTCAGCCCAGGACTCTGAGGCTCCAATGAGCTTTGATCCCACCACTGCACTCCAGCCTGGGCAACAGAGGGAGATCTTATCTCTAAAATTAAAAAATATATTTTTAAAAAATTTAACAACTTTATTGAAATACAATTCACCATACAATTCACTCCTTTAGGTTGTATAAGCTATAGTTTTTAACTGTATTCACAGGTTTTCACAGTCAGTACAATCTAATCCTAAAACGTTTTTGTTGCCCCCAAATGAAACCCCATACCCACTGGCCATCACTCCCCATTTCTCCTCACTATGCTCCCCAGCTCTGTGCTACCACTAAACTACTTTCCATCTCTATAGGTTTGCCTTTTCTAGACATTTCACATAAATGGAATCATACAACATTTAGTCTTTTGTTAACTGACTTCTTTCACTTAACAGAATGTTTTCAAGATTAATCTAAGTCATAACAAATACTCATTCTTTCTTATCACTGAATAATATTCCATTATATGGATACACCACACTTTATTCATCCATTTATCAGTTTATGAACATTTGAGTTGTTTTTCACTTTTTGTCTACTATAAATAGTGCTGCTGTAAACATTCATGTGTAAGTTTTCATGTGGATTTATGTTTTTATTTTCTTTTAGTGTCTATCTAGGGGTAGAATTGATGAGTTATATGGTAAGTCTGTTTAACACTTTGAGAAACTACCAGAGTGTTTTCCAAAGCAGTTTCACATTTGCACCAGGCATGTAGAAGTGTTTCAATTTCTCCACAACCTCAGCACAATTTGTCATTGTCTGTCTTTTTTATTATAACCATCCTAGTGAGTGCGATGTGAAACCTCACTGTGGTTTTCATTTGCATTTCCTTAATGGCTAATGATGTTGAACATCTTTATGTATGCATACTGGTTGTTTGTGCATCTTCTTTAGACAAATGTCTATTCAAATCCCTTGCCCATTTCTAAGTTGGATTATTTTTAGTTTTTTATTTTTAAGTTGTGCTTTTAATATATTCTGGATACAAGTTTCTCATCAGATATGCGATTTGCAAATATTTTCTCCCATTCTGTAGGTTGTTTTTATACTTTCTTAGCATTATTTGCAGCATAAACTTTTAAGTCTTGATATAGTCAATTTTCTTATTTTTTCTTTTGTAAGTTGTACATTTGGTCTTATATCTGAAAAACCATTGCTTAAACAAAAGCCACAAAAATTTACTCCTATGTTTTCTTCTGAAGGTTTTGTAGTTTTAACTCCTACATTTAAGTGTATTATTCATTTCGAGTTAATTTTTGTGTATGGTGTGAGGAGGGGTATCGATTTCATTCTTTTGCTTGTATATATCCAGTTATCCCATCTTCATTTGTGGAAAAGACTATTCTTTCCCCCATATAATTGTCTTCCATACTCCTGGCAAAGAATCAACTTATGATCAACATAAAGGTTTATATCTGAACTCTCAGTTTTATTTCATTAATCTACTTGTCTGTTCTTATGCCAGTACCACACGGTTTAATTATCATAGCTTTGTAATAAGTTTTGACATAAGGAAGTGAGAGTCCTCCAATTTGTTCTGTTTTTTTCTTTTTCCAGATTGTTTTGGCTAAGTTGGGGCTGTTGTATTTCCATATTTTAGGATCAGCTTAATTTCTGCTAAATAAATAAATAAGTAAATAAACAAATGTCAACTGGATTTGATAAAGATTACAGTGACTCTGGAGTTCAACTTAGAGTGTATTGTCATCTTAACAGTACTAAGGCTTTCAATCCATGAACATAGGATGTCTTTCCATTTAACATAGTAAAATTGAGACATATATTCTTAAGACTAAAATTGGCATTACAGGTAAGTCTTGCTTTGGATAACAGCTTAATTAACCCATTTTTATATCAGATCACTTTTTCATAGCTAATATTAATAAATATTCATAGAAATTCTTGGCCACCCTCCACCCATACGTACAATTTAAAATGATGCAAGGCCACATGCCAAAAGTATTTCAGTTACATTGAAAAGGTAGAACAATTTAAAAAATTCGAAGTGAAGAAAATAATCTTGGAAAGGGAATGACTTTCTAAGCATCACACAAAGGCAAAATACTGAAAGAAAAATAATGATGTATTATACTACTTAATGATCTAAAGTTTCTATTCTTCAAAGTTTCTCATAAACAAAATTAAAAGTACAATTTAGAAAGAAGACTACATAGAAGATACTTGACAAAGTGAATAATTCCAATATATAAAGAGCTCCTTAAAAATGACAAAATGTGAACACTTCAAATTTTTTGTAATGGAGAAAGAACATGAGCAGTCACACAAATCATTATCTACCAATAGAGAGTGTAAATATTTGACTTCAGAAGTAGTCAAAAAAATCCAACATAAAGCAGGAGAGTTAATTTCTTACCTATGAAACTGATAGAGCTATTTGTTTGTTTGTTTTTTAAATAAAGAGACTGCCTCGTGTTAAGTGTGAGGGAAAACAGACATTCTCATAGAGAAAAGAAAATTGTAAGTTGATACAGTCCTTCTAGAATACAATATGCTAATATATTTCAAACTCTTAAAAATATGAAGACTTTTAAACCAGTTATTCAAGTTCTAGATATTTAAGGAATCAATCAGAGATGTGTGCAAAGCGCTGATCACAAATTGATTTTACTGTTGTTAATTGCAGTGAATAAAAATGCTAACTGTCCAGTAAGAGGGGTGCAATTAGATAAATCATGGTGCGTGTTGCAGACAAATATTTAATAATATGAGAAAATATCCAGAATGGAAGTCAACGCAAATACAAAAGCTTCATTATGCTATGACTCAAGTTATGACTAATACTATGCATATACATGAATCTATATTGTTATGAACATAATAATATAATGTATATGCATATTAAAAATGCCAGAAGTTGGGAGGCTGAGGAAGGAGAATTGCTTGAACCTGGGAGATGGAAGTTGCAGTGAGCCAAGATTGCACCACTGCACTCCAGCCTGGGCGACAGAGCGAAACTCCGTCCAAAAAAAAAATTCCAGAAGTTTAACATTGATTACTCTGTGTCAAGATTACAAAGTGCTATTTATTTTATTCTTTCTTCTTTTCTAAAATTAACTTTCCCACAATTAACTAAAATTAAGTATACACATACATACACACCCAGGTATTTCACATATTTCAAGTAATAATTATGTATACATTTTTACAGTAATATTTAGAAGGAAGAAAATAACTCTGTCTATATATATAAAGGAAGAAATTGTATGTGTGACATAGATCTTTGGAGTATTAGTCATATTAAAAGTGGAAGCAAACTAGAAATAAGCCAAAGGAAAACTTGGAAACAATCTTGGATACTTTAACCACATAGAGTATTAGATACTAGTTTAAATAATTACCATAAATCAATATGATGCTATATTTGTAAAATAAGTAATTTCATCTAAGTAAAAATGCAGCATCAGAATGAACTAATACACTAGGGTGTCAATTATGCAAAACTCTCATATGCATGTAAATGAGTTCAAGATAAACTACAAAAAAAATAGCTTGTTATAGTAAAAAGAGTGTGAGTCTTTTTATTTATGATGCTTTCATTGCATTATTTATCAAATAATATGAATTATGACATAATTGGGTTTCTCACAGGACACTACTATTAAACTTATAATACATTTGATTACTCATTTTTAAATTGGCTTATGTCTTAAAGTTCAATTCTATTTTGCTTCTGGTCTTTTTCAACCCACATCATTTATCCAAAATTTTTTTTAAAAGTGACATCCTACAAGTGCTATTTTGCTGTTCTGTTCTTTATGGGAAGTGAAAAAAGGCTCCCTCATCTCTATGTATTCAGGGCCCAGCACACAGCCAGTAGTACTTACTGCATATCAGTGAGATTAATTCAAGTATAAAAATTAGTAAAACATGGCTGAGCATGGTGGATCACGCCTGTAATCCCAGGACTTTGGGAGGCCGAGGCGCACAGATCACGAGGTCAGGAGATCAAGACCATCCTGGCTAACACGGTGAAACCCTGTCTCTACTGAAAATACAAAAAATTAGCCGGGTGTGGTGGCGGCGCCTGTAGTCCCAGCTACTCGGGAGGCTCAAGCAGAATGGTGTGAACCTGGGAGGTGGAGCTTGCAGTGAGCCAAGATTGCACCGCTGCACTCCAGCCTGAGCAACAGAGCGAGACTCCATCTCAAAAAACGAAAAAAAAAATTGGTAAAACATAAGCCTCAATTTCCACTCAGACGTGGGTAACTGGCAGATGCCTGTAAGGCAAATCTCTCCTTTCAATTTGTATTTGTTTGTTTGTTTGTTTGTTGAGACCTGGTCTCATTTTGCTGCCCAGGCCAGAGTTCAGTGGCATGATTATGGCTCACTGTAGCCTCAGGCTCGCAGCACCACAGCTATTTTTTTTAGGTGGGGTTTCACTATGTTGCCCGCTTTTTAGATGTATTTGCTACCCCTTGTCTTTGCTTCCGCTTTAATCTCTTGTCTTATTTTTTCGTCACACTTCTCCATCTCCTTTTTCTCCCTCCTCTACCTCTCCCTAACCTTTTTTCTCCTCTTTCTATCCTACTTCACCTCTTCTCTTTTCCTCATATACTCAGACTCCTCTGCATTCCTGCCTTCATATTTCCCGCCTCCCTCCTTTTCCTCCACTTTCTCTGCCCAGTCCCATCTTCTTGTTCTTCCTATTCTTGTCACTTTTGTCTCTGCCTTCTGTTCCCTTTTTTCATTGGATGCATCATAAAAACACCAAGTTGGAAGCCATTGCTAACTGTTCCTCTTCTTATTTCCCTTCTCCTCTTCTTATTTTTAGTAATAGAACCTGCTACATTTTAGCTGCGCCCCTGGTTACCCAAGTAGAAACTTCATTCCCCAGCCTCCCTTGCAGCTGGGTGAAGACATGTAGCTGAGTTCCGCCCAAAGGAATGCAGGCAGAAGTAATGGAAGTAACTATTTGACCTCTCTTCCTCTTTCTCCCTGCTATTTTCTTCCCACACTCATTCTCTCAATAATCATTTCTCATTGCAAGGCCTTTAATGCTATCATTAGATCACTCACAAATTTCTCCCCAGCCAATCTCCTTGAACTCCTGATCCACACATCTAACCCTATATGACACTTAAATGTCTATTAGGAATATCACTTTTGGCATGTCCCAAATGAAACTCTTGGTCTTCCCTCTAATCCTGCTCCTCTGGAAGCCTTTCCACCTCCTTTAATAGCAGCCCTACTCTTCCAGTCACTCAGGCCAAAAGGCTGACAACTGTCCTGGACTCGTCTCTCTCACACCATATCTCACTCTGTCAGCAAATCCTGTTGGCTCTACCTTCAAAATACATCCCCAGTCTGCCTGCCCACTTGAAGTCAACCTCACTGCTGTCACTCAGTGTTGGCTACTAAAGTCTTTGCACGAACTAACTGCTGTCACTCAGTGTTGGCTACTAAAGTCTTTGCACGAACTA
>NW_012105187.1:120365-121465 GCF_000951045.1 Mandrillus leucophaeus
GTCCCAGCTCTCGGGAGGCTGAGGCAGGAGAATGGTGTAAACCCGGGAGGCGGAGCTTGCAGTGAGCTGAGATCCGGCCACTGCACTCTAGCTTGGGCAACAGAGCCAGACTCCGTCTCAAAAAAGAAAAAGAACAGGCCCCAGGGCCTCTGAACTGACTATCCATCCCCTCTGTTTGCTTTCCTTCAAATACCTCCACCACTTGCTGTTTTGCTTCCTCATAGTTTCACTTGGTAGGCTCCCTCTTGATGCGGCCCACCTGACCCCCGTCTTTAAATTTCATCTACTCTTCCTAAGTACCAACACTTACCTTGCTTAACTTTCCTCCTGCTTACTATTACCCTCTAGTATTCTCTGTCTTTATGGATGTTGGTTTTCTTGCCCACCCCACCCTGCTCCCAACTCATGAGGACAGGGATTTTGGTCTTATTTGTTCACTGACTAATGGAGCATAACTTCCTACTTCCAGGTCTGCTGAACAGCTGAGGCTTTAACATGAAAGACACATAATCTTCTACTTTGAGTCACAGTCATTTGGTCCCTGTTAAAAGAGCTAAACAAAATCCTCGCTGATTATTTCAGTTTCACAAAATGTATTTTTTAAAAGACTTGATTCTCAAGAAGAGAGAATTTTCAGTGAGCAGAAAGAATGAAATTCTCTCTGTTTATGTTTCTCATTGCTTTGGGTTCACTTCTGCTGTAGACATCAAATCATTTCAAGATTCCTGTCTCACGTGTCCATGTGAAGAGTCCACCAAACAGGCTTTGTGTGAGCAACAAGGCTGTTTATTTCACCTAGGTGCAGTCGGGCTGAGTCCGAAAAGAGAGTGAGCAAGGGTGGTGGGATTATCATTAGTTCTTATAGGTTTGGGGATAGGTGGTGGAGTTAGCAGCCATGTTTTGCGGGCAGGGGGTGGATCTCACAAAGTACATTCTCAAGGGTGGGGAGAATTACAAAGAACCTTCTTAAGGGTGGGGGAGATTACAAAGAACCTTCTTAAGGGTGGGGGAGATTACAAAGAACCTTCTTAAGGGTGGGGGAGAAACAAATCACAATGGTGGAATGTCATCAGCTAAGGCTATTTTCACTTTTGTGGATC
>NW_012105187.1:122440-239647 GCF_000951045.1 Mandrillus leucophaeus
TCATAAAGCAATGAAAATATTACACAACGAAAAACACTGTGGAGGTGATGAAAAAACATACTTAAAAAAAAAAAAATATATATATATATATATATTTCTGTTCATGTGATAGGAGAAGACTGGCAGAGCATAAACATTTGCTGCAAGCCTATTATGTGCCAGGTGATTGTCTTAGTCACTTTTGTCCATCGGGGTCCTGGTGAAGACTCTCATTGTGGCTTGCAGATGGACAGTTTCTCTCTGTGTGCTCATAAGGCAGTGAGAAAGGAGAGCTCTTTCTCTCTTCTTATGAGGTCATTAATCCCAACATGAGGGCCCTATCCTCATGACCTCATCTAACACTAATTACCTCCCAAAGACCCCATCTTCAAATACGAACACATTGGGGGGGGGGGTTAGGGCTTCAATGTATGAACTTGGGAGGGACACAATTCAGTCTATAGCAGTAATTAAGAACAGCGACAAGTAAAACTGGGTGTGTAGTATATGCCAGGCACTGTACTAGGCACTTAGGCGAGCCTGAGAGAAAATCTCCACAGAAAGGAAAAAGGAAAGCTGAATTTCCCAGGGTCTCCTCCAGAGGAAGGTTGTGCTGTTCTTTACCCAAATCATCTTGAAAGCCCACTGTGTCCTAAAGCTGATGGAGTACAGAATGGAAGAGCTGACCCAGGGCTCAGCTCCAAGACTTACCTCTCTCCCAGGCTGCAGCTCCAGTAAAGACCCACCAAAAATCAAATGTTAAACGTTCTTCTCAACCTGTGAATTCAAGGAGTATCTTATAACTTAAACACACTACATACTTATACCAGGCACCATGTGAGGAACTGGGATATGACCTCTGCCCTCTCAGGCCTATTGGAGAGACACGTAAATGCCACCAACTGTTGAGTAAAACATATGGGGATAGAGCTTTTACCCCCGAGCAAGAGTGCAGAATCAGCCTGCCTAACACAGGACCTGATATGAACTACATGTTCAATGAAACGTTTGTGGTGATGACAACTGAATGAGAACTGTTTGCAGAGTGTCAACAGAAACTCTCAGAGAACTCAAGCAGAGGGAAAAATGATCATTTCCTCCTTTCTCTTGCTATGTGCTAGGCCCACATTGTTCCAGAATTACTAGAGAGTCAAAAATAGCTCCTTTTTCCATTTTCAGACAGCAGGATGTCCTTTCTTAAAACTTACCCAGGAATTACTTAGCGAATATTTCCTATTGTAGATATCACCCACTCCCTAAAGTGGAAATGTCACTTAAAGAAAATCAGACTAAATAAGATGATTTAAAGTTTTATTGAGTAAGCTTCACAAATGGGCATGTTGATTGACATATCCAGGTGCTCATTACAAATCAGACAACCAAAGCTTCATTTTAAAAGTTAAAGCAATCTTGCTGCTCATAAAATATTTTTTAAGCCTTAAATCTGTTCCTAACCAACATTTAATTTCATTTGGTGATATCTATTTATCCATTGCTAGATACCTCCTTTTCAGAAAGAACCTAAGGTACTGTTTTATTCCCATTACAAAGCTCCATCTAAACCACCACAGTGATTCATGGAAAGAACATCAGACTTAACACCAGAAAATTTGTTCAAATCAAGACAGTAACACTTCCTAGCTATATGTCCTAGAGGAAATCAAAATGTCTCTAACCTTAGTTTCCTCATTAGCAAAATAAGGATAACAATGTTGACCTTAAAGGATTGTTTTGAAAATTAAATAAAATATGCAGATGTAATGTATACATTATAAAGCACCAGAAAATGTAAGGCAGTATTATTATTCATGTACGAAGATGGTTCATTCATTATTCAATGCATATTTATTGAACATTCCCACTTGGCAGACTTTTTGCTTGGCAATGAAGATACAAAGTCAAGAAAAGATAGCCATCACCCGTAAGGAGCCTACATTCCAGTGGAGGAACCAAAACTAAACGGTGGAGGAAAGCTCTGGGTGCTTGGGAGCCAGAAAGAGCTCCTAGACTGGGTATGGGAAGTGAGGGAGGCCTGGGAGCCTCCTGAGGGGTTGACACCAGAAGGAACTCCATCGCTACACATTCAGCAAGAGTAAACAAATCTGAGTCCCTCCTCTGCGGGGTGGTCCACACACTCCACAGTCCTGGGCCCTAAGACAGTTCAAAAGCATCCCAACCCCTTAAGGCAGGCTTTCTCAACCTCAGCACCATTGATATTTGGTCTGGATAATTCTTTGTTGCAGGGGCTGTCCTGTGCAAGGTAGGTTTGGCAGCATCCCTGGTCTTGACTCACTAAATGCCATAGCATGCGCCCCACAAAGCTGTGACACCAAAAACTTCTTCAGACACTGCTAAATGCTCTCTGCAGTGCAAAATTGCCCCCTAGTTGAGAACTACTGCCTAAGGTCATGGAAAACCAATGCAGTTGGTTCTGGAAGGAGTGGAATTCATGCACTCAGTGCCCAGACTTATACTAGATGCTCAATAAATACTGAATGAATGAATGAGTGAATGAGCTTCCTGGAGCCCCTATATATGTTTTGGGACTCATCTGGAAGAGCCCTGGAAGGATAGTTAAGTTTTAAGGTGCCCAAATGAGAGGTACCAATAACACCACGTCCATTTATAAAGTGCTAGGTATAAATTGAATAAGCTTGGGCCAGTAGCTCACACTCTCTGAGTCTCAGGTTCCTCAGTTCTTAAATGGGGATGATAATCCCTGTGTTGCAAGATCATTGGGAAAATTAAATGAGAGAATTGTAACATATGCAGCATTAGGGGTCAAGGCACTCATTCTTTTGGTGGAATTGACAAAAGGAATCTTAGCAGAGTGTCGTCCCAGTTAGTGGGTAAGGCTTATGGACTAGTGTAGTCTGGGCATATACTGCTTTTGTTATAGACATATGAAATACACAATGCCAGGGACTGACATATCAGCTATACAACTCATCCCTCATAAGCAACCTGGTGAGTTAAAAGGCCCAGAACGTTGTGACTTGCCAAGGACTCTACAGCTAATAAGTAGTTCCCTGAACTCCAACAAATAAGTCCATCAGCACCCAGGGCTGGCCAACCTACTGGTCCCACCAGCTCCATCACACTGAGGCTTGTTTGAACTGTGGGTTTGGGGGAAATGCTTTCTATATTCTGTGTTCTGTAGTTTTGTATAGACATAGATCACCAGATCTGGAAATGTCTTCTGAAAATACCGGGAAGGGTCTCCAATTTTTAATTTCATCCTGAAATAAAACACAAATGATTCAGCATGCTTGCCCCAAATTATTCTTCCCCACTTCACAGCATATGGCCCTGAAGATCTCTTTGCTCGCTTGATTTCTATTGCAGAATGAATAAGGACTTTGGAATCTGACAGAGCAAGACTCCTCCCCTGACTCTTCAACTAATTGTGCAACCTTTGGCCACAATCTTTCTGCACTTTAGATTGTTCATTCATAAAATGGAAATAGTGCAATGCCACAATCCTCTACCTATAATTCCAAACTCTAGAAGAGCCCTGAACTGTAAGACTTTTTTGTGAGTTTGTAGCTAATATTTTTGTAAGCAAAAGTTGATCGAACTACTGTGGGCTATTTTTAGACATATGTAACTCTACATTCACTTTATCTAGCCGTCCAGTCTCCTGTGTTACTTCACAGAAGGGAGTCACTAGCTCCTGTTCAATTTGTTTTACCATTTATCCAACAAAAAAATAACAAAGAAGATGAAAGCCTGCTGGACATGTCCCTCATTAATTGCAAGGCCACAGTGATAGCCCTTTTACACAGAGGGAAGGAATTACTTTTCTTTCATCAAAATAAATTTTCTTTTTTTCATCATAGATATAAACTTAGAATTGGATTTTTTAAATTGTTCTCATTTCACATATAATTTGTAGGAATGAAAGCAATACTTACTTTTTATGCTTTTCTTCATCAATGTGTTCTCCCAAATTCCGGATGAACTTTAGCAGATCACCCACAGTGTTCTGGTAGAAATTGCCATTTTTTTTATAAAACTCATTCATTTTTTTCATAACATCTGCATTAATCTAAAAAAACAAAAAATAACACAAAAATGTGGTAGCAACACAACATAAATCATGATGGAATATTCATACCAAAAGGCAAAATATAAATCTGAATATATTCATATATTCTATAATTACCAACTAATAAAGCAAAATAATTTTAAAAGGGAAGTAAATGCTGTATACCAAAATGCTAACTATAATTGTGTCTGGGCCGGGCGCGGTGGCTCACATCTGTAGTCCCAGCACTCTGAGAGGTCTTAATGGGCAGATCACCCGAGGTCAGGAGTTTGAGACCAGCCTGGCCAACATAGTGAAACCTTGTTTCTACTAAAAACACAAAAATTAGCCAGGCGTGGTGGCACCGCCTGTAATCCCAGCTACTTGGGAGACGAAGGTAGGAGAGTCTCTTAAACCTGGGAAGTGGAGTTTGCAGTGAGCTGAGATCGCGCCACTGCACTCCAGCCTTGGCAACAGAGCGAGACTCCATCTCAAAATAATACTTTTTTTTTTTTTTTTTTTTTTTTTTTTGTGAGATGGAGTCTCACTCTGTCGCCAGGGCTGGAGTGCAGTGGCGCGATCTCAGCTCACTGCAAACTCCGCCTCTCAGGTTCAAGCAATTCTCCTGCCTCAGCCTCCTGAATAGCTGAGATTACAGGCACCTGCCACTATGCCCAGCTAATTTTTTTTTTGTATTTTTAGTAGAGACAGGGTTTCACCATGTTGGCCAGGCTGGTCTCAAACTCCTGACCTCGTGATTCGCCCACCTTAGCCTCCCAAAATGCTGGTCATTACAGGCATGAGACACTGCGCTCAGCAAAAAAATTAAAAATTTTTAAAAATTAAAACTATATATATAATTGTGTCTGCACGTGAGATTATAAGTATGTTCAAATGTGTGTCTGTATTTTCCAAGTAAATTGTTTTCATAAGAAATTAAATATATTAAAATATGGTTAAAAAATCTTTGACTACTATACTAGGAAATTTGCTATTATACTATACAATATTTTTATCCTGTGGCCACCCTTTCAAATTCGTACTTGATTACATTTCTTTCTTTAAAAGGGCTGTTCAGACTGAAACCAGGCCTGCAACCATGGCCAAAGTGAACGGTTTTTTTTGTTTGTTTGTTTTTGTTTTTCTAGGTATATTTCCAAAAGGAATAATTAATATTGTTAAAGTGATCACCCTGCCCAAAGCAATCTACACATTCAACGCAATCACCATCAAAATACCAACATCATTTTTCACAGAATTAGAAAAAACAATCCTAAAATTCACATGAAACCAAAAAAGAGCCCCAACAGCCACAGGCATCTTAAGGAAAAAGAACAAAGTTGGAGGCATCACATTATGATACACTTCCAATTATTCCACAAGGCTAAGATAACCAAAACAGCACAGTACTGGTATAAAAATAGACACATAGATCAATGGAACAGAACAGAGAACCCACAAATAAAGCCACGTATCCACAACCAACTGATCTTTGACAAAGTCAGCAAAAACACACACTGGGAAAAGGATACACTATTCAGTAAGTGGTGCTGGGACAACTAGATTGCCGTATGTAGAAGATTAAAACTAGACCTCTCTCTCACACTGTATACAAAAATCAGCTCAAGATGGATTAAAGACTTAAATGTAGGATCTGAAACTATAAAAATACTAAAAGAAAACCTAGGAAAAACTCTTCTGGACATTGGTCTAGGCAAAGAATTCATGACTAAGACCTCAAAAGCACAAACAACGAAAATAAAGAGAGATGGGGTTTAATTAAACTAAAACCTTCTGCACAGCAAAAGAAATAAACAGGGTGAACAAACAACCTGCAGCATGGGAAAAAAATATTTGCAAACTATGCATCCAACAGAGGACTGATATCCAGAATTTACAAGGAATTCAAACAACTTAACAATAAAAGATAATAACCTCATTAAAAGGTGGGCAAATGACATGAATAGACGTTTCTCAAAAGAAGACATACAAATGGCCAAAAAGCATATGAAAAAAATGCTCTGGTGTGCAGTGGCACCATCTCAGCTCACTGCAACCTCTGCTTCATAGGCTGAAGCAATTCTCATGCCTCAGCCTCCCAAGTAGCTGGGATTACAGACGTGTGCCACAATGCTTGGCTAAGTTTTGCATTTTTAGTAGAGACAGGGTTTCAGCATTTTGGCCAGGCTGGTCTCAAACTCCTGACCTCAAGTGATCCACCCACCTCGGCCTCCCAAAAGTGCTGGGATTACAGGCGTGAGCCATTGTACTCAGCCCAAGAAACCTTGTATCAAAAAGATACCTGCACTCATATGTTTATTACAGCACTATTCATAATAGCAAAGATATGGAATCCACCTCAGTGTCCATCAACAGATGATTAGATAAAGAAAATGTTTACATACATATATATATACACATATATATATTTCAGTCATAAAAAAGAAGAATGAAATCATGTCTTTCGTAGCCACATGGATGGAACTAGAGGCCATTATCTTAAGTGAAATTACTCACAAACAGAAAGTCAAGTATCACATGTTCTCACTTATAAGTGGGAGCTCAATAATGTGTACACATGGATGTACAGAGTGGAATAATAGAATTGGAGACTTGGAAAAGTGGGAGGGTTGGAGGAGGGAGAGGGATGAGAAATTACTTAATGGGTACAATGTACATTATTCAGGTAATGGTTAAACTAAAAGCCCAATTGTACCACTACACAATATATCCATGTAACAAAACTGTACTAGTACCCTCTAAAATTTATATTTTAAACAAGGTTACTTGTTTCTTCTTGCCTGCAGGTACCCCAGGGCAACTCCTTTCATATCATAGTAATGTCATCCTCTTTCTCTGTACTTGTCACCCTCATAGATACAGAGCCATAGATGGCTCTCATATTTAGAAAGAGTTTGGGCTACAAGATCAAAATGCAACAGTCAAGAATCCAGTGGGTCACTTAGGAAGAGTAACTGATGAAAGAGCAATGCTAGTGAGGATGCTGCTGAGACTGGCCAGGTGCGCTCTGTGCAGAACACCCATGAGAAATGTCAAGCATGTATGTGTGGCAGGATGGGGCAAGTCAAGAACCAATACAGTCATACAAGCTGGAAAACTTGGGCTCCAGACCTATGCTAACAAAATTAATTGTGTGACCATGAAAAGGGGCAAGTCAGCAGGAAAACAAAGTGTAAGATGGGGATTAAAAGGTCAAACTTGAAGTTAAAACTTGAAGTCTATCAAAATTCAATATAAGCTCATGGAATTTCGGGAAAAGAACCAATACATTGGGAATAAAAGAACAAGTTCCTCTTTCCAGCTCTGCCAATCTCTGACTGTCCAGGCATGAGTAATTTGAGTGTGGTCTCTGAACCTCAGTTTCCTCAGTGAATAAATGAGTTGGTAGACTTGACACCATCATAGCTTTGTGTAGTAGTGTGGCTTAAGCACATGGCTTCTGCAGCCATCCTTCCCAGCTTCAAATCCTGGTGCACCCCTTACTGGTTCTGTGTAGTTGGAAAAATTATTTGTCTGTGCCTCAACTTGCTCATCTGCAAAATATAGATGATTGTCTCAGCAGTTGTGATAAGGATTAAATGTGGTAACTCATGTAAAGTCACAAGAACTATGGCTGCTACATAATCAAGCACTGTGTAATCATTAGCTATCATTATCACAGCTACTTTCAAATTCCTTTGTTTCTACAAGTTAAAGTTTTAGCCAAAGTTTGATAGACATTCGTTTAGTAGAGTTATGGCACATCTACTCCATGCCAGGGATACAATAACTCACAAGACAATGGGTAGTCTCTGCCTTCATGGACCTTATAGGCTAGCAAGGAAAATGGACCATAAGCCAGTAATTATGAGTGTGATGTGCAGTCTAGAGACCAGTGAGCGAAGGAAAGCAAAACAAGAATCAGGAGAAGCAGTATCCCAGGTCAGGCCTAGGATAGGAAGCTGTTGGTTTCCAAGACCTGAAGATTATGGGTTCTCCCATAGTGCTTTGCACATGTCCCTGGGATGCCCAGCACACATCCCACAGCATCATTTCCATGGGCTTCTCAGCCCCACAGGGACACACTGTATTCTGCTTTGTATGCTCAGGGCCTTGCATGGGTCTAGCACATAATTGGTATTGTATAGATGTTTGTTAATTAATAATGAAAGTTCTGACAGTACTGACTAGATTGAGATGGTGAATAATTTTGTAGAGTTCCACTATACTTAATGCAAGTTATATGGAACTTTTCTTAAAGAGAGCAATTTGAAAGATCATCTTTTCTTCATAGTCTATTTCCTCAGGCAGAATGTAGGTCTGTGTGTGGATCCTGAGACCTGGGCTGTTCACAGGCAGTGGAGGCAACCAGGCTGTACCCGGACTGAAACGCCTCATGGTGAAGCACTTCCCTTGGGTTAAGTTCTATTTAGTCAGCTGCTCTTGCCATAATGGTAATAGGATTATCAGCCAAGTGTGAGGGAAAGGCTCGTGGGCTGGGATAAGGCTATCCAGGGGGAGCCTGAATAACAGTCTATCAGAGGGGCATGGGTCTGAATGCGAGAGAGAGAGGGCCAGCTTCTCTTTCTGGAAGTAGACACCCCAGTGGGGAGCCTAAGGGAATAGGAATGGGGAGGACAGGAGAGGAAATCACCTCTTTCAGGCTCTGGTTGGCCACTGGTATAAAATAAGATAGAAAAACTAACATAAAACATTACACAAATTCTTATTGCTGGAATAACCCCTGCACTGTAGGAATTATTCATACCTTAGTCGTCCACTTGTCAAAACTTACAGAATGTTCAGAAGGCCCAGGTTGCAGTAGTTTGAGGATCTCACTTTTATGTTTTCGTGTTTTGATGTCGGATTCATTTCCCACATTCCGAAGCGTCCTATAGCGGCTGAAGATGACTAAATGATCTAAATGATCATGATCACCCCATCCCTCCCTTTCCTTTTCTAGAAAAAGGAAACTGTTAGATTTTGGCGTTTTTGTGTTTTCTTTTCTTTTTTTTTTTTTTTTTTTTTTTTGAGATGGAGTCTTGCTCTGTCCCCCAGGCTGGAATGTAGTGGCATAATCTTGACTCACAGCAACCTCTACCTCCCGGGTTCAAGCGATTCTCCTGCCTCAGCCTCCCAAGTAGCTGGCATTACAGGCGCCTGCCACCATGCTCGGCTAATTTTTGTATTTTTAGTAGAGATGGGGTTTCACCATGCTGACCAGGGTGGTCTGGAACTCCTGACCTTGTGATCTGCCCACCTCGGCCTCCCAAAGTGCTCGGATTACAGGCATGAGCCACCGCGCCTGGCCAGATTTTGATTTTTAATAAAAGTAATACAACCATGTCTTCAAAAATTCTGCATGATGGGAGAGGCAAGCATCTCTTTTTTTCCCTCCTTATTCTTCAGAAATGAAAAGCAGATTCCAGAGAGGTTAAGTCATCTCTCCAAGGACACACAGCCAGTAAATCCCAAGCTGAGAAAAAAGCCTGGGTCTCCTGATGTGCAGCCCAGACTTCTGTCTGCACCACCTCACCCTCTCCATCCTGGAAGCCTGTAGCATCTGCTCAAAGTTTTACTTACCTCTCCCAAGTCCAAAAGAAGGGATGACCTAACAAGTCACCCAGACAGTCCCTCACATGTTCCCCAGGGTGGAAGAGACGATGAATGAGGTCCTTAGTTTCCTCATCTGGAGAAAGTCGAACTACCTCTTCATTACTTTGAGCCTTCAGCTCCTCAAATGAGATGCTTCCCTTCTTTACCACATAGAGGACCAGCCGTCCAAGGTCCTGCACAAAAGCCATAAATCAAGCCAAAGGTGCTTACTAATTATTAGGGTAACCCTGGAAGGAGTGGTGCAGGCTATTAGCAAACAAGATGATAGGAGGAATCTCAAGAAATTTGTAGGCTTGTTAGGGAGGGAAGACACAGATTTGTGCATAGAGACCTCTTCAAGGCAGTATATGGCCCACACCACTTAGTTTTATGAAGAGCAAAAGATACATATGAGTCACAGTTGTTAGGGCAGACTGCTTGGAGGAAGAGAGATTTGAGCTGGGCCTCAAATGTATGGATAGAATATAGATAAATTAAGGAAAGGGAGAATGCTTTAAACAAAGGGAGATCTGGGAGCCTGGCTGGGAACTGGGACTTTGGGTCTGAGGCTATATCACGCAGCAAATAAAAAAATCAGTCCAGGCCAGGAGAGGTGCAGTGATGACTCCGGGCATTAGGCCATGGCCAGGAGGAAAGGCCAAGAAGAAGGTCGCCGAAGGAACTCTTTGCACTAGCCACCAGTCAAGGAAGGAGCCGAAATCTGGTGCCACCAAACCAGGAGGCCAGACATATGGATGGAGAGTCTTGTCCATTGGGTTGAAAGTGCAGCACCCTGCAAAACTCTCCAGGAAAGACCTACCCTGACAGGGTCAGAATCAGCCTGGGGGCTTTGGCCTATAGCGGCCAATCTCCATGCCCTCTCAGGAGCAACAGCTGTTTCAGAGTCATCATCTTTTTGGCCAAGCTTAGGTTCTTTCAAGCTGGGAATTGACCTCACTCCTCCCAGGAGTTTTCAGAGAACCTTAGTATCCGGCCTTCTTCAGAGCGTAGCCCATGAGTTTGAATTTGTGGTGAAAGAAACCTCACTTACTTTGTTCTTAGGTAGAAAAATAACTCCTCAATGAATATTGAAGATATTTGAAATTCTCTCCTGGAGAGAAGATGTGGCATGCTCAGTTTATTTACTTATTAAGCTAATGGAGGAAGAGAGAATCAAAGAGATACAGTAAGGGGACACAGCGACAGCCAACTCTGCACCGACCCAAGCTGTTGCACGTTCCCCTTGTCATCCTGAAAGCTCTGCTGAAGGAGAAGCCCAAGGAAATGCCGTGGCCTGCAGGGGAGTCGGGACAGTGAGCAAGATGGGGAAAGCCTTGAACATTCTTTTTTTCCTGGTTAAAATAGAAAGCCCTCCAATTGCCCATAAGAAATAAGGTAGTGAACGGTGATGGTTAATATTGAGTGTCAACTTGACTGAGTTGAAGGATCCAGGTATTATCCCTGGGTGTGTCTGTGAGGGTGTTGCCAAAAGAGAGTAACATTTGAGTCAGTGGACTGGGAGAGGCAGACCCACCTTCAGTCTGGGTGGGCACCATCTAATCAGCTGCCAGCATGGCTAAAATAAAGCAGGCAGAAAATGAAAGAGCAGATGACTTGCTAAGACTTCTGGCCTTCCTCTTTCTCCTGTGCTGGATGCTTCCTGCCCTCAAACATCAGTATCCAAGTTCTTCAGCTTATGGACTTTTGGACTTACACCAGTGGTTTGCCAGGGGCTCTCAGGCCTTTGGCCACAGACTGAAGGCTGCACTGTCAGCTTCCCTACTTTTGAGGTTTTGGTACTCAGACTGATCCACCACTGGCTTCCTTGTTCTTCAACTTGCAGATGGCCTATTGTGGGACTTTATGTTGTGACCATGTGAGTCAATTCTCCTTAATAAACTCTCTTTCATATATACATATGTCCTACTAGTTCTGTCCCTCTAGAGAACCCTGACTACTACATGAAAGAATAAGGAGGCAGAAAGAAGAAAGGTAAACTGGATTGTAGAATTTACCTCTAGATCTCTCTTGACTTCCTGTGGATCTCCAGTCCACTTGATGCTCTTATCAAAATCTGCCAGGTGAACAGCATTCTTAGAATCTAAGGAAAAGTGTGCAGAGGCACATTGAAAATACTCATTCTCCATAAAGTGAGAGTCGATTGATTTACATAAATATGTAACATGCTGTAAAAAATCATCATCTCCGTGGAAGGCAATAATAAACCTTATATCTGTATTGCCATTCACCCCTCAAAACACTGCCATGTGCACTGTTTCATTTGATCTATTAGGTACCTGCCAAGAGCAGCACTTACATTTTATTTTTTCCAGGTCAGGGGGTAGGAATGGGTGAGGACAAAATTTTTTTATTATACTTTATGTTCTAGGGTACAGGTGCACAACATGCAGGTTTGTTACATATGTATACATGTGCCATGTTGGTGTGCTGCACCCATTAACTCATCATTCACATTAGGTATATCTCCTAATGCTGTCCCTCCCCCCTCCCCCACCCCACGACAGGCCCCAGTGTGTGATATTCCCCTTCCTGTGTCCAAGTGTTCTCACTGTTCAATTCCCACCTATGAATGAGAACATGCGGTATTTGGTTTTCTGTTCCTGTGATAGTTTGCTGAGAATGATGGTTTCCAGCTGCATCCATGTCCCTACAAAGGACATGAATGGGATGAGGATAAATTTAACCAGCTCCTCATTCATGCAGTTCCAGGGGCCAAAAACACAGATTTGTAAAGGAGCTATTCCCTTACACTGAGCTTAAATCTCAGTGCATGTCTATGGATCCGGTATGTACTCTGCTTAGACCTTTAGGCAAGGACAGCCTTTCCTGAGCACCTATGACGTACCAAATGACTTACTACTTCATCATCGCACTTAGACCTCATAACAAACTGATGAAGGAGGCATTATCAGTCTCAAGTGAAGAAACTGAGGCTCACAGTATCAAGGGACTTGTCTGAGGTTATAAAGCTACAAACTGGTGAGACTAGGCTTCAAGTCACCCTAATCATCGCTGAAGCCCTGGCTTGCTACCCTGTACCATATTGCTTCCTGGGACTTTCCGGTCAGCCCTGCTTTTCTTTTAACATTTAAAAGGAAATGCTATTTTTCTTTCCTTTGTTTGGCTTGGACCAGTGGATTCTGACTTGTTCTGCCTTGGAGTCTGTGTCTTCACTACATCACATCTTGTCCTGACATCCTCAACTTTGACCTCAATTTTGCCAGTAAATTTCATGGTTACTGCCAACTTGTCTGAAGGAACTCACCTCTAGGATTCTCAAATTTCTAGAGCTACTTTGATCCATGGCAGGCCATCATCTGTTTATTTTGCCAATGGCAATATAAGGCTAGCCTGGTATTCTGTTGGCATCAAACAACCTCCATGTAGACTAACAGAACCCAGTTATAACTGGTAGCAGGAGACACTGCACTGTAATTCTGTAATTATGAATTTATTGTAATGATCCTCAAATTGAATCATCCACATTTACTCTAGGCCTTTCCTCCCTGCAATGAAAAACTTTTCCTTTCGTAAACAAAGATCCCACAATTTCTAAGAGAGAATTGGGAATTGGGGACTCACCTATTAAGATGTTTTGTGGTTGCAGATCCTGGTGGGTGTATGCACAGGACAAGTGTAATTCTTGAACAGCCTTAAATAGAGATGACAGGACATTTCGGGCAAACTCATCTTCCTCATTTTCCACATCTTCCCCTCTGTGCACCTCCAAATACGCTTCCAGAGTCTGCTCACAGAGAGTGACACACACAAACAAATGGCCCCTGTGGCTCTCACTCCCATAGAATGTCACCAAGTGACTGTTCTCTCGGCTGCTTTGCAGACAAGAGACTTCCTGCCGTGCACGTGGGCTGCCCTCACAGAACGTCTTCACGGCTACTTCTTGCTTCTCATAGAGCCCCAGGTAGATGCCTCCTTCTGAAGTATCAGCAATTTTGTATTTTTCATCAATAAAGAACTTGAGTTTGCCAATCATAGGGCGGTACATTCTGTGGAGATCCTTCAGGGCTGCCCCCCAGTGTGAGCTCTGAGGCTTCCAGTCTTCGGCAGGAGGGTGAAAATGTTCTTTGGCTCCATAAGAGAGAAGAAGCTTCACAAGGGAATGGTCATAATTCCGCCTGGCTATCATAACAAGATCCCCACAATCTGTACTGGCTCCACGGTCGCACAGCAACTCGGCGATGTCCTTCAGTTTGAGTTCAACAGCAAGCAGTAGTGCTGTTTTGCCGTCACTGTCTGTGTCATTAATCTCTATGTGCTTTTGCTCCAGAAGCCTCTCCACCAAACCCAAGTGCTTCTTCTCCACTGCCAGGATCAAGGGCGTCTTCCCTCTTTCTCCCCTCACATTGACATCAGCCCCATGGTCCAGCAGCAGATGCGTAATAGCCTCCACATTCCTATTGTGAGAGCTCAGGAGAGCATGGATCAAGGCATTTCTGCCCATATTGTCACAGGCGTTGACATCTGCCCCCATCTCGTCAAGGAGAATCTTCAAGACCTCTACGTGTCCTTCTTTGGCTGCATCCATGAGAGCTGTGGCTCCTCCTTTCCTCAGCCGCTCTTGATCCTCCTTTGTCTTTCGCCTCAAATTCACATTTGCTCCTCTCTCATAAAGGAATTTTAGGGCTTTGACATTACCATACACAGCGGCTTCCATGAAGGCTGTGAAGCCATAAAAATCACACTCATTGACATCTGCTCCTTTAGAAAGGAAAAGTTCCAGCAGCTTCACGTTCCCCACAATCGCTGCGACGATAAAAGGCGTGGCCCCATTCTTCTTCCTCAGAACAGGGTCGGCATCATAACGAAGCAGAAGTTCCACAATGTCCTTGCTGCTCATTTGTACTGCATTATGCAGAGGTGTCCAACCCCCTTCCTCTTCCTGAAAATTAACATTGGCCCCACCTTCCAGCAATTGCTGGACCAGGTCAACATCTTCGGCCTGAACAGCTTTAATCAGCAGGTGATTGTCTTCCACTGTAGCCCTTCTACCGCTGGAGGACGTGGGTCCCTCCTGGGGGTTGTTATGATCCCTGGTCTCCATGACGGTAAATGCCACCTGCTACCACTTTTGCCTTTTCCTTGAGAAAATGCAAACTTACCTCCTTGCACTTAATCAAAGAAGCTTTGAGTGTAAATTGGGATTCTCTGGCAACAGAGCAGTAGTGTGAGGAAGGAACAATGTTCTCAGTCTTCTGACATTCCACCTGGCGACAAAGAGAGGTGCTTTGTCATTTTACAATAGGGAGAAAACACTTGGATTAGAGAAATTAATTATATCAGCATTTTTCTAAATATATATATATTTATTTCTTATAAAACTTTTAAATTACAGAATATTATAAATATATGTAAATTCAAAATAAGAAAATTATTTCTCTAGTCCCAATGCCCAGAAATAGCCAATGATAATATTTTAGCATATTTCTATATATTTATTAAGACATTTGGAATTATACCCTGTTAGTAACTTTGTATCCTACTTCCTTTCATTTAATGCCATACCATAAGTCATTTCCTGTGTTACTGCAAAGTCTTGTAAAACATTTTTCATGGCTGTGTAATATGAAATCATACAGTTGTTTCATTTCTCTATTACTGAGTGGTTTTCGAAAATAAGTTTTAAAGGGTTTTTTAAAATTTAAAATTTAAAAATTCTAAATGATGTTGCAGCGAATTCGGCTTATTTTAGTTTATTTTCTTATGATAGATCTTATGATAGATTTCATATGATAGACTTCAAAGAATTGAATGACTATTCAAAAGATATGATTGCATTTAGGATTTTTAACCTGTATTAACGAATTGCTTTCAATGTCATATAAATATATTCTTACCAGAGATAGGTGGCTTCTTAAAAAAAAAAAAAAAGAAGACCCTGAAAATATGCACATCAATCATTTATCAATAAAAAAAGAAGAACCCTCATTCAATAGGAAAAATATATTTCTTGGCTTTTTTTTCCTTCGCATTTCTCATGTCACCATGAAGGTTGATCACTGTGTTTGCTGACTCTGTGCATGTCCTCTTTGTACAACCGTGTGCCCCTGTTTAAAGTACAGACAATATCTGACTTATGATAGTTCAACTTATGATTTTTTTGACTTTGCAATGGTGGAAAAACCATAAACATTCAGTAGAAACCACACTTTAAGTACACATACAACCATAATGTTTTTTACTTTCAGCATAGCATTCGATAAATACATGAGACATTTAACACTTTATTATAAAATAAGCTTTGAGCTAGATGATTTTGCCCAACTGTAGCCTAATGTAAGTGTTCTGAGCACATTTAAGGTAAACTAGGATAAGCTATGACGTTCAGTAGATTAGGTGTATTAAATGCACTTTTGACTTAAAATATTTTCAATTTAGGATGAGTTTATCTGTATGTAACCCCATCATAAGTCAAGGAGTATCTGCAGTAGTGAAAAGAGCTTGTACTCTGACCTTAGGGAGATCTAAGTTTGAGCTTGTGGCTGTGTAATTTTTTACTATTACTTCCTGTAACCTTGGATTGTTGAATCTCAATTTTCTGCTTCCTGAAATGGAGACAAAAACAAATAGTCTTGTGTGTAAAGTACAGTCATGTGTGTAAAGTACAAAATATTAGCCTCTCAATGAATGTTAGAGCTAATTATATCTCTTTATGAAGAAAAAAATGCTTAACGAATTCTATTCTTTCTACACCTCTGCATATAGCTACTACACGAATAGGCAACTGGCAGCTATCAATTTCATCCAACTGTCAGTCAGATCTGAGAATTACAGATCCAGTTCAATCATCAGCCCGAAACTGTTGCCTGAATATTCAAATAACGGTATCTGCTATAGATTTCACGAAGCAACCCTTTTTCAGCAATCTCACCACTCTGACGGTTTCAAAGCCTCAAAGGTTAATCGATTAGCCTCTTAGAGGTTTAATTAATTGTGCAACACAAACACGATCACCAGGCAATGAAATCTTTGAACCAAAGTGTTTGTGTAGACAGTCCCCATTACAATCAGATGTGAGGTGGGCTGGTATAAACAAAGGAGCCGAGAAGGAGAGGAAATATCAGGAAGCCCTGAGTGGCACATCAGAGTTGAGAAGAGACTAGCCCGCGGAAGCATTGCAACAGACAATCCTGCTTTCAGTTTCACTTTCTCTGTGCGACCAGATGCCTGAGAAACCGAGGACATGGATAAATAATGTGTGGACTGTGACAGAACCCTGGAAGGGCACTGGAGGAAGATCCCTCCGGGCAGCCAAGGGCTGGGAGCTCCCCTCCCACTTCCCAAGTTCTCCAGCACCTGACCTCTCCAGTCTCCGAAGCCCAAGAATTCTTCAAGATCGACCTCTCGAGCTTTTCTAAATTTCCTCCTTCTGCCCGCCTTACCTGCTCAACTCAGACGTCTGTTATTCCTTTGGCAGCCACTAAGCCTGGAAGACTGTTTGCAGCCGGAGCAGTTTCCTCCTTCTGCGTCACTGAGCAAGCAGGGCGGAGCCAAGAAAGGAGTGAGAAATGTGGTAGTGGAGGGAAAGCAGGCACAGGCTCACTCTGGCAGCAGGAGCCAAGCTTCTGCTTGAATACCTTCTGGAGGAAAGCAATGGCCACTTTCTGTCTGCTGATGAGGGATGTGATGCCCCGGGTCATGTCACTCACCTCTCAGTCTTGCAGTCTTTCAGGTGGCAGCAGCCAACTCCCTCCATCACTCTTTCATCCTTTCTTTGTCATTGCAAATTCTGGCCTTCTTGGAACAAAGGAATGGAAAGTAAACAATATTGAGCACCTATTGTGTGCCAGACACAATGCTTTACATGCTGCATGATCCCAGTTAACCCCTGACAATCTTGTTGATTATGAAACTCAGGCTCACAGAAGCCAAGTAAGCCGAAAGCCCGAGCCCTGTCACCTGCCTCAGCTCACTCAATTCACAACTCTGAGGTAGTGCGGCCTCCTCAGAAGGGCACTGGACTGGCAGTCTGGAGACCCGATCCTACAGCCAGCTCTGTGGCTGCTTAGCTGAGTGATCTCAGGCATGTGATTTAACCATGTCAGGCCTCAGTTCTCTCCTGTAACTTGGTTTTGAAGGTTCCTTTCTGCTCTACAAGTTCTGTTCTTGACTATCTTCCTAGCACAGAGCTGTGTACTGTGTACTTACCGCTGCAGTGGAAAGTATTTCCATCCCCAAAGAATACCCAGCCTTGCAGGGGAGACAAAGCCCTGAGACTTGTGAACAGCGAGTAGTGGGTGGTCACTTGACGACCGGCTGGGTCGCCATCCAGACCTGGGGCCTCTACCACCCCTTATACACCAGGGACTCCCAGGCCTCGCTCTCTAACCCCAGCCTCTCTGCTGAGCTTTAGACCTACAAATCTCGAATATGTGTCAAATGGAAACACTCATCTTTTCCTAAATCTGCACCTCCTCCCATTTATCCCATCTCCACAAATGGCACCCCCACCTGGAGGCCACCCCTCATCCTCATCCCAACACCAAGTCTCTTGCTTTTATCTGCAAAGGGATGACCAGTCGAGTCCTTGTCATCATTTACAGCAAGAAACTGATGACTTGCTTCCTAGCTCCTCATCCATTATTCCACCCTGCATCATTGACTCACCATCATTTTCAGGACAAAGTTCAAAATCCTTAACCCATTATTCATTTAATTAATACTTATTGGACAGGCGCGGTGGCTCATGCCTGTAATCCCAGCACTTTGGGAGGCTGAGGCAGGCAGATCACCTGAGTTTGGGAGTTCAAGACTGCGTCTCTACTAAAAATACAAAAAGTAGCCAGGCGTGGTGTCATGCACCTGTAATCCCAGCTACTTGGGAGACTGAGGCAGGAGAATTGCTTGAACCCGTGAGGTAGAGGTTGAAGTGAGCCGAGATAGCACTACTACACTCCGGCCTGGACGACAGAGCAAGACTCCATCTCAAAAAAAAGAAAAGAAACTTACTGAGCACTGACTATGTTATCAGTGACTATTCTGTATGTCTGGCATAGAGTGATTCACCGCACCAGTTCCTCATTGAGTTCTTCTTGGAGTTTGCATTTTAATAGGGAGAAATAGATAATAAACAGTCGAAAAACCCAACATACATGATTTCAGGTTGTAATACAGTCCCTGCCTGTCCCTACTCCTCAGTGCTACCCTCCAGTTCCCCATCACATTATGTCACATGCTTCTACCTCTACATCTTGGCCTACGCTGCTTTGCTACCAGAACTAATGATGGTAGTAAGAGTGATGAAGATGTGGATGGTTCTGTTAATAGTGACAAACATTTACATAGCTCTTTAATATGGTCCAGGGACTGTTCTGAATACTTCATATATGTATTAAATTGTTTAATCTTATCCTTATGACGTCGGTACTATTTTTGTCCCCATTTTGCAGATGAGAAAACTGAAGCATAAAGTGGTTAAGCAACTTACTCTAAGGATTTGATCTGTATCACTGAACATCACAGAGAAACAGCTTGTCCCCATTCTTTTTTTTTTTTTTTGAGACGGAGTCTTACTCTGTCACCCAGGCTGGAGTGCAGTGGCACAATCTTGGCTCACTGCAAGCTCTGCCTCCCGGGTTCAAGCAATTCTCCTGCCTCAGCCTCCTGAGTAGCTGGAATTATGGGCGCCCACCACCACGCCCAGCTAATTTTTGTATTTTCAGTAGAGATGGGGTTTCACCATGTTGGTCAGGCTGGTCTCAAACTCCTGACCTCGTGATCCGCCTGCCTCAGCCTCCCAAAGTGCTGGGATTACAGGTGTGAGTTTTTTGAGACGAAATTTTGCTCTGTCACCCAGGCTGGAGTGCAATGGTGTGATCTTGGCTCACCACAACCTCTGCCTCCCAGGTTCAAGTGATTCTCGTGCCCCAGCCTCCCAAGTAGCTGGGATTACAGGCATGAGCAACCAGGCCTGGCTAATTTTTGTATTTTTAGTGGAAACAGAGTTTCACCATATTGGCCACGCTGGTCTCGAACTCCTGACCTCAAGTGATCCACCCGCCTCGGCCTCCTAAGGTTCTGGGATTACAGGTGTGACCCACCGTGCCCAGCCCCTGCCCCCATTCTTACTGAA
The DNA here is from genome assembly GCF_000951045.1 of Mandrillus leucophaeus. Classification (NCBI taxonomy): domain Eukaryota; kingdom Metazoa; phylum Chordata; class Mammalia; order Primates; family Cercopithecidae; genus Mandrillus; species Mandrillus leucophaeus. Next base: position 142,153 of record NW_012105187.1, read on the forward strand.
GCCAGATAATGAACAAAATAAGTAAATCATGTAGCGTATCGTAGGTAACAAATCTACAGAAAATAACAAGGTAGAATAAGGAGGATTAAAAGTGCCAGGATGGGGATTGTGACTTTAAACAAAGCAGTTGGGAAAGATCTTGTTCAGAAGGTAACATCTGAGCAAAGACTTGAGAAGGATGCAGCAACAGCCTATGAGGATGTCTGCATCAAGAACACAGCAGTCAGAGGCAACAGCAAGCACACGGGTCCTGAGGAGGGAGCATGCCTGGTGGGAACAAGCAGCAGCAAGGAGGCCAGTGAGGCTGGAGCAGAGTGAGGGAAGGGAGATGACAAGCAGAGGTTCAGGTCATGCGCGACCTTAGGGCGCATTGTAAGGCTTTTGGCTTCTACGCTAAACAACATGGAAGCCATTGGAGTGTTGGAGTAGAAGAGTAACATGATCTCCATTGCTTTTTTTTTTTTAGAGGATCATTATCAGTCCTGTGCTGAGAAGAACCTGGGGATTGAAAGCAAAGGGAGAAGTCAGAAAATGGGTTAGAAGGAAATTGCAGTAATCCAACTGAGAGTCAATGGTGGCCCAGACCAGGGTGGTAGCATAGAGGTAACAGTGAATGTTAGTTTGTCCTGAACAGATGATTTGGTAAAAACTCCTGGAGAATGCTGACCCTTCTGGTCATAATGACATATGTTAAAGTCTAGTGAGCAGAACCATACCTGCAGTGAAACCAAGGCAAATGTATTACCAACTACAGCGAGGGAGAACTCATCCCAGGAACTGCAGAGTATCTTTTTTGTTTGTTTGTTTGTTTGTTTGTTTGTTTTTGAGATGGAGTCTTGCACTGTCACCCAGGCTGGAGTGCAGTGGCATGATCTTGGCTCACTGCAGCTGCCGCCTCCTGGGTTCAAGTGATTCTCCTGCCTCAGCCTCCCGAGTAGCTGGGATTACAGGTGTCTGCCACCACGCCCAGCTAATTTTTTTGTATTTTTAGTAGAGACAGGGTTTCATCATGTTGGCCAAGCTGGTCTCAAACTCCTGACCTCGTGATTCGCCCACCTCAGCCTCCCAAAGTGCTGGGATTACAGGCCTGAACCACTGCGCCCAGCTTCTTCTACTTTTTTTTTTTTTTTTTAAGTGACATGATCTTGCTGTGCAGATCATTCATATAGCTGGTACATTCATATAGCTCACTGCAACCTCAACTTTCTGGGCTCAAGTGAACCTCCTGCCTCAGCCTCCCGAGTAAGGCATGCACCATCATGCCCGGCTAATTTTTTAATTTTTTTCTAGAGATGGGCTCTCACTGTGTTGCCCAGGCTGATTTTGAACTCCTGGCTTCAAGCAATCCTCCAGCTTTGTGCTCCCAAAGCACTGAGATTATAGATGTGAGCCATTGCACCCAGCCCCAGGATATCTTCTAAAAGGGAATTAGGATACTTCTTATAGGGTTTGAGCTTTTTGTCAGGTGATTTGGGGAAGGGTTTAAGGAAATAGAGATTTGTTCTCAACTGGGTGGTGTCAGGAAGCAGAAACACTTCGGTGCCTTCATTATGATCATCTAGGAATCAGAAGGAACAAAGTGTAGCTAGCACTGTCACTGCTGAAGAAACAACAGTGGCTCATGTTACCCAGGAGAGGGGGTGTTGGTTACTTTTATGGTGCTACAGCATCTTTTCTTCGCTTGGTGTTCAGTCCTCATCAAGAAGTGGCCTTATTTTTGTCTTGTTCCGCTGTAGTCATGGGACAACATCATCTACTTATTGTTGGCATTCTGCAAAATTGTTTTGTTCCATGGGAGCCAGGAGTATTGAGGAGGGGGGTGCCCCAAGAGACAGATGGAGTCTGACAACTGTCCTGGCAGGAGAGATCAGTCTGTCCACAAAGAGACCCCAGTCGCTGCTGGGTTCAGAGGCCCAGACTCTGAAGACAGAATCACCAAGAACAGAAGAGACCCCTCCCAGCAGCGGATGTGAATTCCAGTCTGGGAACCTGGAGAGAGAAACCAAGGCCAAGGTGAAATGTAAGGATAGCTTCCCCCTTCCTTCCAGCTCCCTTCTTCCCACACTCAAGGTGTTAGAATTAAGCAATGTTCTTAACCTTTTCTTCCTTTGACAAGAAAGATCCCTGAGACTGCAGAGATTTTCTGTAAGCTTAGGAAAAAATTGCATTTTACTTACCAAAAGCCCTTCTTGGATCATAGTGAGAAGACAATAGGGTCGAATTGATCACTGCGCTCCAACCTGGGTGACAGAATGAGATCCTGTCTCAAAAAGAAGAAAGAAAGAGAGAAAAGAAAAGAAAGAAAAAAAGAAAAGAAAAGAAAGAAGGAAGGAAGAGAGAGAGAGAGAGAGAGAAAGAAAGAAAGAAAGAAAGAAAGAAAGAAAGAAAGAAAGAAAGAAAGAAAGAAAAGAAAGAAAGAAAGAAAGAAAGAAAGAAAGAAAGAAAGAAAGAAAAGAAAGAAAGAAAGAAAGAGAGAGAAAGAAAGAAAGATTACACTGATGTTCTCACATCAGTAATATGAGAATGGTTTAGAATGGTTTGATGTTACGTAGCAATGGCTAACTGATACAGCTACTTGCTAGCTCTTTGAATTTGGGCAATTTACTTAAACTTTCTAGGCTTTGATTTCTGTGTCTATAAAATAAGGATGATAATAATAGTAGCTAACTTACAGGAGTATCATGAGGATTACAGAAATTAACATATGTGAAGGTCTTAGAACAGTGCCTGCCACATACAAGCAGCTACCATTTTTTGAACACTTACTTCTAAGTGCTATGATAAATATTTTTCCTAAATGTTCTCATTGTCATCACAAAAGTCCTATGAAGACAATATTATTGTTATTCATATTTTACAGGAAAAAGTGAGGCTCTGAGAAATTGAGTAATGTGCTGCAGTTTACTCAGCTGATAATAGCAGATGTGGAACTTAATTCAATTGCCTAACTTCCAAGCCTGCTGACTCCATGATTAGGTTATCCCACGCTGCCTGTGAGGCTGCCCCTTGGAACTGTGAGATTAACTGAGCTAAGGCAATTCTCCTCCCCAGCACGGAACGGTCCCTTAAGTGGCATTCCATTACAAATGTAAGATTAATCCACACATTGTTGCTTTTCTCAAATATTAAATTAAATCATTCTCCAGGTTACAGATCAAAACTTGAAAACCACCAACATTGTAAATCAAGAAACATCTTTTCTAAATGATGGGGACTCCAACTCCATTATCCAGCACCTAACCGCTGTATATCTCTTACCCTTAGGAACACACCTCTGTTACGTAAATTTCAAATCTTTCTTTTCTTCCTTAAATCAATTTGAATATAACTGGACCAATTTAAAGGATTCATGACAGCAAATTATTTTGCAGTCAGCAAGGCAATAGGCCCTGACACTTTTTTTTTTTTAATTGGAGTTTTGCTCTTGTTGTGCCAGGCGCAATGGCGTGATCTCGGCTCACTGCAACCTCTGCCTCCTGGGTTCAAGTGATTCTCCTGCCTCAGCCTCCCAAGTAGCTGGGATTACAGGTGCGTGCCACCATGCCCAGCTAATTTTTTGTATTTTTAGTAGAAATGGGGTTTCACCATGTTAGCCAGGCTGGTCTCGAACTCCTGACCTCAGGTGATCTGCCCGCCTCAGACTCCCAAAGTGCTGGGATTACAGGCCTGAACCTCCACGCCCAGCCCCCGACACCTTTTTTCTCTTTTCTCTACAGCTTCCATTTTTAAAAGTAATTTCATCCCTATAAACTAAAGAATCTCGGTTTAATTCCTGTACCTGCTGGGCTGTCTTAGTAGTGATATTAATAATTCTCATTTCTATTAAAATTTCACATGTTTATTAAAATGCATTAATAAATAAAACTACAGTAAAACAACTTAAAGCCATTGGATGTATAATTCCAAAGGAAGAAGCCGAACTTTAAAAGCTTGCATTGCCTGGAATGGCCACAGTGAGGCAGTAGAAGGTGAGAGACAAGCGGCCTTGCACAGTCAGAGGGCACATATTTGAAAACAGCGTTGGCTGACCTGGTTTGCAGGAATCCCATGGTCCCTGTAATACCCTGGCTTGCTTAATGCCTCCAGCCTTCCATTTCTTTATCTGAAATTCTGGAATCCTGTAAACGTCAGATGAAATATGGTATTGAAGCAGCTAAAAAAAAAAAAGTAGATTTAGAATCCTGAGTTCAAATTCTGATCCTGCCATTTTATTCAAAAAGTCAAAAGACTTTTTGACTTGACTAATGCCTACTGTATACAAATTACTGTACTAAGTACTGGGAATCAGATAATAATAATAGCCAGTAGTCATGAGGAATCAACATTGTGCCGCACACTTTTATTTCATTCAGTGTTCCCGGTGAAGCTTACTCTTATTATCCTCATTTTACAGCTGAGGGGACTGAAGCTGAGGCTTAAGCAACTGAGGGGACTGAAGCTGAGGCTTAAGCAACTGAGGGGACTGAAGCTGAGGCTTAAGCAACTGAGGGGACTGAAGCTGAGGCTTAAGCAACTTTCCAAGGTGAATGTCCAGGATTCCAACTCAACATTCCGACTCCACAGCTGGGACTGAAGAACCGCTTTGCTGTACTCTCTTCTGCCCCATCTCACCAAGGTGAATAATATGACCCTGACCTTGAAGAGCTCAGTTTAATAGGAGAGCAAGGGCCATGAAGAAGGAAGTTATGGAGGAATGCCATACGTGCTACAATCAAAGTAAGAACAGTGTGTCTTAGTATCATGCAAGTTGGGAGCAATTAATTAATTCAGTACGTCTCTGGACATCTGGGAAGGCTTCACTGAGGAGGTGATGTTTTTGCTGGATTTTGAAAGTTAGCATTCTCCTCCTCATGCCTCAACCCCCAATTTTTTCTAAAAAAGAGGAGAAAGAGGTGTTCTAAGCAGACAGAACAGCATGTGTAGCCACACACACACAAAGAAAAAAAAAGAGAGAAGGAAAAAGCCTGAGCGTGAAGGCCGTCCAGGCAGAAGATACGTCTGGAGAGGGACTTGGGTCAGGTCAGAGACCCCCTTGTGTGTCAGGATTAAAGCTGGACTTTATCTTAGAGTCAAAAGTGAACCACTGAAGGGTTTTAACGTAGCCACAAAGTGCTCAGATCTGTGCTTTACAGCTGAAGACTGGCACAGTGTGGAAAATGAACCAGCGCAGGGAGAGGCTGGGGTAAGGAGACGCGGTGGGAAACTGCAGTATCCTAGATTGGAGAGGATGAAAGAGTCCTCTAAGGAAGCCTCGGTGAGCCTGTGGAGAAGCTGGACCCATTGGGTCTGAGGGATTTCGATGTACTCAATACATGCATGTTAAAGTCATAAAGATGGAAGGAAAGTAGTAAGAAAGGGTGAGTGTTAGTACCTCCCTGTCTTCCTAGGTCCTCTGCTCTTTCTTCCCTTGTCAGTCATATTCCTCCACCCATCTTTCACAGACTGGACTCCCCCATGGCATAACTGAGTTCAGATCCCCACTCTGCCACTCACTGGCCGGCTGCCCCAAGCATGTCCCTCCCTCTCAGAGCTTGTTTCCTTCTCTGGATGATAAAGTGTTCAGACCCACTCCACAGAGCTGTTGTAAGAACTAACGGAGGTCAGGGCCTGCCACAGTGTTGGTCCCCGTCTTCCTTCCCAGGCCCTTAATTTCAGGATCCTCCCTGGTGTCACCCACAGAATCACTCCATAGATCTCTGCTTAAGACGTGATTCTATAGGGCTTTCTACCCCATGTTCCTGAAGTCTGATCACTTTACTCAGACTATCAGTAGGGAAGAAATAAAGGTCCATGTAAGGTCCAGATCTGTGTATAAACAGATCATTTAGCAGAGGAGAAACCATTTTTTTAAGTAGTGGTAATCAGAAAAAAAGGAGAGGGATTCAGTAGGATGAAAAAGGAGAACAGGCAGACAATTGGCAGAGAAAGAACAGATTTTGATCCTTGCAAACCTACCCCCAGGGTCTCACTGTGTCCCCCAGGCTGGAATGCAGTAGAGTGGTCTCAGTTCATGGCAGCTTTGACCTTCCCCACACAAGCCATCCTCCCACCTCAGTCTACCAAGTAGCTGGGACTACAGGCATGTGCCACCACACCCTGCTAATGTTTGACTTTTAGTAGAGACTGGGTTTTGCCATGTTGCCCAGGCTGGTGTTGAGCTCCTGGGCTTAAGTGAGCCACCCTCCTCAGCCTCCCTCTCTCAGTGCTCTCAGGCATGAGCCACCGCGCCTGTCTCCCTATCCCTAAATTCTTTCAAGCACAGCTCAACCCTTATTCCCTCGGCCCACGGAATGGAGCAGCCTCATGTACAGAGTGGCTTCATATACCTCATCTCAGATACTTCTATGAAATTATAAAAAGAATAATAATTTCTTGAATATAAATTACAAAAGATTTGTAATTGAATGTAATTACAAATTACTTTTAAAAGTAAAAATCCTACAAAAGTCACCACCTAACTGATGATGTCCTGCTACTTGACCAAGCGGTACTGACCCCTGCACTGTTACAGGTAGAACTGGGAATGGCTCATGCTGAGTCCCAGCCAGGTGGGCAAAAGACATGAGCTCTGAAATGACAGTGGGTTGAGCCCAGCCCAATCCACACAACAGTCCAGCACAAGTGGGGCCGTCATGAGCTTCAAAAGTCACTGACCACAGTGGCCTTCGCTAGAGCCCATCCCCTTCTCTTGACTCTATTAGGTACCAGGTGAACATCGAGCTCTCCCTGTACTTCTGCCTGTGCCGCGGAAGCTCACTCGCCTGTCCTGTGGAATTCCCAAAAGCCAGCTCCTCCCCAGAGCTCTCCACAACACTTCCCCTTTTCCCCTGACCCGCACAGCATTTGGAGACAGGATGTCATATTTGACTTTTGTTTTTATTTTATAAGAATGTAACATGCTGAAACAGGAAAATGGGGATTGCAAACATCATTCGTATCTAGGAAACCAGCTCCATTTGCCACAATAAATAAATATTTAAACAGTGAGGAGTTCCTGACAGGCTCCAAGAGGTTCCCAGCACATTCAGAGGTAGAGTCTGGTGGAGAGAGGGAGACAGTCAGGCTGAAACCCCTGCTGAGATTCTCCAGTAGAGGCAAACTGAGATTACAATAATAAATAACAAGAGCACCAACAATAACAAAAACAATGTTATGACAATCACACAAAACCAATGATACAATACACTTAAATAATCTCCCGGAGGCGCTCATGGTGCACAGAGAACAATGTTGATGATCCTGGGCCACAAGGGGGCTGCCCTGGGTAATTCACCTCCAGCCTGGGCTCTGCTGCAGGAGTTCCCATGAGGAAATGTTTGTTCGGTGACGCCCTGAGGTGACAAGCAGGTTCTGATTATCCCCAGTCCTGCCCTTCCAAGCAGCCTCTCCCCCCAGCTTCTGCACTCTAAGGGCGCCATGGTCCTGGGCCACCTCTGCCCACTCCAGTGGTTCATCTCATGTCCGCAGGAAAGAAACATGAGGCTCCCCTTCTATCTCGGGGCATCTCTTTCTGCCTGTTCTCATACCACAAAAAAACACTGGCTGGATTTCAGCAGGACTCTCAGGGACTGCCAAGAGATTTGTTTCCTAGGATCCTTTTCTGCCTTGTTCCACACTGTGGGACATGAGAGCTGGAAAAGCCACTCCCCGAGGCCTCCACACTTTCTTCTCCTGGGCCCTGCCTCCAAGAGACAGCACAGAACTCAGAGAGTGCACATCCAGGAAAAGGCCCCTGGGGGGGCCTGCTCACAGGTGGACCCTGTTGCAACACAGGGTCAGGGGCCACCTGCAGGGGGTCACCCAGAACACTGAGGGTGGTTCAAGTGAGCCTCCTTTCAGGGCTCTCCACTGACTTGGAAAGGGCTCACAGGCCAGTGTTTGAGGTATAAATAGCTCGCATGGGGCAAGAGTCACATCAGCTTGCTGGCCTTGACATGACTGCAAGGCTGGACAGACACACAGGAGTGTTACGAGGTACAAGCTAAGGGACTCTGGGCCAGCCCAGAGGCCAGTGAGGAGGGCCAAAGGGGAAGACTCCATACGCAGGGTCCTTTCTGTGCCCAGAACGTCTGGGAATTAGGAAAACAGGATGCGACCAGAGTCAACTGAGCAATAGGCAAAACAGCTGATCTGGGTGTCTTTCCTCCTCTCATTTTCACAGTTCCCTTTATCCACGTTTCCTAAACCACGCTAGAACACTTCCTTCTCCGGTGAGAACGAGAGCCAGTGCTAACCCCGTGCCACCTTTTTTCCCCCACAGAGAGCCCCACCAACCCTCATCATTAGCCCTTATTCACAGGTCCTGGAAGTGGGTGGCCCCTCTCCAGCATGAGTCCCACAGTATCTGAAGGAGAGATTGCTGCTTCCCAAACAGGCTGCTGGAGCGCTTTTTTTTTTTTTTTTTTTTTTTTGTCCTCTTGCACTTGCTTTGCAGAACCTGCCTCCCACACAGGGGCAGCCACCTTGGGGATGGGTGACTCAACCTCTCTTCCCAGCTGGCTTCCTCACTGCCGTGGAGACTCAGGTGTGTGAGGGCTCGGCCAGGCTGCAGCTGGACGGAGTGGCAGAGGCGGCTGAGGCTTGGGCAGCCAGGTCCCGGTAAGCGGGTGACTTCAGGAAGCGTGGGTAGGAGTCCTTCTCCATCAGGGTACGTGTCTTCCCTTGAGCTGTGTCAAAGCATGTGGCTGTGACGGTTTGCAGGTTCATCCTAGTCAGCTCGCGGGTCTCATGGTCAATGTTGACCTGCGGGAAGGAGGACACGCACAGGGTGAGTTGGAGAAAAGGGTGGACATGGCTGAGGGAGGGCCAACGGCAGGCTGGGCATTGGAAAGAGCACCAGATGCTGCATCAGGAAGTGGAGGCTCCTGAATTGATCACTAACTAGCTTTTCAGCTCTGGCCTTGTACCCACATCTGATCCACTGTCTGTCCTCCAATCTCTCAGAATTAACATGAGGATCTAGCAATAATGTATACAAACGCAATCCGCTTTCACCCTTTCTTCTACAGCAACCCTGCTTCCAGTTACTGTCGGCTCTCCTGGGATTTGCACCAAGGCCTCCTACCTGGTCTCTCTGCTACCTTACCCCCCACCACCATGGTCTGTTCTCTACCCGGCAGCTACAGTGAGCCTTTAAAAGCCCAACTCAGTTTGGTAGCACCTCTGTTGTCTCCTCATGTCTTTCAGAGGAAGAGTCAAAGGGGTTGCTGGGCCCCCGAGCCCACACCTGGCCATCCGCCTCGTGTCTGACCTCATCTCCTGCTCTTGCCCTGCTCTAAGCACGTCCGCTTGCTCATCTGTGACTGTGACAGGCAGGCTCTGGCCATGGCATTTGCTGCTTCCTGTGTTGGAATGTTCTTCCCTCCCTGAATTCTTTCATATCTCTGTTCACATGTCACCATATCAAAGAGCCACTCCTCACTTCCCTTTACAGAATGGAAAACCTTACCTCCTGCCAGGCCCTGCCTCTGGTACTCCCTCTCTCTCATCTGTAGTTTTATGAGTGCATAGCTCATCACCTGGCATATATTTGTCTAGTTGGTTATTGGCATCTTTCCCCATTCAAATTATAAGTTTCATTAGGGAAGGGACTTTGTTTGGTTCACTGTGACATACACAGTGACTGTAACAGTGTCTTGACTATAATTGGGGCTCAATACACCTTTACAGAATTATGGGAAATCAATCAGCGGTCAGAAAACAAAAATAAGGTACAAAAGTAAGGCATTACTCTTATCTCTCCACCAGGTGGCGCTGTATTCTTTAGCAAATGCAGCTGCCATGCATAGTGGCCGGGAGGGAAGGTAGACAAAAAAATCACAGACTACAGACCTGCAGGCCTCAGGCAGGTCAGCCTGGGGACTGAGCCAGGTTATATAAGGTCCCTGTGCTGACCTTGTCTCCCCAGTTGGTAAGTGTTTTGAGCCTCTAAAAAGGGATGGATTTATAAAGATGGGTATGGATAGAAGCCGAAAAACCTGCCAATCCATCCTGCCCCATCATGAGTCATAGGGTTAAGCACCCAGGAGTGGCACTGAGCCCGGCTTTTCTAGTTTCTGGTCACAGAAGCCCACTCACCCCTGTGCCAAGTAAGGCCCTTCTACTTCTACACCTAGCCTTTCCTCCCCACTAGCCCTCACTCTCAGAGGGGAAGGAGCAGGCAGGGTCGTGAGGATTCACTGGGCATATGGGGGCTCTAACCTCTTTAGGGGCCTCGCTGCAGATGAACTCCTCAAAGATCCGGTGTGCCCTGGAGGCCCGCTTGGTAGCTGATTGGATCTTCTTGAACTCCTCACAGGCCAGCCAGAACTCCAGGTTCTCCTCACTGAACTCCGTCTTCAGGAAAGCGTGGAAAGCAGCCACTCCATCTGGGGTTACAGGAAAGAGGCGGAAACAGGTCAGCCAGAGGGACAGCAGGGAATACAAGAAGAAAGGAAAGCAATTGCACTTAATGGCTCTATTTTTAGAACATAATTTTCTTGAACAAGGACCTGCCTTTGTGTGTTGAATAGAGGCTGGCACACTAGGGGATCATTATTATTATTATTACTACTACTATTATTCTGCCCAGGCTCTCAGCAGTCCTGGAGCTGGTTCCAAAGCACATGAGTATACACGTGCCACCCAGAGACAGACACAAAAGGCTCCTACTCACTTTTACTGCTCAGCAGCAGGTCGAACGACTCTCTCCACCCCAGCACATCTTCTGAGAAGTTTCTACTAAAAGACAAAAAGAAAAAAAAGAGTAAGAAAAAAAAAATCAACAAACCAAAGCATAGTACAAATTCTAGCCAGAACTCTGATGGAAAATTGCGTAAAATTCACAGAAAGGCTTGCTTGGTGATTGTTGAAGCTGACACCTCAAACTCCTAGTTGGACTTAGGGTAAGCAGTAACGTTTTCTAGAGGACAATTCGGCAACCAGAAATCAAAGCCAGGGACTCCTTTAGTCTTCAGTCAATATCTCTAAGCCTGTCTCTTCTCTGTCCAAAAATTATTTCAATTCCCCTGACTCTCAAAGATTTGTTTTGTACACCTTCCCAAGGACATAAGGGCCTCATAAATAGAGATTACATCTACACATAACTCCAGAGTTTGGTACAGTTGATAGCCAATATGAAAGGGTTTCTAGGCAAGGTGCATGCTAGAGTCATTAATAAAAACCTCAAGTGGCCTTGGACTCTGTCCTAGCCCTGGATGCATGTGCAATGAAACCCCAGGTGGGAGAGTCTGGTTAACTAGGCATTCGTGCCCTGTGTGCCCTCATCCGTGGATGGACTTGGAGCCCTGGAGCCACCTACCCACTCACCCATGAGCCAAGTAGTCATCACAGACCAGCAACAAGTTTCACTAAAATCTCTAGGGAGGCGTTGCCAAGATCCACTTAGTGTGTCCTGGCTTCTCCTTGTATTTCCCTCCTCATGACTCCCTTCCCGCTCCCTTCCCTCTCGGAGCCCTGAGCTGGTCAGCAACACTTACTTCTCTTTGCCGTGTTTACTGCCCCACTCGAACTTGCCACTACTCCCAGTATCGCAGCCCAGCTCTGATTTGTGAAGAAAGATCCCCAGACGTGTCTTGAACTCTTTGGCTCTGAAAAACAAATCAGGAACATGAAAGGATTCTCATTTGCTCAGCCAGTGTGGAGAGGTTTATGTGTCCCAGAAGAGCTCTGGGTGGTGCCACCCAAAGTTTAGCCTCAAGAGTTCCTGGAAACTCTTGGCTGTTCCCAGGACCCAAATTGTGCTTATCAGCATCATCAACCCCAAAGCAACAAAAGCAATATTTGCGCTATGCCGTGGTAGACCTTACACTTTCTGGGTAATACACACGCTGCATATATGGGCTTTTCCCTAAAGTCACACTGATCTCTCTTCGTGCCTGTTGATTCAGAAAAGAACTCAGCATTCTTTTCAGGAGTATTTCTGAACTGTGGGAAACTGATTCCTGCCTTCATCTTTACATTTTCCTTCCCAGCCAGTAACGACTGGAAGCTGTTGAGTTGCTCTCTGGAATATGGACACACCCTCAACAGTGGGATCCCCCTGCCCCACCACACCCCACAAAAAAAAAAAAAATCTCCCTGCCTTCCAGGGGCAGAGGAGGCAATGCCCCTAGCTCTGGTCTGAGGAATGAAAAACAAGTGCTTAAGCAATAGCCAGGCTCAGTTCTGCCTGGAAATGTCAACGTGGCCTTCCTGCAGCCAGGTCTTCAGCAGGTCACCTGAGCACGACTGCAGTTTGTCAGAGGATGGGGATGGCAGCAAGCAGCGGGCCCTTGCTTCCCTTCCCCTTGTCTTCTCCCTGCTCCTGGAATCTAAGCACGTGGCATCAAGCTCGCCTCTACCTCTCTACTTAAGCCTCCAGCGCCCCATCCCCGCGCCCACCCAGGTCCCCAGGCCTGCCGCTCCACTCCCTAAGAGTTGGTGGGACTTCCCCTAAGCAGTTGGACAAGCTCCCCTTACCTCTCCAGGCAGGTGGTGGGGAAGGCGGCCAGGGTACGGCACATGGCTGCGGGCGCGGGGCAGCACGTAGTGGGCAGGATGGTGGCAGGCTCCAGGAGGCTCCGCGAGCGCTAGGAAGCAAAGCGCGGTAGCAGGTGCTAATCAACTGGGGTTGGCTTTAGCAGCCTGCAAGCACCCAGACTTCGCGGCCGCTGCTTTAATCCCCTCGGAGGAACGGGGCTGGGCACTGCTGACCAATCGGAGGGCGGGGCTGGGCGCTGAGAAGGCGGAGGCGGGGCCCACAGTTAGACTGGGCCGGGCTGAACTTTCGCCGCAGCTGGAGCACGCGGAGCTGCACCCTCCCAGCGGAGGACGCCGCGTGTGGAAGGAGAAGCGGCAAGAGAATTGGCACGGGGATGAGACGTGCACACCCAGTTTCCTAGGGAAAAATACCTGCCGACCTCTAGTAACAACAGGAAACTCACGCAGCGGTGTCGTGTTGGGAGAGTTTCCACGGGGCTGGTGGGTCTGAGAGGCACACAGGGCTTTGATCGCAGGCAAGTCTGAGCCTGCTGGGTCCTGAAGGACAGGCGCACAGGGTGCAAACCTGGCAAAACAGTTTCCAATTATACTGATAAGTACCCTTTACGAGGCTCCTACCCCGATGGACATGGGGCTAAGTAAGATCTTCTTCTTCATCATCATCTCCATTTTATAGTTGAAGAAACCGAGAATCAGAAAGCTAAATAAACTTGCTCAAGATCACAGTTGGAGATGACAGACAAATGGGATAGGGATGAGTATTTTATTGAACACCTACTATGTGCCAGTCACATAACTAAGACTCATATTAAATAACTTGCTCAAAGATGTGCAGCTAGTAGGTGTTGGCTCCAAAATTCAAATGTGAATTTACCATTCTTTTTCCATTGCACCCTCCCCGCTCCCCCCTCTCCCCCGCTCCCCCCTCTCCCCTGTCCCACACACACCCGCAAAGGTTAGTAATCCAGTCACAGCTATACCTGTGGACGATCCTGGGTTTAGGTAGTTGCTACCTTAGTGTCTCTATCTCTGAGATAAAGGTAATAAATACCCTGCCTCTCTCCTCACCTTCCCACAAAGGCATTGGGATTGCTATTAAGAGGCTGCATGTGAGGTTAAGAGTACAGGGTCTAGAGTTAGATTTTCAGGTTTCAAGTCATGGCTCTGCCAGGTGACCTGCTGAAGACCCAGCTGCAGGAAGGCCCCGTTGACTGTTAACTGGCTCTGCCAGTTACTGATGGGAGACTAGGCAAACTGCTTAACCTTTCTATGCCCCCATTTCCTTGTCTCTACGAAGAGAACAACTTATTTCATAAGGTGGTTGTGAGAACTAAAGAAATTAATTCTTAGTTTGAGTTCCTAGGAACCAGACTCAGGTAGACACTTGCATGCAGGAGGTTTACTGGGGAGAGTTATCAGAATTAAGAGGGAGTAAAGGAAGCAGGTCTGGGCAGAGGGAGGAGTTGAAGGCCATGCCATTTCAACAGAGACCCCAGCTGGTTCCAGGGAATGCCCTGAAGCTCAGCTGGCCCTTTGGAACTGTCCACTGAAGCAAGAGGACAAGGCCCTGGTAACCCCATAAAGACCATTCATTGCATACAGCTGCCCAAGAAGACCGCCTAATCTTAAGGCAGTGCCCTTTGTCGATCTATTCCTGGAGAGAGACTAACACCCCGGGAAATGATGGCCACAGTCCCCAAGACGTGATCTGGGTGGCACAGCACAGCATCCGCGACAACATATAAGGTGCTTATATGACAGTGCTCAACATGTAGTCAGCACTCAATAAAATGTTATAATAGCTTTCAGTTTTACTTAATAGGGATACTGGGATTGCTAGCAATAAGGAAAAATAGTGAGTTTTTGGTGCCTCTTGGAATACAGTATAGGTTTTTATTTCATAAGAAGCATCTAAGAGTTGCTATTCCCCAGCAAGGCCTGCTCTATGTTCCTGGAAGTCAATGGTCAGAAAAGAGAAACAAGGGAAGAAGAGGTTCCCCACCTAAGAGGGCTTGGTGAGAAGGTTGAGAAAAGGCAGTAAGGGAAGGAAAGGGAAAAAAACACAAAGAGGGAAGGGGAGACTGTGAGGTCGTGGTTGAGCTCTCTGGAGTAACAGAGGCCAAAATCAGAACACACTGCAGGGTCATTTGTCAATGCAGAGTTGCTGTTGAACCAGGGCCTGTAGAAGCTGACCCAGTTAGTCAAAACGTAAGCACTCTGCAGAGGTTTTTTGTTTCTGTTTTTTTCAGAGAGGTGATCTTGCTATGTTGTTCAGGCTGGTCTTGAACCCCTGGTTCCTGGGCTCAAGGGATCCTCCTGCCTCAGCCTCCCAAATAGCTGGGACTACAGGTACATACCACCTAACAGAGTTGTTACCCTTCCCAAACCTCTTGGTTGATTGGTGAAGAACAGAGGCAGGCACAGCAGCAGCTGCTTCCCGTGTGGCAAACACACCTGGTAGCAATAACTGAAGCATACCCTGAGAATGGCACTGTATGGCAACATATATGAATGTGTGCTCCAAGCTCGGGAATCCAGAGTAGCCAACCTGGAGATTCATTCCTTGTCTACGAGGAACACCTGAGCCCCCAACCTGGCCCATGGAACACAAGCCATACAGGAAATGGAGGTCCTGAGTTTGGGTTGAATGAAGCTTGCCAGGTGGAAGCTGTTAAGGAAGGGTGCTAAATGGAAATGCTATACAAACTGCATGCCTTTTGCAAACAGTTGCGGTTCTCCTGCTCAGCCTGCTGCTTCTGGGCTATGAAGTTCTCCTGTCCAATCTGCTGATACTGGACTCTCACCTCTGCATGTCAGCCCCCAGTAAAACCTAATGTCTTGTTTGCTGGCTCTGGGTCTCTTCTTTGGCCTCTTGAACCTGGTGCCATCCCACGAGAGTCAATAGAGGTTTGGCACAACACTCCTGTTGCAGCACTATCTCAGATGCCAACATCCCACCTTCACCCCGTCTTGCCAACCTAGGCTCTCGTTCTTCCTATCTCACATGTGCAGGGCTGGAATGGTTTGGGGCAGGAATTGGTAATGAGCAAGGATTGGGAGCAGAGCTACGGGGTACAGACAATGGAAGGATGACTTTTTGAACATCTGTGTTTCTCTGGTGCCTTCATCCATCCCAGCCCCATCAGCAGGGCATTCTGCTGGAGGAGTAGGTCAGCCAGGTGAAGGTTGTTTGACCTGGTGCAGCTGAGGCCCCAAGGCATGCTTTTACCACACAGCTGGGATGTGGGTGTTGTCTGTGAGACATCTTTTCTCCATTTGACAAATACGAATTGATGGGTGGATCAAACCCAGTTTCACCCTCAGTAGTGCTGTATTTGAATCAGCCTGTACATGGTCATGTGACAACAATAAAATAATTACTTGGAAATCTCAAACCTTTCCATCCTTTCTGCATCCCTGCAAGTAGCCAGAAGTTTTTAATTTCCATTTTGCCTATACACAACAAAACTAAGAATACCTGAGGCACTCTTAGTTAAGTGTACTGGAACTGGAAATAGCTGGAAATTGGACCGTCTCCCAATTCCTGAGCTAGTACTTTCTCCTGCTCTGATAAAGAAAGCAAAATAAATGGTGCCAGGAGCGGTGGCTCATGCCTGTAATCCCAGCACTCTGGGAGGCTGAGGCAGGCAGATCACCTGAGTTCAGGAGTTCGAGACCAGCCTGGCCAACATGGCGAAACCCAGTCTCCATTAAAAATACAAAAACATACCCAGGCATGGTGTGGGTGCCTGTAATCCCAGCTACTTGGGAGGCTGAGGCAAGAGAATCACTTGAACCCGGGAGGTAGAGGTTGCAGTGAGCCGAGATCGCTCCATTGCAAAAGAAACAAAGGAATTGATGCACAGTGCACAGACCAGCAAATCTGAGAGCACAGAGCTCCCTACTCTAGATGAACGACCCTCTCCGAGTTCAACCTGCCTCTTTGTTGCCATGGTTACCTCTTCAGTTTCCAGGCAGAAACTTTTTGAAGTTCACAATTTATCCCAAATTCTCTTCCCAGCAGGTCGGTTCATATCTGCAGTTTCGGTAATGCAGGATGACTCGACAGTTGCTGTAAATCCAGCAAGTTGAGCTCGCTTATGAATTGCACTGGCTTTGACAAAACCTGACCTCATTTTTGCCCAGCACTCCCAGAGCAGCTGTGATCTCTTTAATGGATGGCAGCATGGGGGCATGGCTCTGCACCCTGGGTCATCCGGGGTCAGCAGTCTGGGCAAAGCTGTGGTCAAGATTAAATGTCCCACAGCGTCCCAGCCATATTGCCTTTCATCTCCTTCAGCTCCCAGCTCCCAGCCCCCAGCACTACCTTTTCCATGGAGGCAGAAGTCTAGGTGGGGATCTTTGTCTACTGAAAATGGTAAGGGGAAATGAGAACACTTCCTCCATTTTTCTGATCCAGCTCAGATGATCCCCACAGTGGTCTAGGTCCTCCAAATTCCATCATCAATCTACATATTTCTTGTGTAGAAAGCAATCACATACATATTTCTTATGAATTTACTATATTCCCAAGTTGGTGGGAAAACAATAGCTTTTAAGACTCTTCCCTGAATTCAAGGACCTTATGATCTAGCTAAGGAAACAGAACTGCATGGTGGGGAGCAGGGAAAATGAAAGGAAATTATTGTTTGTCACAGAAACAGATGTCAAGGAAAGAGGCTGATCAGAGAGGATTGACAGTATTGAAAAAGAAGTGATGGAGCCATGGTAGCCAGTGAGAAGCAGGAGAGGTAGAAGGAGGCATCAAAGTGAAAGAAACAGGAAAAGCTATTATCATTTGCAGGTACAGCAAAGGTGCAGAAAGACTAAGGAATTTATTAAATGCTGCAGAAGCACTTAGGGTTGTGGGACACAATTGGACGCCACTTTTAGATTTAAGAGCATATTCTGAGGCAGCTGAATGAGGAGGCAGTGATCACCTCCAGCAGAAGTGAAATAGGCAATCACTGGGGACATTTCCCTGCTGGTTCATGACAAAAACTTTGGGCACCCTTTCCTTCTTGATAGGAGAAGTTGACCAAGTTCAGCCTAGTTGTAGGAAATGACTTTTACTATGATTAATGATTACTGTTTAGGGTATTGGGTGCAGCTTGCTTTGCTGCTATATTAGTCCTCTCTGGTTTCTTCTTTTCCCTGCCTTCCCACTTCCCCCAAACCTAGACTTGGAGGATGATGTCTAGACTCCTCTGTAAAGCATCTAAGGCTCTAACCACTTGGTCTCACATCCTTTATACACCCTAAATTCCAGCCAAACTCAGCAATTGGCACGTTACCCTGGGCATCATGCTGCCTTATACCCACAAACCCTTGAGCATAAAATTCTCTTGGCCCGAAGGTCCTTCCCCTTCCTGTACTACTCATTTAAAAAAAATATTTTTTCAATAAACTGATTTTACTTATATATTGAGATATAATTTACACATAATAAAATGCACAAATCTTGAGAGTACAATTGAATGAGTTTTGACAAATGTATACACCCATGTAACCAATATGTAATCAAGCTATGGCTTCCACCACTCCTCATGCCTGCTCCAGCAAATTTCTCCCCCAAACAGAGGTGACCACTAGTCTAAGTCCCAGAACCATACATTGGTGTTGACTCTTCTTGACTTTTCTACCTATTTTTGAGACCTAGCTCAACTGCCTTCTATTCTCTCATACCACCCCTAATTCCCCCTGCATCCCCCCATCTGCAAGCAGAGTTGACCAGGCCTCCTTTGAGCCATCCTGTTGCCCTGTGCTCATAGAATCGATGGACACAGGGCTGTCTGTTTCCTCTGTGTGCTCCAGGAGGGCAGGGATTATTGCCTTGGTCATCTTTTTTATCTTCAGCCCCTATCACCATGCTCAGTTCTGCATATGTTCCATAAATGTTGGCTGGGTAGATGGCTTCTGTTTCAACACAAATAATAAAAGTTAACATTTATCGAACACTTACTATGTGCCAGGCTCTGTTCTGTGTGCTTTGACTTGAAGTATCTCTTTCAATGCTCACAATTACACTCATAAGATGAGTAATATATTTTCCCCATTTTACATTTGAGTAAACTCTGTTTACATTGAGTAAACAGAGATTGGTTAAATAACTTGCCTATGGCCACAAAGCTAGTAAGTGGTCGAGCTGGGTTTTGATTTCAGATAGTCCAACTCCAGGACCTGGGTTCCTAAGCAAACACTACATCGGCATGCCGTGTGGTGTTTTCTAGAACTCAGAATTGGCTTGCTATGAGAAGAATGAAGCACATCCTTGGGGAATCATGGCACAATGTTCCAGGTCATCCTTCTGTCTTCTGCAGTTTTGTTTCCTTGTATCCTCTTTCTTGCTCACTCCATTCCTCTCTCCCCATTCACATTTTTCCACTTCCTGTCTTTGCCCGTAGCTGTGATGTCATCACAGGCTCTGGATTTTTCTGCTGCTTCACTTCCCAGTCCCTTGTGTATGCAGTTCCCGAGTATGGCTGCGGAGAGTCCCTTTCTCTGCTCAAGTCCCTCAGTTAGCATGTGGGTTTTTATATCTCTTTTTCAAGAAAACTCAGAATTCAGCTCTGTGTTCCCCTGCCACACTTTCCAGCCAATGCTGTCCCATCTTCCTTTGCTCACGGAAAAGCCTGGTTCCCACCTGGGCGGGAGCCCAGGGGCAGCTCCCAAAGTCTTTGGGATGTGTCAGAACCCAAGACCTTTGTTCCTCCCCATCCTCCTGGGAACCTGAGAGTTGGGGGATGGTGCCTGGCCCTCTGAGGTTTATGCTTTCTTGGTTCTCACATGCTAGCTTGGCCCTTTCCAGGCCCATATCTTAGTGTTTTGTGGTTTGACACCCATGAGCTTATCTGCCTGACTGAAAGATCCACTTCACCCCACCCCATAACCCGACAGTCTACCTCCCTCCAGGCTCCTGACCTCTCCCTGCCTGCCAGCACCAAGCTTCCTCCACCTCTCCCTGTGCTCGCCAGCCCATGCTGTCTCCAGTCTCCTGCCCATCCCTGCCATTACCTTGCTGCATTCCCTAAAGTACCAAATAAGTCGGCAGTAATAAATGGACCCATCTCACCTTAACACTTCCATTTCCGAAGTAAGAGAGATACCTCAGAAGCCTGAGTTTCTAAATGTCTTTCTCTTTCCCACCATACCTCCTCCTAGCCTTCTTCACCTTGGTCACAAAAGTCATTTTTCTGAGAGCATCTCATTTCCATTCACTAAGACTTAGAAACAAGGCTTATTAGAATCTGCATTTCACTCACTCAATAATTTTCCAAGGCCCTGAGAAGCCAGTCAAAATGAAAGATTGGCGGGGGAGGTGGAAATGTGAGGCCTGGGATTTGCAAATGACTGAAAGGCAATGTCTATATTTCCTGTCCCCTAGTCCTTTGCAAACTGAGGATGGAGCACTTTTTTATTTTAGAACTGGAAAGTCAGACAGGTACTATACCCCAGATGGTGCCTCTATCTCTAGAGAGAAATAAGCACCAGAAGAAATCTAACAGGTGCCACCCCTAATCTGGGAGTAGAGGAGGGATTCTGACCATCACTCCCCACACCATATACTCTAACCAAGGCAACAGCCAGTGCTGATGTGTAACATCATGGGCAAGAGGAAAGCATTCTGCTCTTTGGCCTAACTGTTGTGTCAAGGGAAGAACAGGGATATAGAATAGGTAGGGAGGGAACATTGTTTTACTCTCAAATATTGTGTGTGTGTGCGTGTGTGTGTGTGTTTAGGGGCAGGGAACTGAAAGACCTTCACAAAGGAGAACCTCTATGAGTGACCACCCACCCTCATTTCTTGGAAAACTCAACAATCAGACTACCTCTGTTTCCAAAGGCATTCAGTGTTCTCTCCTCCATTCCAAAGCCGCCTTTGAGATGTGGGTCCTTACTTGGACAGGTCTAAAATGGCCTCAGGGAGGTCTGGAGCCCCAAATCTTGGTGCCTAGTGCAGTGTCTGACACAATAGAGGCACTCATTAAATAAAGAGTGAATAAATCCCACTCCAAACATGGTGAATATCCTCGGAGATTAACTATCAACTCTGCCTCCCCCAGATCCTCCAGATTGCAGGCATTCTCAGCTAAACTTCAGCCAGTCAACTTTCTGGAAATGGGTCCCAGGAGGGCTGAATTATGCAGTGAAACTTACTACTCTGCAGCCCTCTTATGCTCCCCTCCCCCTGTGGCTTGCAGTCTTCCAGTGCAGAGCAAACTGGAGCAAAATCAGGGAAGGGTCAAGCAGACATCAGTGGCTCCAGAGCCCAGCGTGAGTTGGAAGCAAGACACCAAACACACATGGCACCTGTGCTGACTCTTCCTACCCCTCTGGCGGCCTTTAGTGTGAAAAGCCCCCAGCTTACCTTGCCTCCTTCCTCTTCCTCTCCTAGGTATTCCAGGGCAGCATGTACTAGGGAGAACCCAGCTGTATCAGACAGTAGGACGATTTCAGCCAGCTTGGGAGGTTGATGTCTGGTCTTCCTCTAGGCCCTGTCTTAGAAAAAAGGAAACTACCATTTTAGGGCCCTCCATGATCCAACACTGGGCTTCGGGCCTTACAGACACCACCTGTACAGATGGGGAAACAGACATTGGTGGGTAAGGAATCTCCCCACACTGGTGGGTAAGGAATCTCCCCATGGGAGTGCCAGGCTGGCAACCCAGTTCTATTCACAAGGTCCATCCCCAGGGCTATTCAATGCCTCATCCCCATGTTCCCTAGCCTCTGAGCATTTCTCCCTCTGGACCTTGGCTGCTACTTCAGGCCTTTTCTCCTCCTTGTTCTAGTCAGAGATTTCTAAGTGCTTAGCCAGGCCACAGATGAGACATAAGGACTCCAGGAACAGCAAGCCCCAACACGTGAATACCACACACACGTGCAGAGGTGTCAGGTCAGAGGCATGGGAGGGGCTTTGTCATCTCCTGGGAGTTAAGGACCTACTTTCTGTGGGGTCCCTCCTCCTCCTTTAAGTCACCTTCCACGAGTCCCCATGTCAACAGGGAGAGTAGGGGGTGGGGTGGGGCAGACTGGTGCAGGGGCACAGAAGAAAAGCCATCTTATAGGAAAGCAGGGGAGGCTCCACAAAAGCACCAACACTCGCTGTAATGCGGCAACAAGTTGGAAGGGATCGTGCCTCTCACAATGTGCTCACAACACCTGAGCAGAGGGAGAAACGTGGTGTGATGTGTGAGCAGCTGGGAGGCTGGGCTGGCAGAGTGGGGGCGGGGGAGGAGGGTCGGAGAAAGCCATGGGAACAGGTGGTCCTTTCACAAGCTCCCAGGCCCTCAGCCCCTGACACAGCAGCTGTCCTAGAAACAGGCCCAGGTGGACAGAGCGGAAAACACAGCAGGGGGTGCATGATGTTTTTGCAGAGAAAGAAATGAGCTCTCCCTAATAGGCCCCACACATTTGAGCAG
Source organism: Mandrillus leucophaeus (assembly GCF_000951045.1). NCBI lineage: Eukaryota > Metazoa > Chordata > Mammalia > Primates > Cercopithecidae > Mandrillus > Mandrillus leucophaeus. Next base: position 164,055 of record NW_012105187.1, read on the forward strand.
GGCGGCACACGCGGTGAGCTGTGTGACTGAGACTGGGTGAGCCACGCCTCCTCTGCCAGCCATCTAGCTGTAGTGCTGCTCCAAGTGTGACCACAAGGGAACTTTCTGGATCCAAGTCCCCAGGCGTCCCAAACACCCTGGCTGCAGTAAACACAATGACAGTCACTAACAATCGGTGTGCACACTTCCTCTGTGCTCTACATTTATGGCTCTTATAGTTCTCATCTCATTTCATCCTCACAGTAACCTCTGAAGAAGGTCCTCTGACCATTGTTTTACAGATGGGGAAACTGAACATAGAGAGGTTAATGAGGAAGGGACAGAAGGATGGCGCCATGATTTGGTAGTGGGTCATCTGACTGCAGTGTCCATGCAGTTAGCTACGCATTCTGCAGACTTCCTCCATCCCCAGCTCCCATGTAGCAGGACAAGCCGCAGACAAAACCCCTCAGACACCGAGATAGTGAAGGGAGTGGCTTTAATCAGCTGGGAGCATTGGCAGGCTAGCGTCTTAAAATCCGAGCTCGTCAGGTGCTTAACTTCTGTCCCTTTTAAGGGCTCACAACTCTAAGGGGGTCCACGTGAGAGGGTCGTGATCGATTGAGCAAGCCAGGGGGATGGACCTTGTGAATAGAACTGGGTTTCCAGCCTGGCACTCCCATTTACTAGGTGTGTCAATGTGGGGAGATTACTTACCCACCAATGTCTGTTTCCCCATCTGTACAGGTGGTGTCTGTAAGGCCCGAAGCCCAGTGTTGGATCATGGAGGGCCCTAAAATGGTAGTTTCCTTTTTTCTAAGACAGGGCCTAGAGGAAGACCAGACATCAACCTCCCAAGCTGGCTGAAATCGTCCTACTATCTGACACTGCTGGGTTCTCCCTAGTACATGCTGCTCTGGAATACCGTGTAGCGGCTCCTCCTGCTACATGGGAGCTGGGGATGGAGGAAGTCTGCAGAATGCGTAGCTAACTGCATGGACGCTGCAGTCAGATGACCCAGTACCAAATCATGGCGCCATCCTTCTGTCCCTTCCTCATTAACCTCTCTATGTTCAGTTTCCCCATCTGTAAAACAATGGTCAGAGGACCTTCTTCAGAGGTTACTGTGAGGATGAAATGAGATGAGAACTATAAGAGCCATAAATGTAGAGCACAGAGGAAGTGTGCACACCGATTGTTAGTGACTGTCATTGTGTTTACTGCAGGGGGTACGTGACAGGGGCTGCGAGCACCACTGGTCAGAGGTGAAACAGAACAGAATGGGAGGTTTCACAATGTCCTTCCATACAATGCCTGGAATCTATAGATAACATAACCAGTTAGGTCAGGGGTGGATCTTTACCTACCAGGCTTAGATCAGGCAGGCCCAGGCCTGGTTTCGGATCTGGTTCCTTGGTTTCGGGTCTGGTTCCTAGGCGCCGGGCTACCTGCCTTTTGTTTTGCTTTCCTTTCCTTTTTTGAGTATAAAACAATATGAGAGGGTCTGTCTGTCTTCTCTCATTTCTCCCGTTTGAGTTTCTGATAAGTCTTTCCAAAGGAGACAATCAGAATATGCATCTATCTTTGTTATCTCTGTGAGCAGAGGGATGACTGAATAGAATGGGAGGCCCTGAGTGGTTCCCAGCTTGAAGGGGCCCAAGATATTTTCCTTTCACACTTTCCGTCTGGGTTTGGGGCAGGACCCTCTCTGGAGCAACGTAGATCAGATCTTTTCTTTATGGTCAGTTTTTACACAGAAAGATGAAGAGAAAATTAGAGTCATAATTTTAGGTTTCATGGCTGACTTTGGGAAAAGGGGTTCTGGTTTCTATGGCTGCCTTGGAGAAGGGGGATTCTAGTTCCTAGTTCCTATGGCTTGCCTTGTGGGAAAATGAGACTGAGACAGGAGGGCAAGAAAAGATCAGAGAAAAACTTTTGCTTCTGAAGCAGTATCTATATCTATCCATCTATCTACCTATCTATACTGGTTGAATCGAAGTGGTAGTCACTGTAACAATCTTTCATGCCTGAAAATCTGTACAACAAAAAGTTGGGGGAAAAGCTTTAAAGGCTGCCCCGTGACAATGTGGATTACCTCTTTCTCTGTTTCCCTAATACTGTGCATTTATCAACAACTTTATCACATTTCATTGTAATTATGTGCTAAGAAACTTTCTCCCATAAACTGTGTAAAAAAAGTACAGTAGCTGCCAGTAGCTGCACACAGTAGGCACTCAATAACTGTTTGCATGCCTGAATGTCCTCTCTTATGAGGCTGTATTTGAGAATTAATAAGCCACCGGAGTGGGAAGAGACCAGAGTTACCATACACTACCCCTTTGATGCTTCATTCTCCATAGCACAGAAGCTTGTGAGAACAGGAAAGGCGCCGTGGCTGGGAGGAAAGACAATAAATGGCTATGGACTGAATGACAGCTCAGTTTAAAACCCAGGAGATCCAGCCTCTGTGACTGGTCATCTGATTAACTGGCTGTGTGACCATGTCCAATCACTAACCTTTCTGTGCCTCTGTTTTCTCATTTGCAAACAGGGAGTAATAATGTCTCTTGACCAATAAGTGGAGAAAAGTGTTTTGAGGCCTGGCGCGGTGGCTCACGCCTGTAACCCTAGCACTTTGGGAAGACGAAGTGGGCGGACTGCCTGAGTTCCGGAGTTCAAGACCAGCCTGGGCAACATGGTGAAACCCCGTCTCTACTAAAATCCAAAAAAATGGCTGGGCGTGGTGGCGTGAGCCTGTAATCCCAGCTACTGTGGAGGCTGAGGCAGGAGAATCGCTTGAATCGGGGAGGCGGAGGTCGCAGTGAGTCGAGATCGCACCACTGCACTTCAGCCTCGTGCCACTACCTCCGGAGCGAGACTCCGTCTCCAAAAAAAAAAAGGAAAGTATTTAAAAAGTGCTTAAGTGCTCTGAAAAGTCTGAGATGTTATGCAAATAGTGCGGCATTATCCTTATTTTTATTATTAAAATGAGCGAGACTTTGCCCTGACCGGCGAAGAATGACTCACTCAGTTTTGAGGGAGGGGGCGGAGGAGTGGGAGGAGAGGGGCCACGCTTGTTTTCTCCGAGGGATGGGAATTTCCACCCAGCTGGAAGTAATAAGCGCCCGAGGCTTGGGCCTCACTGTCTCCACCCCCGCTTTCCCTTTCCTCTGACCAAGTGACAACTGCTCGGAAACAGACAGGACAGGGAATCTTAAAATAGAGCAGCAAATATTCGCGGCTCGCCGCCCCAGGCTGGGTGGCGCCATCAGCAGCTTGCGCAGGACACACAAGTCGGTTTACGCGCCGCAGCCCTCGGCCCCGGAAGAGCTGCGGCCGCGGAGCAGTGAACGCCTGCCTACCAGGGAAAAGCAGTCACCAGAAACGCGGCGTTTTGGTCGGCTGCCCATCGCCAGCCCTGTCCGCGCGAGATGCTCTGCTCCGAAGCTCCCGTGAGCTCCGCGGCCTGCGACTCCGGAAGGCGCAGCTCTTCCAGGAAGCAGCGGCGGCCCCACGGGCCCTCTCAGGCTGCAGAGAAAGGGCAGGAGGCCGCGGGGCTCTCCAGGACTCAGTGGTTTCGGAGAAGCTCGACTTCCCAGGCTCGGAGGGCCAGTTTGGGATTGTTACAGAACAAAACGTGGGCTGCATAAAGTGCTCCGAAGTGAAGCATCACCTTGAAGACTGGGCCCTTGGCTTTGTGACCCAGCAGACCCGAAATTCCAATCTGGCAAACTTTCAGCCTGACCCTAGGGAAAGGATCGCTCCCGGACTGTGGGGGTGGAGGTGATGGGACAAAGATCTTAAAATCCTGAAAAACAACCGTTATTGTCAACTGAATTTCTGCTAAGTGCATTCATTCATAAACGCTACGTGCCTGGCGCTCTTCACGTGTATTAACTGGTTTAATTCCCACAACTCTAAGTAGGGGCTGTTAATCTCACAAAGGCAGAACCATCATTCAAAGCCAGGCAGTCTGGCTCCAGCCTCTGTGGGCTTAACCGCTACCCGCCGCCAAGCAGCTCCTAGGAGCCTGGCAGGGAAAGGCATGGTGAGAACAGCAGACGAGGTCCCTCAAGTAGCTTGCATTCTGGAAGTGAAGAAAGATCGTGAACAAGTTTCAAATTGATAAAATAATTGTCAGTGGAGATTCATGCTATAAAGGAAGTGAGTAAAAGAAAGAACTACTTTCAGTAAGATGGTTTGGGATGAAGTTTCTGTTCATAAGGGCAGAAATGGACTCTCTGACTTAAAGAGAAAAAACTATGTTAAGAGTTTGGGGTAACCCACGGAATTATCAGGATGTCTCAGAATACAGACAAGAACAAAGGGAGGTTCGGCAGCCAAAAGTCCCTCCGCTAAACCACTTTGATGAGGACAAAACAGGTGCTACTGCTGAAAGCTAGACACCACATCCTACTCCACAACCAACGCTGGAACTCCCCAGACACCCCGCTGGCTCTGCCGCCCCTAAGCCGGATGCGGCAGCCACCGCTGACCCTACAGCGTATTCTCCACCACCCCATTTCTTTGCATTGCATCACCACCTCCTGAGTGTGCCTAATCGGCACCCCGCTGCTTCTGATGCAAAATTCCAAGCTGTACTGGGCAAACGCGCAGCCTCTGGCACCATTCCCAGTGCTGCTGAGCATGCAGACCTGAGCACAGTGGAGGGGGAGGGCTTGGTGGGGAGGGGGTCTTACAATTCTTCCACTCTATTGAAGTCCCCTCAAACACACACGACCCAGTTTGGCCGGTGCAGCCTTTTCTTTCCCCTCCCGATAGCATTTCAGCCTCTCTTCCAATAAAAAATAGTAGCTACTAATTTTGAGTGCCTGTTTATATGCAAATGTACCACAGAAGTAAGCCTTCATTTCTGAGGCTACCCCTTGCAAGGTAGTTAATTACTCTCCCCATTTTCAAATGCAGAATCTAAAGGCTTAGAGAGGTTAGGAATCTTGTTCAGGTTCTCTGGAGTAAGAAGAGGTGGAGCCCAAATTTGAACTCAGGTTTGTAATGCTCTGGGGACCACACACTCCCTCCTAAGGAGAAAGGCAAAAAAAAAAAAAAAAAAAAAATCAGCATAGAAGGAATCCCTGCTCCAAAATCCCAGTTATGACACGTGGGGAGAGGGGACACTCCATCGAATTCATGACCACAGGCTCTACAGCCCCTAACCCTGCCCACCACCTACAAACCCTCCTGACACCCTGACCACTGCAGCCCTCCCAGCCTCCCAGGTAGATGAGCTCTGTGAGGCAACTTGGTTTCTCCTGTGTCAAGGTAGACTTCTCCACCCCGCTGACCTGTAGCCCTCATAGCTTCCACAAAGGTCCTCTGAGGTTCTATGGGTTTACACTGCTACAGGTAGGGCTCACTTTACGCAAACGCATATGTGAGTTGAATGTTTGTGAACTGATTCTATACTGATAGGATTACATCATCATTTCAAAAACCATTGTTAATCTCCACCTGCTCTTCAGCTTTCATTGACAACCAGGCACTTTAGCTTAAAGTTTTATTGCCCCCACTTCCTTACTTTTCTTGGCAAGCAGCAATCTATAAATCAATATTTAAATATACCAAGGAAGCTCATCATTAATGGATTCCCAGGGGAATCATCTTATAAAGTGAAAAAATTACTGCTTGATAAAAAAGATCATCCCCTAAGACATTTGTATTGTGAATTTGATTTTTTTTCTTGGCTTTTACTAATCAGGTTGCATGCATATACTTAGTGGTGTAGTAATATATCAGTCCTTTAAAATGGGTAATCTGGTCAAAAAGAATGAGGAAAAAGAGGACCGACAGAGGCAGTAAAAAACAAATATGGATTTCTGGGCCTTTCTATTACTGGTTAAATGTGGGCTACCCCAGCCAACCTTTCAGGACTAGGTTTCTGTCATTGCAATATAGAGCAGAGTCTTTAGTATACATCATGAAGCTGCCATGAGATTTTAATGAGGCACTGTTTAAGCCCCTGTGAGATAAGCACAAACTATTATTGAACTGCAATCTGTGTGCACCTATGAAGAGAGAAACATATCACCTCTGGGTGTAGTGGAGAGGCTGCTGCCCCCTCTTGCTATGTGCCCTCCCCTGGGTCAGGTTTCTATTTTTTTCCCAAAGTGCCAGTGCCTGAGTCATTTCTAACAAGTGGTGGGGGGTGGCATTACATCATTCACACTTTTCCCCAAGACCTGAGAAAACACGACAGGCAAACTGACAATAAGGTTGAGAATTGTCTCTGGCTGCTGCTGGAAATCTACACAGAAGTGTTTCCCCTGGCAGCAGACAGCTGCTGTGTTAGGTGTGAATCAAACATGCAAACCTCTGGAGATTTTTCTTTCCCTTCTCTGAGACACAGCTTAGCAGAATTGCTGAAAATATGGTGACACACTGTCTCAGCGCTGGGGCTTTCAGGGAGATGGAGGAGGGGAGCGAGGGCTGCTGCTCACCAGCGCTCAGGAGAGAGTCCAGTCCCTTTCAGCATCTTCCTGTGTGCCTCACTGCTCTGAATTCATCTCTCTTTTTCACCCCGCCTTTCTGGAACTGTCAGACTCCTGCCCTGGATTCCTGTTTGGGACTGTGATTACATCTCCAGAGGCAGTGGGGCCCTGCCTAGAGACCCCTGGGCAGGGTTTGGGAAGAAAGTGAGCTTGATTCCCCCATCTTTCCTGTGATTGCTAGAATTAAGAACCCAGTTCATGTGTGCATGCCTATGTATATCACATGTGTGATTCCTAAATGAAAAGATTGAAATTCTCTCCAGAAATGTCAACAGCTTCAGCTGCATTTATTTAGCTTTCCCACTGTAGAGTTGGTGATTCCCAGATGATATATGGCTACAGTGATACAGGGAGAAGCATTCTTCAGCCTCCTCCAATGAGAGATACAACCTAGACCCAGAATGTAGAGGCTGAGGCCAGTCAGGGGCCTAAGAAGCCTATTCGGAACTCCTGCATTTGGAGCGTAGGAATTTATTTAATGTCACTATTACTTAATACACTTGGCATTTGTTTAAATGCAAATGGTGCATACCAGTTATGAATCTCAGTCCACAAACTGTTTTTTCTATTTCCTATAGCTTAACTTGATTTCTCAGAGTTTTCCTTGTGCAGACTGTTAGGCAACAAAACAAACAAACAAGAAATCAGACCTTCCCAAGGTACCTCTCTATGAGTGGTACCAAGATTATGAGGCTTTATACAATGCCAAGGCACCAAATAGTGGGTGTGAGTGATCCTCTGGTGTTTGGTCTTCTGTCCACTCAGGTTTCTGCTGAGATAGCCAATCCCTCTCTACATGTTGCTCGGGTCTGATGGCTCTCTGCTACTCCGTTATTTCTCTTGGTCTGTATGAACTTCTTGCAGTGCTGTCTATGGACCCCTTGCCCTCTCAGCCACTCCTCTCCAGCTTCTCGCTGAGTCCCCAGGGATGCCCTGGAAAACACCCAGGTTGCTTCCGCTTTAATAATCCAGAAGCTATTTATTCTTTCATGTCCCAGCCCCGACAGAATCTCTTTCCAATGGAGAGATCAAACCACTCCAGAGAAGAGACCAGATGCTGACATTTGGTCTTCCCCATGGAAAACAACAGTGAGTTGCTGTAAAAGTCCTGCTTACACACGCAGAGGTCACAGTCTTATTGCCTTGGTTTTAAATATGAGTGAACAATCAAGGATCACCAGACCTTAGAGCAAAGCCCTGAACTTCAAAGAAAGAGACTAAAATAAACAATAAAAAGGAACCCAAGAGAAACAGAAACAATTCAGGAAACAGAATAGAAGGGAAACAAATTAAAACAAAACAAAACTCATCATTCATATCTTCAGGGAAATAAGAGAAAATATTGCATCTATAAAACAAGAACATAATTTTGTTTTCTAAGAAACAGAAAAATTATAACCTCTTGGAAATTAAAAATATGATACCAAAAAAATCAACAGAAGTGTTCAAAAACGATGTTGAGGAAATCTTTCAGAAAGTCAGAAAAAAGGGACATTAGGAAATAATAAATTAGAAAATTAAAGGATAAAGTCAAGACATTTCATTTCTAACTAAGAGGAATGCCAGAAAAAAACAGTGGGGAGGAAATAATCAAAGAAATGCTCTAAGCAAGCCATACCCAAAGTATCAGTCTCCACACTGACCAGGCTACCAAGCATTCAGCTTATATTGAATATAAAAACAGACATCATTATAAATTCAGAACCCTAGGATACAAAGGAGGTCCTAAGAACTTAGAGACCGGGGGATGGAGGGGGATTGGGGAACAGACCACAAACAATATACAGGAATTGAAATGACATCAGTCTTCTCAATGGTAACATTGAACACTTACAAGGTTCTAAGTGAAAATAATAATAATAATTATTATTAAAAATATAATAATATAAAATAATATATAAAATATATATTTTTAATAATAATAATTTTTTTGAGACAGAGTCTCCTCACTCTGTCACCCAGGCTGGAGTGCAGTGGCGTGATCTCAGCTCACTTCAACCCTTGCCTCTCATGTTCAAGTGATTCTCCTGCCTCAGCCTCCTGAGTAGCTGGGATCACAGGTGAATGCCACCACACCCAGTGAAAATTATTTTCAACCTGGAATTCTATGTCACCCAACTCAAGAGTGAGCAGAGAATGAAGATTTTCAGTCAGAAAAGTCTCAAAAAAATTATCTCCCGTGTATCCTTAGAAAGCTACACTAGAAAATATGTAAGTCCATAAAACAAGAAAGAGGATGGAGTGAAAGACAGAACTTGAAAGATAAGCGGAAGGTGGAAGGAGTTCTCAGGAAGTAGACAAAGGAAGGGTAGGACAACAACGGGTCTAGAGAGCAGCCAACCTTGAATAAGACATCAAAGAGCTCCAGGAAAGATGTCTCAGAGGCAAAAAAAAAATCTGATAGACTTGACAATGTGGAAATGTTATTGAGCCATGTTTCACAGAGCTGTGGGAGCACATGGGAGGGCTTAGTCAGGTGCTGATAGAAAACTAAACAAATAAAAATTAGAGGCAATTACTAACTCCAGGAAAAAAGAAAAAATATGCAAGAATGTACAGATAATTATGATATATTACTCGGCTTAATAGTAAACAATATTTGTATAATCACAATTACAAAAGCTTTGTTAACCAGAAATTGGGGGACTAGGGAGCTAACAGAAAAGAGGAAAATGTACATGATTTTAATATCTTCATTACCATAATAGGAAGTCTATAACTAATGTCTGAAATTAATGACTCAAGAGACAGCCACATACTCTGTGAGTTAGAAATATAGGGGAAGTACCAGTTGAATACCTTAACGTTGAAAGTGGTTTTCACTGGGGAAAGGGAGGTGGGGCAGAGGGGAGGTGAATAAGAGATAATTTTACTATTTTTTTCTACATATACAACTTAAAGCCACTTGCCCAGCAATACTTTTATTTAAAATAAAACTATATTAAATAAAGTTTACAAACAAACACTACTGGTTATGTATGTAAAACAGACACATAAACAAATCAGTGAAGGAAAAAGTTTCAGGTGCTACCTGTGCACAGGTAAGGTATGGGTATGAAAGAGAGAGTAGCCAATTCCATCTTGGAAGGGCCAAGTACTCCCTGATTCCTATTTTCCCTTCTTATTCAGAAACACCACTGCCTATGTGCATCTACAGATTTGGCTCTCTTGAGAAAACCTGAGGATCAAGGTAGAAATTCACCAAACAGCTGATGGAGGGGCAGCGAAGTCTACTGGCCAGGAGCCAAGAGCAGAGTGCCAGACCACCTGGGTTTCAATCCTGGCTCTGCCACCAACTAGCAGTGTGATTTTGGACAAGTTACATACCCTCCTCGCCCTCCTCACATGTCCCTACCTCATAGGGTTATTTCAAGGATTAGATGAGTTAATGTGTCAAGGGCCCGGAGCATTTCTTGGTACATGTAAGCATCATGTTCTCTCAGCAGACATGAGATGAACCTGCTGAGTGCAGGCACTGGATAAGCACTGGAGCGCACAAACAACCTTAAGCATGGCCCTGTCCTCCAGGAGATTAAGGAGGGGTGGAGAGTGGTGCAGAAGATACAACTGTAAATAGCATATTATCAGCAATATCATCTAGGTGGCTAGATGTAGAATGAGGGGGGCCAGTTTCCTAGAGAAGTGGCTGTTAAAATTTGCTCCATGAGAGGGTTTGGGAGACACCTTTTGGATTTTGGTCCCAGTACCCCTCTCTAGAAAATTTCTCTTTCCCTCTTGCATCCACATGGTTGCAGCAGAAATGCTGTGCTCTGATAATGCGATCTTGCCTCCTTGACCAGAGTGAGCACGTTCAGATTAACCTGGGCCAATCCGTCTCTTACCTGGGAATTTTGGACCCCAGGCTGAGGGATAGATTCGTTTCCCTCTCAGTGTTTTTGTGTTAAGACTGATGATGTAAATGTGGGAACTACTGACCATGTTTTGGCATGTGAACTGGTAAACGGAGAACTGTCTGCAAGAAAAGAGAAAGGTAGCGCACGGAGAGAAACTGACAAGAGGAGGAAAGACAGGGCTTCTGTGTTCCTTAGGGTTCTGCTCACTGTTTCTGCTCATAGATTCCATGGGGTGTTCCAATATTCTCACCAAAACTCCCTTTTATTCATGCTGGTTTGAGTTGAATTTCTGTTGCAAACCAAAATTTCTCTAATAATAGAAGGGGCCTCCCCTACTTCTCCCTCCTGTATAGGCAGCAGAAAAATAGATCTGACTATATTCACTGGTCTGGCAAGACATTTGATAAGTCTAAGCCTGGAAAAAACCCCAAAGAGTCCCTAGGGTTGCATCAAAACATAACCTGGCTCTGGGCCCAGGACAGAGCAGCTCTGGCTTCCTAGGGAAGGGTTAGGACTATGGGAAGGGATGAAAGGAAGGACTGGAAAGGTTGAGGTCCTGGGTTAGGTGAGAGCATTTACAGCTGAGGCTCATTCAAGCTTAAAGTGCAGAGGCTGTGGTGGGAGGGCAGGAGAGTGGTACAGAGAGAGGACCAATAGCCATAGCAACAGGAGGGTCTTCCTTTGCCACTGAGGCAAAGGTGAACTCGGGGGGAGGTAGCCAAGCAAGGTGTAGGGAGAGGCCAAGTAAGTGGCGGTCTTTGTCATCCATGGATTGTGTCCTTTCCTGCACATTGTATGCTGGGCAGCAACATTTTAGGGAAGGGAACGAAATACTTGATTTTCAGGGACCTGGCTATAGAGGTGAGTCATGGAATTATGGGATGTTCTCATTGTGCTCCCTTGGGCACATGTGGCTGAGGAGTCCTTGGTCAGCAGGTGAAAGCATCATTCAAAGCTACAATTGAGGCAAATACCAGTGATTACAGCTGATTGAGAAACCTAAGAAGACTTCATGGAGGAAATGGACCTTGAAGGATGGATAGGATTTAGACATTTAAAGGCCAAACTTTACAGAATCCTGTAGCTAGATATTATTCCTGTTTGTAGCTCTACCTCTCACAGTTCTAACACAGCAGATGCTCAAAAATGTTTGCTTAATTGAATTGGATTCCAGGTATAGGAAACAGTATAAGTAAAGTCAAGGGATGAGAAAGGGAGTGGGGTGCATGTATCGAGGCCTCAAGGAGAAATCCTATTTGTTGATTACAGCAGGCACAAAAGGAATCAGTCAACGGAATATGTGCTGAAAAAGAAAGCTGAGGCCAGAGCTGAAACCTGGAGGTGGCTGATGAGTCCTCCAACTCCTGGAGGACAGGGAGAGGCCAGAACATTTATCCTGGCCTGCCTAGTGATGGGCTCAGGGCTATTGCAGGGTAGGTGCACAAAAACCATTTAAATGAATGAAAGAATATAAAAAGTTACCCATTAGCAAAAAGTTCACCACTGTGTTCCTTCAAATCCAATATCCCTTAGTCCATTTAATTTAGGACTCAGTGCACATGAATTAGTTTGCACAAAATTTTTAGAATGAAAACCATGGATGTAATAAATGCTTTGGCACATGAATCTGGGTCTGAATCTCATTTAACCATTCAAGGGAACACTTCTTTTTGATTCCTGTGTTTTCATGAGAAAGGGTTGCCCTAAAGTTATAATTGTGGCCTCTCTCCCCAACTTTCCCCTAAATTTAGTAAGCCCTCCCCATACAAGTAGCAACTCATTGCTTGGTGAGTTGAGAAAGAGGAACCAGACATACCCACTTCTCTTCAGGAGTGGCCTGTCCCCAGGAGACCCAAGTTCCTACTCTACGGTAAGTTTAGTGGAGCCTGCGAGGAAGTCTGCAATTTGAGAATTAAGTTCAATCAGGAGAATCTATTAACAGACCCATTTGGCAGCATGTGGCTCTTAACCAAGCCCTCAAAACCAGCTTTTTCTGTAATAAAGCTGATGTTTTCATCATCAGATGTCTGACTCCTGTGTCAAAGGGTTCTGAACTCAGGAAGTGAGTGAAAAGCAGAGGTGTTAGTTATTGGCTCCCTCAAACCCCAGCTATTACTGGCTTGAGAATGTCCTTACCAGGAAAATGGATATGATGATAATATCCGTCATGTGGAGCTTAGTGAAGATCGAAAAAGATAATATGTTTGATGTTCGGTAAATGTCTGTTCTCTTTACTTCCCGTTTGAAACCCTCTCTTTTAAGCATTTCCCCATGAAGGCAGGGGGATATTGTACCCCTCTGCATATATTCCCTCTATACGTCTAGCAAGTATTTGGATGTTCTGTAAGTGTTAAAAAGGTGGAAATGATTATGGCAGGAAGGCCCAGCAAGTGAGTCATTTATGCCCATATTTTTAAAAATAGCTTTAGTGAGGGATAATCAACATACAGTAAACATGGTTGAAATGGACAACTTGACAAGTTTTGACATAGGCAAACACCTAGTGAAATCATCACAATCAAAAGAGTGGGCACATCCACTACCCCGAAAGTCTCTCATGCCTCTGTGTAACCCCTGCTCCCCTCCTCCTCACCCTCTAGCCCCAGGCAACAACTGATCTGCTTTCTGTCACTATGGATTAGTTTGCATTTTTTAGAGTTGTATATAAATGACATCATACAGTATATTCTCTCTTTTTTTCTGTCTGTCTGCTCATATTTTTGAAGAGCAATAAGCACTCACCATTGAATGCTGAAATACTGATCTTGGAGCCCAGAGTCCAGGACTGTTGTTCTGGTTAGACAGCAACATGTTGTTTGACCTTGGACAAGTCATATAACCTTTCTGTGCCTCAATTCCCCTTATCTGCACTATGGTAGGGAATAATTGTGTCTGCTCTACCCCCCAGATTTATTTAAGGTGGAAATACTGCATAAGGTATAATACTAAAAAATGGATAATGCACAAGCCATAAAACATTTATGTGTAAGTAGCTAGATGATATTTGGCAATATTAATATGTGTGTGTGTGTTTTCTACCTAAAATTTCCTATTTCCTTTCCTTCAAGCAAATAGCTGATTCTGCACCTTATTTTGTCAGGCAAGGATTGTACACAGTAGAAAAACAAAAGTAGCCTGCAAATTTTCCTGGCTTTGGCTTTCCCAGACCTAAAGCCTTTAGAAGGGTTCAGGTTTACAGAAAAGGAAAAGGAGAAGGAATCTGTGGGTTCATAGAGATGGTATCTTAGGGAAGTGGAGGGAAGGGTAAAGTGAACACTTCTCAGTAGGCTCTGAAACAGTTCTGCTTCCATCAGCATCCCTCTTGCCCACCTTCCTGCTGATTCCTCCAGTACCTGAGCCTTTCAGGGACTCTTGAGGCAAAGAACTTGCCCCTTTTCAGTTAACCCCCACCCCTCCCTTCCCTGCTCACCCTTTGGGCTCAGGTTTGGCTTCCATTCTCTCTGGTGAGTCATTTGTCATTCCTCCCTCTGCTGTCTGTCTTCATGTGGGTTACAGATGTTATCTAGTTTCTCTGAGCTAAAGTTGATTTTGCCGTTTCTTATTCTAATTGTTTGCCTGTTTTTTTTAAGAAAGAAGGGTACAGAAAGGACTCAACTCTGCCTTCTTTCAATAAGAAACTAGTGATTTATTTGCCTAATATGTTTTAAAATTTGACTTTAGTTTTAGAGCAGTTTTAGGTTCACAGCAAAATTGAGCAGAAGGGACAGAGATTCCCATAGATTTCTGGCCCCTAAACATGCACAGCCTTCCTCATTATCAGTATCCCCCACCAGAGGGGTACATTTGTTTTAACGGAGGAAGCTGCATTGGCACATCCTTATCACCCAGAGTCCATAGTTTATGTTAGAGTTCATTCTTGGTGCCCTGCGTTCTACGAGTTTGGACAATGTATAATGACATGCATCCACATCACAGTATCACACAGAGTAATCTCTCTGCCCTAAAAATCCTCTGTACTCTGCCTATTCCGCCCTCCAAAGCCTCTGGCAATCACTGATCTTTTTACTATCTATAGTTTTATTTTGCAGAATGTCATTGCCTAACTTTCCTATGAGATATAATTTACAGAAAGCAAAATGCTGGGATCTTAGCAGTTTTAGTTCAAGAAGTTCTGACAAATGCATTCATTCATATAACCCACCTCAATATTGATACATAGAACGTTCCCATCACCCCAGATAGCTCCCTTGTACCCTCTTCCAATTTCCCACTGCCACCCTGTCCCCAACCAGGCATCTACTTTCCTGATTTTTTTAAAACATAGATTAGTTTGCCTGCTCTAGACTTTGTACAGAATGTATCAAATTTGATACAGATACTAATAATGAGGAAGGCTATGCATGTATAGGGGCCAGAAATCTATGGGAATCTCTGTCCCTTCTGCTCAGTTTTGCTGTGAACCTTTCTGCATCTGGCTTATTGCACACTACATGTTTTTGAGATTCACCTGAGTTGGTGCATTTATCAGTAGTGCGTCTTTTTCCATTGCTGAGTAGAATTCCACAGTATGACTACACCACAATTTCTTATTCATTGTCTTGCTTGTTTGGGTTGTTTCAAGTTTTTGCCTATTGTGAATAAAGCTGTGATGAACATTTGCAGATATGTCTTATTGTGGACATACGTTTTTAGACCTGTGAGTGGAGTAGCTGGGCCATACGGAAGGCATATATTTAGCTTTATAAGAAACTATCAAGCTGCCTTCTAAAGTGCTTTGTACTATTTTACATTTATACCAGCACTGTATAAGAATGGCAGTCATACTACAGCCTTACCAATCCCTTTCTGTTATCTGGATTTTCATTTTACACATTCTAGTGGATACATAGTGGAACTTCACTGTGGGTTTTGGCATTATTTTTCCTAATGGTCCCTAGTCCCTGGAAGACCCTCTTACAGCTCTGAGCAGGGGCTCTTAGCACTCTTTTTGGTTGTCATTTATATTTCACATGTGCATCTGTTTATGGGCAGGAGAAAACCATTATGGTAATACACTAATAGTAATGTGCGTTTCATGTTTACAGAGGGCAGTAACTGCAGCTCACTGGGAGATTGCTCCCTAGCAAAGAGAAATATTAATACGTCATTTGTGAACTTAGAAAAGAGGCCTCCAGGGCCACAAGTGAAGAATTACATAACCATTGACATCTATGGAAATCTAGCTGTCTCCTCATGGCTTTAGTGCTGTAGATAAAAATAATTTGGAGGCAGAGAAGGGATATGAAAAACATTGTATAACTAAAATAGGAAAATGTACTTGGAGATCCATGGAACAGAGAAGGGCACAGGCTGTTTCCAATTCTGGCACCACTGTTTACAAAGCAAACTGTTGGCAAATTATCTGATTTGCATTCTTCTAACAAGTGATGGTGTTCACCAGGTTTTGATTTGGTTTATTGGCATCCATGTATGTTATTTTGTAAAGTGTCTGTTCAAGTTTTTTGATTAATTTGAAAATTGTATTTTGTTTGTTTTATATTGAGTTGTAGGAATTCTTTACATATTCTTGACACAAGTCTATTGTCAGATATATGTATTACAAATATCTTCTCCCAGTCTGGCTTCCCTATTTATTTCAACAGTATTACATGATAAGTGGAAATTTGCATTTTTGATTTAGTATAATTTATCAGTTTTTGTTTGTTTGTTTTTGTTTTTGACGGAGTTTCACTCTGTCACCCAGGCTGGAGTGCAGTGGCATGATCTTGGCTCACTGCAACCTCCACCTCCCGGGTTCAAGCAATTCTCCTGCCTCAGCTTCCGAAGTAGCTGGGATTACAGGAGCCCACCACCACACCTGGCTAATTTTTGTATTTTTAGTAGAGATGGGGTTTCACCATGTTGGCCAGGCTAGTCTTGAACTCCTGACCTCAGGTGATCCACCTGCCTCAGCCTCCCAAAGTGCTGTGATTACAGGTGTGAGCCACTGCACCCGGCCAATTTATCAGTTTTTTTTTCCTTTTATGCTTAGAGCTCTTTACATCCCAAGAAATTTTTGCCTCTCCTCCAGCCATTACAATATTCTCCTGTTTTCCTCTAGAAGCCTTATGGACATTGTTGCTGCTTGAACTGGCATGGCCTCTGAGAAACCCATGAAGGGCCTATGGGGGCAATGGTGAGGTCCAGGCAACAGCACTCTGGCCTCCCTCCTCCTCCCCTACCTTCTCTGCCTCTCCCTTCTTCTACCTCCACTTTAATCAAAGCAGCTCCCTTTTCATTTTAGGTATTGGAGTTTTAACTAAAGTTTTCTTTAACAAAAAGATTTCCACCTTTTTAAAAGTCTCTCCACTGAACTGTAAATTCCTTGAAGGTAGGAATCATGCATATATTATTCTCCTTTGTATCTTTAGCTATATACAGTGCCTGAGCACATTGTGAACACTTAATAGAAGCTTTTAATTGAAATAAATCAACCCAAATGTGGACTGGAAAGACGGGCTCTATTCAGTTTAGCCAAACCTTACATAAGATATATTCCTGAGTGTCCAATCTGGGTCGGGCTCCAGTGAATGGAGAAAGGCTCCTATTGGGAGTGAGATCAGAGGCCTTCTCCTGCAGCCAGCTCCATAGGGAGCAGTCATGAAAGCATCGCCTTGCTCTTACGTAACCTTTTACTATTTATAAAACACTTTCATATACCTTATCTCAAAAAAGAGCTCCCAAATATCATCCCTACTCACAAAGACACAAAGACAAGCAAACATCCCAGAGTTTCAAATATATGGGAGGGTAGGGGAGAGGAGAAGGCAGGCCACATTTTCAACTAGGACAAAATTCAGCTCCTCTTGCATGGTGAGCAGGGCACCCAAAGGGCCTTTTGATTAAACTCTCCCTTCTCTCCCAAATTCTGACTGATGCTCAAAATCTCACCAAGTATTCTTCCCAGCTTGCTGTAACTGAGGTTTTTGTCTCAGCTAAATGCAAATGTGGCTGTTGTGATGGGCACATGTTAGTCATCCTCCATTTACCATGTAGTGTGGCAGGATTGGCTCTGTGGAAAGGTCAGTAATGAATGGCAGGGCTATTTCTAACTGAGCTGGGGACCTCCAGAGCCACCTTCCCCTCCGAAGTCTCATAGCTGTGCCCTGGTCAAAATCCGCAGACACCACCCCCGCCTCTGAGTTAGACAGGCAGGGGTGACCTAAGATACAGGATGCCCTCACTTCCTGTCAGTGGCAGCGGGCAACGCCCACCGCCATCAGTCACCTCCACCCCCACTCCTGGTTTCTGCACCCACATTTTCACTGTTTATCTCTGGGTAACCCCATCTGACCTAAGAAACTGTGGCAAGTCTGTTTCTTACCTAGAAAAATGAATATTTGGAGACATTCAATGGTTAGATATTGTGAAGATTTTTTTTTTATGTGTATAAAAACCTTAGCACCATGGCCAGCACATAGTGGGTGTTCAGTATATCTCTGTTTTGAAAATAAATGGCAGCGTTCACTCCAGGCTTTCTGTCTGTATCACAGACTGAATCATGCTACTGGGCTGGGCTAAGTCACATTTTTGGTAAAAAGAGGTAACTTTCTCCAGCCAAGCCTAACAATCTTTAAAAGGCCTATGGTTTATAAAATCACCAGTGCCCCTAGTCAGTCCTCTCTCCCAGCTTCTCTCACCATCAGGGCTCTCCAGAACTGCTGTTCAGTGATCTCTTTTCCCTCCTGGGACTGCTCTGATTGTTCCATTCCCTTGGTTCCATGTAGCACACGGTTGAGAAAAGAGACACCTGTGTGTGTGACTTGTCACATCTTTTCCCGGCGTTCTGCTCCAATAGCTGTGGGGCTCAGGAGGCATGGATGGGAATCAGAAAACTGCTTCCAACCCCATGAAAAATGTCACCTATCTGTCCTACCAACTTGTCAGCATTGAAACTCAAAGCAACACTTTCCTGCCAAATCTAGATAAAGCCATTTCCACTCCAGTTGGAGTGAGTGTACCAGCCAATCTCCCAGAGGGAAACTAGGGCCCCGGAGAGGATATGGGGTCCAGATTCAGCAAATGTTTTTGGAATGTCCACTCTGTGCCCAGTATTGTGTTGGTTGTGAGTGTGTCGGCTTAGTTTACATTCCAAGCATTCCAAGTTGCATTACACAGATGAGAAAAGCAGGGCTCAGTGAGGCTAATCAACTTGCCCACTTACATACAGCCAGTGAATGAGAATCTCAAGATTTTACAAGATTTTGCAGCTCCAAGTTCAAGTCCAAGGTACTTTCCATTAAGCCCACAGATGTCATTTCAGGTGCCACCTCAGGCCACCTTTTCCAGTATCCTCCTAGAATATTACAGATCACAGAGTCTCTCTCCCCTCCGAACACCAAGAGCATGGCCATGTGTCCTTTCCATCTGTGAGTGAGCCTCACAAAGGACTGGAGGCCACCTAGGCTCAAGAGTTGTATCTTCTTCTTTTATCCACTGATGGAATACAGGGCACACAAGAAAACAAGACTGTATTGGGGGCACTGAATAGTCTCAAAGCCTTCTCATATATCCTGTTCCCACAACTCTTAACATAGGACAGAGAAGATTTATTTGCTCTGGGGTGGAGCAGGAGGGTAGAGGAAGGGAAGGAAGAAATGGAAGGAAATTAGTGGGCGATTTAGGATTCAGCCCTAAAGGATCAAAGCACTAAGAATCCTGAGTTATAAGAAGCATGATAAGGTCCCTGCTTGGCTAGGAGAGTAGAGAGATTAACTTTATTTTTGAACACCTGCTGGATGACAGCCAGTGCATTAGTAGGTCATGATGTACATTATCTCATTTAATGCGATCTCACAATCCCTGCAATCATATTCGTTAATAGACTTTAGTACACAAAATTGAATTAATCTTTATAATCCTTGGTTCATTTCATGCTATACTTATTGGTGCATGCTTGGGTCTTAAATATTTGTTTGTTCTCTCTTTCAATCATTTATTTTAGTGATTTGGTGAAGAGCCTTGAACCTATACCCAACCCAGGAATTACACTGATGGTAACTTACATCTATTCATCTGCTTCTTTCCCTCCCTTCCCTTACCCAAGCCAACCCCATCCCCAATCATTTCCTTGCTCTCTTTTAGATTTATTCCATGTATATGGAAACCTTAAAATATATTGCTTATTTTGATTATATTTAAATTGTAATAAAATAACTTGCCTTTTTCCAATATTATTTTGCTAAGGTTCATCTATATGGTTACTATAGTGTCCCTAGAGTTCATTCATTTTCACAGCTTAATGATATTCCACTGTGCACATGTACCACACTTTATCCTTCTCATTCTTCTCATGAGAGCTCTTTGTATGGTCTCCAGTCTTTTGCTATTGCTAACAGTGCTGCTAAGAGCATTCTTGTACATGTTTTCTAGTGTTCACATAAAAAAGGTTTCTGAGATTTACATATTTAGGAGTGGAGTTGCTGGGTCCATTTTACAGATGAGGAAACTGAGGCTAAGAGAAGTTAATGAGACTGTTCAAAATAATACGGCTAGTAAATAACCAGAATCAGGATTTGAATCCAGGGTTGCTCTGAAGAACAGAAGTTGAGGAAAACATTGGAGATGGGGGATATAGGGGGAAATCAGAGTGATGATTTACAAACTATACAAGCTTGAGACAAGATTTTCTATTTACTGAAGGTTCTGGGCACTTGCATACCTGTTTTCATGTGCCTCTGCCTATGCTGGGAAGCCCCAGAGGTTGGGAAACCTCTGGCCTTGGTTCTGAACAAGAACCCTTTAATCTCCAGGACTGAGGGCTTTGTTACAGAAGTGGCAAATCTTTCCGGGCTTCAGGATGAGCCTGTTCCCAAGACACTTACTCCCTCTCATCAAATAAGGTATTCCCAGGCTCTGCCCCAGCCGGGCCCACCCTCCCCCACAGTACACTAACACAAAGCCTGAGGCTCCCTTGTTGGAGACCTCTGGCCCTCTAGCCTGGGCTGTCCCCAATCCCAACCCATACATCCACTAACCAGGGTGAGGCCACCCACAGAGCCATTTAATTATCCCTGAGTGCAAGGCCATGCCGCAGGCGCATGAAACAGGAAGGAAAAACAAGACCTGCAGCTGCACTATGATGTCAGTGATGGGGCAGATGGGCATTCAAATAAAAATTAAAATTACCAGGCAAATATGCCCTTGGCACACCAGCTGTCCGCTGCCCTCAGGCTTACAGGGTTCACCGATCTGTGTCTATTTACGTCATGGCAGGGCCTATAAAACCCCTCTTTGGAGTCCCTTCAGGCTCAGGGACAGGAGTCTCACTCTTTCCCAAGGCCACAGATCTTCCCTCAGCCTGGCCTTCTTCTTCTGGTGGAATTTACTGAAGATTTTAAGGGAGATAAGGAGAGAGTGTGGATCATAGCTGGAAAAATGACCTAATATTGAAGCCCTACATATAGAGGGTCAGGATATCATCTTCGCACAGAAGGACAGCCCCGTGTTACCTTGATGCATCGCAGAGCATGTAGGTGTTAATCATGCATCCGGTAAGTGTCCCGGCCAGGAGGTATCAGATTTGAGTCTTGTCCTCTGAGAGTTTATAGTCTGGGTAAAAAGGGAGAGAATAAACATTAGAGAGGCAATGTGGCAACTGTTGGCTCTGATCGGGCCTGCAGGGTAGGCTGCATGTGTCCTTGTGGAGGAGAAAGAAGAGTAGGTTGAAACCCCGGAATTCCTCCAAAGTGGCCTGGCCTCACTAACCTCTGCCCAGCCTCCCGCTAGTTGGCCCAGCTCTGCAACAGTTGCTGCCTCTGGTGCAAGGAAGTGGGAGCAGGTCTAGGTGTTACTGAGACAAAAAGGTCAACAAGCAAGGACAGTTAAGGGGTCCCTATGCATGGAACCTCAGCATGCTGAGGGTTCCCTGTGTATGGGACCTTAGGTGGGGCGGGCACCCAGGCCACCTTGGGAAACTAATGACCCAGGCTAGCAAAAACACACCATGCTCTCTCAACACTGTACCTCCAGCCCTGTATTCTAGGGATCAGGCTCCTATACTCCTGCTCAGAAAAGGGCTTAGCCTGGGCTGGTGAGCAGGTGGCCAGCAGCTGCTCCCTCGACAGAGCAAGTTTGTCTCCAAGACTGCAGAGCAGGCCCAGAGGCTGCCCCTCTGCATGAGGATGTGTCCTCCAGGCTGAAACAAGTCTCTCCACAGAGTCACCTGCAAAGGGCCATTGGCCAGCAGGATGAGCAAGGGTGCCATAGCTCCCCTCCTCTTCTGCAAGTCACTTTACCACAGCAGCTGCAGCCCCTGAGTCCAGAATGCAAGCCTATTTTCCCTCTGGTCTTGGATCAATCCTCACTGGGCCTGACTCATTTCAACCAGGCCATGGCCAAAATGAGGGCCAAGACTACTTATAAGCACTTGCTCTATATTCATTCCACAGAAGCCAACTCTCCTTCTCCCCATGTTGCAGGGAGACGGGAGAGGAAGCTTGCCCTGACCCAGCATGCCACTGTCTCCTAGGCTGCTGTGATTTGGATGTGATTATGATACACACGGTCCCACAACCCCTTCCAAGCTCCTCACCCTCTCCTCACCATTTCCTGGGAGATGCTGCCGATCTAGGCTCTGAGGAGTTGCAGGTTTCAATCAACCTTGTTTATTGGTAAAAACTGACCTAATAAAGCACCTACTGGAAAATCCTGACCATTTCATTTTTAGAACATATGATTAAAACCATTTCCCTTAAAATCCAGCAAATCGGCTGGGCACGTTGGCTCACTCCTGTAATCCCAGCACTTTGGAAGGCCGAGGCGGGTGGATCACAAGGTCAGGAGTTTGAGATGTGGTGGCACATGCCTGTAATCCCAGCTACTCAGGAGACTGAGGCAGGAGAATTGCTTGAACCCAAGAGGCGGAGGTTGCAGTGAGCCGAGATCGTGCCACTGCACTCTAGCCTGGGTGACAGAGCAAGACTTTGTCTCAAAAATAAATAAATAAATAAATACAAACCCCCCCCGCTCCGGCAACAAACCTACACACAGCTATTCTGTTATCAAGGTGGGTTCCATTTTAACCTATTCCAGAGCCGCTTACAAACTCTGCACCTTGAATGAGAACATCCACATCAGTTATGTTTCCCGTGTTTCCCAAAAGTCAAGGCAAAAGTACAATTCCGGTCCTCCGAGGATAAATGAGATAACAGCATGTCGAAAGTACGTGATCAGTTGATTTGGCTCAGGGATTTTACGGGTTTTTTTTAACTCTGCCAACTCAAATATCCAGTTAATCTGCTTGCATTTTGGGGGTTGCAGGGAAAAGCCTGTGTGAGCAGTCCATCATCCCTGTTATATTTAGCTCATAGGGCACCTAAGGAGGGCTGCTAATACCCTAGTTGGGGCAGAGCACAATTCTGAATGAAAGGCATTTTGTTTTGTTTCTATCTGACAGAGGGCCTCCTTTTCTGCAAGTACACTTATATTCAACCCAACTCCATTGACTGTCTGCTGCTAACTGCTCCACAATATGCTCTGTCCCCTAGACAAGATTCAGAGACCAGCTGGGTGTGGTGGCTCACACCTGTAATCCCAGCACTTTGGAAGGGAGAGGCA
This sequence comes from Mandrillus leucophaeus, assembly GCF_000951045.1. Classification (NCBI taxonomy): domain Eukaryota; kingdom Metazoa; phylum Chordata; class Mammalia; order Primates; family Cercopithecidae; genus Mandrillus; species Mandrillus leucophaeus. The sequence continues at coordinate 186,952 of NW_012105187.1, forward strand.
GGCGGATCACGAGGTCAAGAGATTGAGACCATCCTGGACAACATGGTGAAACCCTGTCTCTACTAAAAATACAAAAATTAGCTGGGCGTGGTGGTGCGAATCTGTAGTCCCAGCTCCTCAGGGGGGCAGAGGCAGGAGAATCGCTTGAACCTGGGAGGCAGAGGTTGCAGTGAGCCGAGATCGTGCTGCTGTACTCCAGCCTGGCGACAGAGCGAGACTCCGTCTCATAAAAAATAAATAAATAAAATAAAGATTTACAGACCCAGTGCCAAGATGTCTACAAGCCAGGATATCTCCAATTCTCACAGCTTCTAATTTTTGAGCACCTACTCAATACCAGGTCCTGCTGCAGATGCTTTGCACATCATCTCTTATCCTTGCAGCAACCTGCCTGGAAATGTGGGTTTTGTGATCCCCCTTTTTCTAGTAAGAAAACTGAGACGATGAGCGGCCAAGTACCATCCCCAGCATCTCACACACACCGAGTAAGCAACAGCATCAGGATTCGAACTCAGGCCTGTCTGCATCCAAATCTCACCTCTATTCCTACATCACATGAATCGGGGAGAGCCCCCTGCCACTCATGGTGCCTGTGAGCTGGTATTAGTGTGAGAGGAGATGGGGGCTACTTCTGTCTCCTTGAGAAGGGCATCCCTGCAGCCTGCACCCCACTGGTGTGCTCTCCTTTTTGCAGATTCAGGGGATGGAGCAACACTTGTCTTCGGAGTTGTGGGCATGGCCAGGACTCTGCCTCCCCAGGAAGAATGACATGCTCCGAGGATGTGGGACAAACTCGCATGGCTGCGCCTGTACCTGCTGCCTGGAAACAGACATCTTGGGCGGATAATTGCCTAGTCCAATTTCCAGCGGGCTTTGCAGCATGTTTGGAAGAAATGGAAGGAAGTTAGCCACCAGCATTTCCCACCAGGCCTCCAGCTTCTCCAGGAGCTCACATTTCTGAGCGAGCAAAAGACAGAGAGAACTGACCCTCCCATTTCTCCTTCTACCTTCATCTCTAGCCGACCAGCATTGGTGTGGACTCATCCATGACATCCTATGAGCAGTTTAGCTCCAGCACCCCTGACAACACCCTGCCACCCCCATTTCCTTGCCGCCTGGCACCTAGGCACCTGTCCCACTCCCACCCCTTCCCCATATTTACATCTAGTCCGCAGCACAGTAGAGGTTCAGAGCACCAGCTCTGGACTTCTATATCGAGGGTTTTAAATCCCAATTCTGCCACGTACACACTGTACAGACTTGGGTAGATCACTGAAGTACTTCTCTGTGCTTCGGTTTCCTCACCTGTATGTGGGGATTAATAATAGTGTCTATCTGTGATGGGCTTAACTGAGTCCCCCAAATTCCTATGATGAAGCCTAACCCTAGCACCTCAAAATATGACTGTATTTGGGGAGAGGGCTTGTACAAGGTGATTAAGTTAAATGAGGCCATTAGGATGGGACTTTAATATGACTGGTGTTCTTACAAGAAGCGGAAGGGACACCAAGGGTTAGGGTACAGAGGAAAGATTGGGAGGACACAGCAAGAAGGCAGCCATCTACAAGCCAAAAGGAGAGACCTCGGAAGAAACCAACCCTGTCAGCACCTTAATCTTGCACTTCTAGCTTCCAGAACTGTCAGACAATAAAACTCTTGTTTAAGCCACTCTGTGTGTGACATTTTGTTTTGGTAGCCCGAGCAAACCCTTACATTGCCTCATATAATTGTTGCAGGAGCTGGGGTTGGTGGCTCATCCCTGTAATTCCAGTTACTCAGGTGGCTGAGGTGGAAGGAGTGCTTGAGCCCAGTTCAAGACCAGCCTGGGCAACATAGGGAGAAACTGTCTCTACAAAACAATTTTTTAAATTAGCTGGGTGTAGTGATGCACACCTGCAATCCCAGCTACTTAGGAGGCAGAGGTGGAAGGATTGTTGAGCTCAGGGGTTTGAGGCTGCAGTGAGCTATGATAGCACCACTGTACTCCAGCCTAGGTGATAGATGAGACCCGTCTCTGAAATAATAATAATAGTAATAATAAACCGTTGCAGGGATCCAACTAGATGAACCATCTAAATTGCTGGTAAAGTACCTGGCCCCTAAGTGTTTCCTATTAGTATAGCAGCTTCTCATTACACAGCCATTTACTTTCTATACCACTCATTTGGTAAGTGCCAAAGCTTATAAAGCATTAAGTCTTTCTAAGAATCAAGTAACTTCTACGAGGGTCCAGGTTTTAGATTTCTTGCCTCCACCCCCAATCTACCCAAGTGACTATAAGAGGTGGGGCTGGGCACGGTGGTTCACGACTGCAATCCCAGCTCTTTGGGAGGCCGAGGTGGGCGGATCACAAGGTCAGGAGATTGAGACTATTCTGGCTAACACGGTGAAACCCCATCTCTACTAAAAATACAAAAAATTAGCCAGGCGTGGTGGTGGGCGCCTGTAGTCCCAGCCACTCGGGAGGCTGAGGCAGGAGAATGGCGTGAACCTGGAAGGCAGAGCTTGCAGTGAGCTGAGATGGTGCCACTGCACTCCAGTCTGGGGGACAGAGCGAGACTCCATCTCAAAAAAAAAAAAGGTGCTCAAAAAATATTTGTAGATGTAATGTTCTTCCAATAAATATTTAGGAACTAGGGCAGTAAACAAAAGAGACCCAGGGAGTCTGGGTCTGGAATTACAGTCTCTCTACCTTCAGGGATTTTAGAATTTAGTAGGGAAGGGATGTGATGTTGATTCTGTAATATCGTTTGCTTTGAGTGTTTTCCTTTTGCGTTTATCTGAGAAGCAAATGAGCTATGAATGAGGTGCTGGCTTGACTCCCTAGTGATTCCAATATGAGAGAACGATGCCACTTAGCACACACTGTGTGCCTACTAGGTGCCTTGTTCTTCCTTGCTTAATGTTCATAATGACCCCAACCAGTTGAGGTTATTATTTTAGTTTTACAGATGGGAAAACTGAGGCACAGGGAAGTAAATTCCCTAGGATCACACAACATGTAAGAGTTAAAGCTGAGATTCAACCCAATTTGGCATCACAGCCCAAATTATCAGGAACAGTGTGCTCACATAACCCTAGTCAAAGGCTCTCAGGCTTATAGCTTTTCTGTTTCCATGGCTGGGCATCCAGCCAGTGACCTGGGGTGTGGACTGGGATGTCCCTCTGTTCTGTGGAATGAGGCAAGAACAGGGGAGGCATGTCCCTACCCTTTCCCTCCAGCTTTATTCTCCTTTCTGGATAGGGGACCAGGATAGACTCTAAAATGGACTGAATATTTGTGCCCAGACCCCAAAACTTATATACTGAAACCATGAACCCGACGGGATGGTATTTAAAAGTGGAGCCTCTGGGAGGTGATTAGGCCATGAGGGTGGAACCCTTGTGAATGGGATTAGTGACTTTTATAAGAAACCAGAGAGCTAGGTAGCATTCTTTCCACCATGTGGGGATACAACAAGAAATCAACAGTCCACAACCCGGAAGAGAGCCCTCCCCAGAGCACAACCGTGCTGGTACTCTGATCTCAGACTTCTGGGCTCCAGAACTGTGAGGAACAATGTCTGCTGTTTATAAACCACCAGTCTATGGCACTTTGTTACAGCAGTCCAAACAGACTAAGACAGGCCCAGACTAAGCAGCACATCCTCCAGAGGGAGTCATCTCAGTGACCTCTTCTGTCTCTCTCTCTCCATGGCTTTGTTTGTAGATCCTAGGATCAGAAGGGACTTGGCTTGTGTTTCTCTACATGTGCTGCATGTTAGCGAGATGCCAGGCATAGTGCTAAGTGTTTTACATGTGTAAGAGCCTCTGTCAAGGTCTAGGAGAGTGATCTCAGATACCAAAGTAGGTTCCAGACCAAGCCTACACTGCAGGGAGGGAGTGGAGAGCCAGTGAGTGGCACTGAGAACCTGTCCCTCAGCAAAAGATCAGGGGCTGGAGAGAACTTGTGAAGGTTTTCGGAGAAAGCTGTTTGTGTGCTGTGAGTCCCAGCCCCCTGGAAGGACGGGCAGGGTGCCTACCTCTCACCTCATTCCAAGGGAGTGTGGGTTCTGTGGGTCCTTGGAGCCTGACATGTGCCCCTCTGATGCTTGAGGACCCAGGAGACTGGTGTCTATTCCAGCCTGGAAAATAAAAAATGTGAGCAGTGGGCTGGCTCGTGGCTCAGGCTGCAGAGCAAGAAGAGCAGCTGCTTTCTTCTAATTCTAGGGAAAAATAAGATCTAAGTGGTGCCAGTGGGCCCGCTATGGGCCTCTGGAGAGGAGACTACCATGAGTTCAACCTAGGACCTGTCCAAGTGGGCAAGTGGACAGCAGCAGAGAGAAGCTGGGGCACTGTCAGGAAGGACCAGTCCACCCGCCAGAGGGAATCATTCACCCTCACCAGGAGACTTGCAGGGAGCAGATTCCCGAGACACAGGGTCTCCAATGAACCAGAAAGGACTCCCCTTTCCCCTCCATAGAGTCCTCCGAGGCTGGAGAGCCCACAGCCTATCTCAGATGGCAACTACATCAGGCCTGACCCCCCGCCCACACCCCTCATCCCTGGCCTCTTATCTTTCCCCTTCCACTCTCTCCTGCAGGGGTCAGGAGCCCCAGGTGGGAAGAGGGGTAGAAGGAGTAGAAGAGCAAAGCCAGAAAGACAGAAACCAGCCACACCCCGTCCCCAGTGGTGGACTCCTGTCTGCAGCAGCCCAACCTGCCACTACTCCTTGCCCAACTGGAATTGAAGGTGATCATTTGCTTTACAAAAGGACTTTTCTTTTAACCCAAAGGATTCACCTTTGAAGAAGCATCAGCTTTCCTTTAAAGACAGACCTTTTCCAGAGCATTTTCAATTATTTGGATGGTTAAGGTTTTGCATATCTCTGTCTTATCACCCCACCTGAAGAATGAGCTTTTGTGAGCAGATACAGTGCCTTATTCTCCTTCCTCCCCTCCACAGGACCTGATCACCAGAGGCACTTAAAGATCTGATGACTAATACACACTTCTCGGGGACACGTTGATTGTATAAAGTGAGGTACAGCCCTAAGCAAGATCAACCCACTGCATTTCCAGATTGCTCCAGCTGAACAAATACACAAACCATCCTCACCCTTTTTTTCCTCTCTGCATTTTCAAGCAGTAGGTGGTAGTAATAAAAACACCACCTCGAATTGGGACAGCACTTTACAGTTTCAAAGCAACTTTCATAACCCAAAGTCACTCTCCACCCCACGCTCATCCCCAAGCCAGGCCCATCCATTTCCACCCACACCCCTGCTTCTGCTGATGGCCAGCCCCGTGCCAGCTGCTGCCAGATGGGGCCACGTGCCCTCCCTCCAGCAAGTCCATGTGTGATGTGGAGAGTTTCCTCATAAAGAGTCAGCTGGGCAGAAATGTGGGCAGAGACCAGAGGGCAGCTTGTTCAGGTTCTGTTTATTATGTTCTCACAGCCTTGTTTATAGTAAAGGTGAAAGACATGATTCCACTTTACATGGTAATGAAACAACTCAATGAGGACACCATCAGCCAAGCGGTTTATATGGCAGATGAGCTGCTACAAATCTGTTGTGTGCTCGCCGCGTGACTCAGCTAATGCTACTGGGGTTGGAGCGCACACCCAGCCCAGCCACCTTTTCCATACCTGGCAGAGGGAAGGGAGCGGAAGGACCAAAAGGGAGTAAGAACCAGGAAAGGAACAGTTTATTAAAAGGACCCAGAGCCCAACCTAGGAAGGCCAGTGGCCCCATCCTGAGATCTCCCGTCTTGGTCCACAGCATCTTGTGGAGTCCTGAGAGGCCACGGGAACAGGAAGGCATCTCTGCTCTTGGTTTCTTCCTCCACCATCTCATGCCGAGTGGCACGTTGGAACAGGCTCTCAGTGCCAGGGAGGCTTTGCCACCTCTCTTGCTTCTAACCCAGAGGGATGCAGATTTAGAGAGGCCTGACACTTGGCAGGGTGGCCTGGGATGGAAAACCGTGATGCCTCTGCCTTCCGTGGAACTGGGCACAGACAGGGTCAGGAGAACTCTGGACACTCTTGTTGCTGGGAGACCATCCTGCCTCTGCATTTTCTACTCATCCCTTCTCCTCTGGTCCATGGAGAAGCAGACACCATGTTAGCGGCTGGTCTCTCCCACCCGCTCCTTCCTCTTCAGTCTTCCCCATTCTACCCTCCCCAGCTTTCAGCACAGTTAAGTTCACAGCTTGCCCTCACAGCAGAGCCAGCTGAGCTGCCCAGCTCAAGCGCCCAGGGCCTGCACCCAGAGGCTGGGCCCACAGCCTGCGCAGAACGCTCTTTCACAGCTTTGGTTTATTCAGAGCAGCAGTTCTGGGGAGAGCACCGGAGATTAAAATCAACTAGGACCTTCCCAGCTGCCCACCCAACCTGGGACCAAAGAGGGAATGGTGAGGGCTTGGAAAGGCCTCACAGATCTTGATATCCCCAGGATGTGACACTCTCCATTGATAAATTTGGAAGTTGTGTTACTACTATTATTATTACCACGACGCTCTTCACTCACCACGTGAGTGGGGGTTCCAACTACCTTGTCGTGTGGCCTTGGGTACAGAGACACACCCTAATGCAAAAATGGCCAAACACAAGGGCGCAGGAAAACAGACAGGGGAAACAGCCTAGGAGACAAGCTTGGAGGAGACAGGACTCGGAAAGCACGGCAGAGCATCTTTCGATCAAGGATCCCTTCAGCTACCACCTTCGGCATGGCCGCTGCCCAGCAATGCACGCAGCTTGGGCCAAATCACCTTTATCTCAAAAGAGCAAGTCAGACCCTGAGGGCATCGAGGCAGCATCCCGAGTCAGGTTCCAGGACCAGCCAGGTTCCTCAGTATCTACGTGCTTGCATCTGGAAATGCGCCAGCCCCCTTGGTCCACACAGCTGTGTTCCCCCCTTTCCCCTCCCCCACACTGCGTTCCTCCTCACTCCTTAGACCAATGCTTTCTAAGTTCAGCTGCACATTGGAGTCACCTGTGGAGCTTTAAAGTGACTGATGCCTGGGTCTCTACCAAAAGCTTCTGATTTGGCTGTTCTGGGGTGGGACCTGGACATCTGGGTTTTAAAAACTCCCTAGGTGATTCTAAGGAGCAGCCAAGGTCATGAGCCACTGTCTAAGACCATCCTTTTTCCAAGTCCACAGGCCACTAGCCACCTAGGAACTTATTAAATATATTGATTTCTGGGCCCCATCTCAGGTCTATCAGATCAACATCTCTGGGTGTGCACCTGGGAATTAGCACTTGTCACAGGCTTTCCAGGTGATTCCTGTGCGTGCTCAAGTTTAATGAGAAGGACTGCCTCAGAGGATTCTTCCTCACCCCAGAGGTGCCCAAGGCCATGAATGGTTGATACTGACAGTATTCTATTTAGTTTGCCAAGGGCAATGATGAATCTCACACCAGCCCCCAAACAAGTTAGCCCTCCAGTGTGGCAAGGTCACTCAGGGATGGAGAGCAATTCTGGAAGTCACAGCTCTGCCTGGACTCCTGCCCTGGCTTGCCTGGAGCCTGCACAGGCCCAGGACCCAGCAAGCCTTGAGTCCAGAGAGCAAGTCCACAGCACAGGCCCGGCTTGAGGAGCAAAGGAAGACAGGAAATAAATGGAAGTCATACCCAAGGACATGAGCTTGTGGAAGAGGCAATGGGAGAGAGGGCAGGACTGGGAAACATGGAAGCTCAGGGATGAGGTATGCTTGGATATTGCTCTAGATGTTGTAAACATTTCTCTTTGTTTTATCACAGACCAAAATCTGGGTTGGCACAACCAGAGTGCCTAAAACTAGGCATCAGAGTCGAGAGCTCTGCGCCTCTTGTGGGAAGCAGGGCATACAGGGTATGAGGAAAGCTCCACCCCATGGGAAGATCATGTCTGCCATGTACTAGTCTAATGCTCACAATTGTCACACACACACACAAACACACAGAGACGCTCCACAGGAGTACCATAAATTTAGCTATCACGTTCCTCTACACACGGACACACGCCCACATACCCTTGCTTAGCTGCAAAATTCAGGATCCCCAAGCTGGGTCTTTCACACCTCCCCATTGTGGGAGGAAGTCACCAGGGCGCCATGATACCATCACCTGCAGCCTTCGTTTCCTCAATAGTTGGCAAGAACTCTAGGTCCCTCTATGAGGCCATAGCACGACACTCTCGTTCAGGCTTTTCTCCTTGGGATAGTGGAAGTGGTGAAAAAGGCCCCTTTTAGAATGTTTCACATTTCTATAACTCTGTGCAATTCCAATTTATATGCACCTCATATTCGACAGTAGAGTTGGCAGCAGATGCACATTTCATATGTAAACAATGTTTAAAATACCCTGTTAGAGAATTTAATCATTAAATTAATTCTGGCAGCTTTATCTAAAAAAGAGTGATTTGTTTTTTTAACCACGGTTGGGAGGATACTACCTGATCTAACTAGGACCACCCATTTGAGGCTTTGGAGTTCTCGAACACGAAATTCCACAGGTCTTTTCGGTGTGAGGGCTAGGAGACGTGTGTTCTTCTCTCCCCTTGAGGTTCACACAGTCACACCCACCCTCACTCACAGATAACAATGTGCCGTGGCAGTGCAGTGGGCCCTAGCACTAGTGGGACTCAAGGGCCTTCTTGGCCTGGTCTAGCTATAGCTAAAAAAGGAAGAGATTCTCAAAGTTAACGGAGAGGAACACAAGCACTGGAACACCACCAGCATAACCTTAAAAGGCCCCTCACCCCTTAAAACGAGAATGGTTCAGCTCAGTTTGCAATCGCCTGCACAGAGCTTATGCTTAATCATGTGCTGTTCCACTTAGTCAAGCTGAAAGTTTTGTAGATCTGCAGTGAATCCAAATCCATTGGTCGTGAATTATTCCAACAGTAACTCCACCCTGTTAGCCTCTCCACCTGGAAACCAGCCTCTTGCATGCCCCACTTTCACTTTCTGGTCTCTCTGCTAAAGGTTCATCTCCTTGGCACTACTCTTGTGCCAAAGTCAGCTTTTTCCTGGGTAGCTAGAGTAGGTTCCAGGCTGTTCACTCATCCTCCAAGGAAGAGTTGCCTGACACACTTCCAAGAGCAGCTGTAGGATACCATGAAAGCATTTTAGGAAGGTTCTCCACATCCAGATGCTCACAGTGATCTTCTTAGCCACACTTCCTATTTCATGCTCAATTCCAAAAGGTCAAAGATCAAGAAAGAAGCTGCTTCATGGTATCCAAGAAAGAGATCTTTCTAAGTAAGCATGTTCCCAGGAAGTATGCTGGAAAGAGTTTCAGCCTAAATTCCCGTTCTCCCCCATCATAATTACATGACCGGCATGGAAGGGGGGAGGTGGAGATACAGGGAAAGTACTAGGCACCGTGGGAGCACTCCATGCTACAGGGATTCACCTCCCTTTGCCAAGTTGTCATCCTAAGAGATCAGTGATGTATGATGCTGCAGAGAGGTGAGGGCAGAGAAGACAAAGAGCAACAGACAGGTTATATGGTACCCCTTTGAATAGAAGTCTACTGGTGCTACATTCCCTCGTCTCCTGACTTCTGGAAAAGTTCTTCGTAGAATTGAGGAAGATTTGTAAGCTGTATCTTTCTTCATGGCAATTCCACTTCAGAAGTCATGAAGGACATGTCCCAAGACTCTTTCTGGAAATGTAAGGGTAGGGTAGTCTTGTGAATTTCCTAGGCCAAGATGGAAAGTAATCACAGTTTTTCACACTGGTCCAATGGAAATGGAAGAAACAAACAACTCCATGGATTTCACTCCTTCTCTGAGAGGTCACCTGTCAATGACAGCACTAGAAACTTGGAATTCCACAGAAACCTCTCTCCTAAGCTGTGAGGTCCCAGTGAGCAGAGCTGGCCACTACAAATCACAGAGTGGAGCCCAAGTCTTTCAGCTACTCCTCCCAGGGATTTACAACAAGTGGAGTCAGGAATCCTAACTGAGGAGGGTGTGGAGGTGGTGGGAATTGCATTTGCATTATTTACAGATTAGCCTAGCACAGCAAATCTGCCCTCTCAGCAGAGGTGACCCAAGGCATTATGAAGGGCGAGTTGCTGACCCAGAAAAGGGTGACAGCGGCAAGGCGCTACCACTAACCAAAACACAAACATGGGTAAATGGAATAGAGTCCAAGCTCCAGCAGCTGGGTCATACTTTGGAATGGCCCTTCATTCCTCCTCACCCCCAGCCTCTCACCCCCAATGCCACCACTTTTGAACACCTATGACATTTCACATTAGAATATGATCTTGGCAGCAAGAGGAGGGGAAAGCCAGTGATTTCCAGGAGTCCACTTCTGAGGTCTAACTGAGCCTCCTCTGGCTTTGGGACAGCAGATCTAAGTACATTTTGGACCTCAGGAACCTGGGGTAAGAGTCTTTCTCCATGAGGCTGTGTACTTTTCCTTGGGCTTGGTCAAAGCAAGTCAGGGACGGCTCCTGCATGTTCTTCCTCGTGGCTTCTCGGGTCTGGAAGTCAATGTTTACCTAGAGATACAAACAGAGAGCAAGGTCACAGGCCCTCAACGGCCAAGGTTTCTGGCAGCTGGCCCTAACTATGCAGTAATTATTAATGACAGCATCTACATGTTTAAGGCGATTTTGGCTTTACAAATTGCTTCCATGGAGGTCATCCCTTTTGATCACAGCAAGAATCCTGTGGGGTCTGCAGACCAGATATTCTCAGTCCCAATTTATAGACAACAGTACTGAAAATAAGAGACTACAAAGCTTGTTTAAAGTAGTATGGAAAGTTAGCAACAGAGCCAAGGCAAAATCCCAAATTACTTGAATCTCTAATCCAGGGACCTTCACCCTGGCAGGCAAAGAGATAGATCCAAGCCAGTTGTTAATGCAAGTCCCCTGAAGTAAGCTTTTTCTGCTGTCTTATCTTGTCTACTAAGGAAACAAATGCCTTGTGGAGGGAGGCGCTGGTTAGAATGTACATCTCTGTTCCAACCATCTTTATAAAGGGCCTGTAGCATCCTAGACAACTGGTAAAGACTTCTTGTATCCCAAGTCAAAGCATAATTGAAGGAATCTAAAAATACAATGCACCTAAACTGGTAGCAAACATTTTTCTTCATGTAAACCCTCCCCTCCCAAGTAAAATTCTGTATTATAACTCAGAACAGCAATATAATAGAAATTCATCCTATTACTATAAATCATTATAATTAAATAATATAAATAATTATAATTACTCATTAATGAGCAGTGGCAAATACTGAACAGGTGCTTCATCTCTCATCCTCTGAAAGGTAGGTACCCTTTTACATTGGGGAAATTGAGACCCAGAGAGGTTTAGTAACTTGACCAAGATCTCCTAGCTAGTAAGTGGTGGAGCTAAAATTGAAACAAGATTTCAAAGCAGATCCACATTTCATTAAGCTATGCTGCCTTCCACCAGGAAAACGAACATAGACTCGGTAGCATTTATTCTTGCAGAATCTCTGTAGCAGCACAGTTCCTGCTAGCGCATGCTTAACTGACAGACAACTAAAACACTCCTAATGGAGCTCCTCTGATGGAAGTGCTGGGTTTCTGTTTCTTAAAAATGATCCTTTTTTTTTTTTTTCATCAAGGGCCACCAGAGCGATGAGGTTCAGTTTTGTATAAGAAAGTCCTCATCAAGCCTGGCTCAGATCCTCTCTGAGAGAGAAATACAGGCCAGAAGCCATGGACAGACAGGATGGTCGCCGCTGCCAACACACCTCCCGTGGAGCCTGCACATCCACAAACTCCTCAAAGATCCTATGGGCCTTAGAGACCAGTTTTGCTGTTGACCTGGTCTTCTTGAACTCCTCACAGGCCAACCAGAACTCCAGGTTCTCCTCACTGAACTCCGTCTTCAAGAAGGCACGGAATGCAGCCACCCCATCTGTGGATGTGAGAGGAAGAAAAGAAGAGAGATAGGAAGCAGCTTAAGTTTAAGAACTGTAGAAGAAAGAAAGGAAGTAATAGTGTGAGGGTGCCCCTAATTGTCCAAGCTCACTGCTCCTCCACACCCTCTTGAAGACCCCATTCTCATCTGGGTGCAGTGGTTCACGTCTGTAATCCCAGCGCTTTGGGAGGCCGAGGTAGGTGGATCACCTGAGGTCAGGAGTTGGAGACCAGCCTGGCCAACATGGCGAAACCCCATCTCTACTAAAAATACAAAAAAAATTAGCTGGGCGTGGTGGCACATTTCTGTAATTCCAGCTACTTGGCAGAGAGGCAGGAGAATCACTTAAACTTGGGAGGCAGAGGTTGCAGTGAGCTGAGATCATGCCACTGCACTCCAGCCTGGGCGACAGAGTGAGACTCCATCTCAAAAAAAAAAAAAAAGACTTCATTATCCTAGACACACGAGTGTCCTCAGAGGCAAGTCATGCTTCTTATGCAAGTCATGGGGCCAGGCACGGTGTCTCACACCTGTAATCCCAGCACCTGGGAAGGCAAAAGCAGGTGGACCATCTGAGGTCAGGAGTTCGAGACCAGCCTGGCCAACATGATACAACCTCATCTCTACTAAATACAAAATATTAGTTGGGTGTGGTGGTGCATGCTTGTAATTCCAGCTACTTGGGAGGCTGAGGTGGGAGAATCGCTTGAACCCAGGAGTCAGAGGTTGCAGTGAGCCGAGATCATACTACTACACTCCAGCCTGGGGAACAAGAGCAAAAATATGTCTCATTAAAAATAATAATAATAATAAAATAAAATAAAATAAAGAGTCATAATGATATTACAAAGCCACATTTAGGAAAGTGTAGTAATATGTTTGGGGCACAGGTGTCTGTTCCCTAGGTCTATTGGTGAGCTATGTTGCTATTTAATAATTAGGTCAAATTATTTGTTCTCTAACCTAATCCAAGTCAACCATCCTGAGGAAACACAAAACTTGTTACAAGATGAGCTAGAGGGAATGTGAATGTCTCATTCTTTGCTACTACCAAAAAAATCTGAAAGTAAACTACCTACTGAAATGTAGTCAGCAGTGTCATTCTGTTACCTGGATGGGGTTGCAAGCCTCTTTTTAAAAAAACATTTGAGGTGCTGTATTTTGACGTTTTTCTTCCATATATACTTTATTTTAAAAGACATTGCCTATCAAATTATGTTTTAGTTAAGATTGATCATAATTTTTCTGCCAAGTGATTTAACAAATTAATATGCCTTTTCATTTTTGTTAATCAATATCATACATATTGTCAAGCAGTGCTTCCAACCAACACAAGATGAGCAGGGTTACCATGTCGAGTTAGAAAGGGAAATCACATTTATTGATAGCTTATGCATCCAGTTAATGTTTTTATTTAAAAATATTTTTTATAAGTTATTTCAACCTCAACACACTCCCCTCTAATCAAATAACAGCTATAGCTTTCTATAAACTGTCCTCAGGTGAAGGGCACATACAACCTAGAATAAAGAAGTGTTCTGCTGGTTATAAAAGATGCTGGCAATAATCTTTTATTTCTTTTCTAAAATTTCCTAGAAGAACAAAATGTTAACAACTCTTAATCCTAGATGACAGGATGACCTGGGCATCTGACATCCACCACTATCCACCAGGACTGTGCACAGGCCAGGGTCATTCGATGGATTGCTGGTGCCAGGCTGTTGATACATTCAAATGCTTACTTTTACTTTCTTGAAATGTTTTCATTTCTCTGAATAAAAAAGTCATTGTATATCTTTGTCTTTCAAAATAGATATTTTAATGTCTATACTAGAACAGTATCATAAAAGCCAAGACCTTTACTTGCAAGAGCCAGGAACTTAAGAGAAAGGTTTTTGGGTGGCTCCCAACACTGAGCTTTAAGTTACAAGGAGATTTAAGTTTGGAAGCCTGAGCTTAAACTCATTTTGAAAAGTAGGGATGGTCGGGCACAGTTGCTCACACCTGTAGTCTCAACATTTGGGAGGCTGAGGTGAACAGCCTGCTTGAGCCCAGGAGTTTGAGACCAGCCTGGGCAACATGGCAAAACCCTAACTCTCCAAAAATACAAAAATTAGCCAGGTGTGGTGGCGTGTGCCCAGCTATTCGGGAAGTTGAGGTGGGAGGATCACCTGAACCCCAGAGGTTGAGATTTTAGCGAGCTGTGATCACACCACTGCACTCCAGCCCAGGTGACAGAGTGATACCCTATCTTTAAAAAAAGAAAAAGAAAAGAAAGATGACCATGTAATTTACTATCCAAACCAGGTCATTTTGAGAGTGAAGCCTGCGTTACTGTTAATTACATGCAGACAATAGTTATAAACCATGACCACCACAGGCAAAACCCGAACACATGATCACCTTAACTCTAAACCATAAAGTATAGAGAAAGTAGAATATAATGTAAAGCTACTTCCTGTCAGGCAGGTGGAAAATAAAATTGTTCCGTACTGAAAGAGAAGAGGAGAGTAACGTAGTTTAGACTCATATGAGAGGTCCGCTCAGGGCACCTCCTGCTCCCATTACTACACTGGATTCAAAACTCTGGAAGAAGGGATTAGAAACCTGAGATAAACTGAAAATCAAAATGAAACAATGACACAGCAATGTTTAGGCAGAGATGGACTGAGAATCATTCATTCAATTCAGCAATGTCTTTTAAAGCAGCTACTAATGTAACAAAGCACAGATGCTTCTCAACTTATGATGGGGGTATGTCCTGAAAAATCCATCACAGATTGAAAATACCAAGAGTCAAAAATGCACTTAATAAACCTAACCTACTGAACATCACAGCTCAGCTGAGCCTACCCTAAATGTGCTCAGAACACTTTTGGTACAGTATTTAGTAAATTACATGAGCTATTCAGCACTTTATTATAAAACAGACATTGTGTTAGATTATTTGGCCCAGCATTGCAAGAGAGTATCACATCACATATTGCTAGCCTGGGAAAAGATCCAAATGCAAAATTTGAAGTATGGTTTCCACTGAATATGTATCACTTTCACACCATCATAAAGCTGAAAAATCGTAAGTCGAACCAGAGTAAGTCGGGGACCATTGGTACTGTAAGAGAACAAAATCTTAAAATCCTTGCCCATGAAATCTCTCAAGGAAACTCTGTCACCCCTCCCTCACTCTGTCCCCTCCATGGAGAAGATCCAGAAGTCTCCACAGGCTCTAGAGGGAACTTGGATTAGAGAACCAGCCTCCCTGCCAGGAGATCCCCACTGCTTGCAGGAGGGGCCCCTGAGGCAGAGGCTATTGGCAGAGGTCGAAGGGAAAAATAGCTGGAGCTGTAGAAGCCTCAGTGCTCTTGGAGAAGGTTTTCTCCTTGCAGAAGACCCAGTGCCCTTGAGAACTCAGTGAAGGGCTGGTTTAGCAAGGGGGGACTCTGAGCAGTGACCAGTCCATGATTTCACTATCCATGGACACAGTGAGGACCCGAGGGACCGTAGGCCAGAGGTTCCCTCTCCGCCTCCAGCTTAACACACTTTCCACTGTATTCAGTGAATGAGGAGGGGAATGAGGGGGCCCTAAAAGACTGTGTGTTTATCTAAAAGAGTAACTGGAAAGTGACTTGGAAAAGCAACTCAGAAGAGCCTGTGGTTGGTTTTAAACCAGAAGAGACTACATTCTTCGAATGGGAGAGTTTAAGTTTGTTTGTGTCAGATTTTAATTTCTAACCGAACAGAAACAGGTGCTTATGAGCAAGGTGAATGTAGTTATAGACAAGGAAAGAATATTACTTTTCTGCCTTCTTTCATGGTACTGGTAAAGCTAGCCTTGCTAAGGAAACTGTCTGGCCCTGTGCTAGATGAGGTACAGGCATCACCTCCTTAAATCCAGGTTTCAACTCTGTTGGGTCTTTGTGCGGATGAGTAGAGATAACTTCTGCAAAGTGCTCTCAGGAGGCTTGCTTTACATCTCATCTTACAGATGAGGAAACCGATGCTAAGAAAAGGGACTTGCCCGGTTTTAACAGGTAACAATATGTAGCATTGAAAATTTCATATAAGGTACACTCACTTTCAATCCAACATAGCAATAATGAATGGATCTTCATTCATTCATTCACTTGTTATGTGACTCAGGCTATGCTATGCGCTAAAAGCAAATATAATCGTGGCTTCACAGAATTTGCCATCAAGGGCAAGCTTGAGCCAAGAAAACATAATTATGATGATTATGCTGTAGTATGATAAGTTACATGATAGAGAAAGCAGAGGGGTCATGAAGGACCCAGAAGGGGTGCCTTTGCCAGCCCTGAGGAGCGAAGGGAAGACCTGTGGGAGGAAGAGGCTTCTAAGCTGACATGGGAAGTAGAGGAGAGGGAAGCTAAGTAAGGGAAGGAAGGAGAGGAAGGAGAAGAGAATTTCAGCGAGAGGGAACCACAGGAATGAAGGCCTAGAATTAAGAAAGTTTACTTGGGTAACTGGAAGTAGTTCACTAAGACTAGCATTTAATAATAATACAGCTGAAAATGACTAGGCCTACTTATAGGATAGCATACACCAAGAGGCCTGTGAAAGAGCCAGAGAGACAGAAGAATTTTGCAGGACTACAAAAGGCCAGGAAGACAACATTTCAAGAAGGAAGTGGTCATTGTGTCTAGTGCTGCCCAGAGGTCAAGCTAGATACAGTCTGAGAAACAGTCACTAGATTCAGCAAGCGTTGGCAGGAAGAGTTTTCATGGTGTAATGGGGCACTAGCTGTCCCATGGTATGTACGGTGGTGAATGAGACTGAAGGAAGTGGAAACAGTCATTCAGATGACGCTTGCAACAAATTTTGTAGATAAAAAAGTAGAGAAATAAGACAGCATAGCTGGAAGGAAACATGAAGTCAGGAAAGAGATTTTTTTTTTTTTTTTTTTTTTAAGATAGACTTGGGTAGGGCCGGGCGCAGTGGCTCATACCTGTAATCCCAGCACTTTGGGAGGCTGAGGAGAGTGGATCACGAGGTCAGGAGTTTGAGACCAGCCTGACCAACATGGTGAAACCCCATCTCTACTAAAAATACAAAAATTAGCTGGGGCAGTGGCATGCGCCTATAATCCCAGCTACTCAGGAGGCTGAGACAGGAAAACCACTTGAACCTGGGAGGTGGAGGTCGCAGTGAGCCAAGATTGCACCACTGCACTCCAGCCTGGGCAACAGAGTAAGAATCTGTCTCAAGCAAACAAACAAAAAAGATAGACTTGGGTATGTGTAAATGTTGATCTGATCAGAAAAGACCAGTTGAGCAGCAGGAATTGAAGTTCGAGAAAAGAGTCTAATTGACAAAATGTTGCACCCAGGAAGGTAGACGAAATATGATGAGGAGCAAAAAGAAGGACTATGTGTGAAAGCAGGGAAGTTTCTCATTTCAGGCAGGAACCTGAAAGTCTGTCTGACATTAGCTGGAGAAGATGGTAGGGCCTAGGAGAGGTAGGCGTTGTTTTTACTTATTTAGTTAGGATCTGGGGCAAGGAATTTTACTTATTTACTATACACCATGCTCTTTGCTCAGGACTTTACAAAACATTAGCCCAATTTATTTTCACAACGCTGATCCACAGATAATATCACTCCACTTTCCGCAGGAAGAAATTAAAGCTTAGAGAAGTGGAATACATGGCCCAATTACACAACCAGCAAGAGCAAGGCCAAGATTCCCAGCCAGGTCCGTGTGACTCCAAAGCAAGATCTCTCCTGATGTGTGTGCAGACAGAAAGGAAAGGGCATTGAAAATGGAAGATTAAAAGAAGCAAAAGAATAGTATTTGCTGAAGAGAAATTTTAGAGGAGAGGGACCAAGAAAAAGTGAAAGAACTTCTTTTCCTTAAGGACAAAGGCAAAGAAAAAAAGAGAGAGGTAGAGGAAGATAGAGAAAAACAGCCAGGAAAGGGACATATTTGAGATATGTCAAGTGGGACAGCCTTAATCTTTGTTATTAATTTGGGATAAGGTCACTGTGAATGTGGGCTGCACCTATGTGCTAGGTTTTGGGGCTATGGCACAAACAAATGAGATAAAGTCACCACCTCATTGAATTTAGAGGCTAGTCTAGTGTAACCAACATTAAGTGATAATTTAAAATAATCAATTGAGTAATTATAAATGCAGAGTGGGCTATAGTGGGGAAGTCTAAGAGAGTGGGAAGGGTTTGGAACAGCGACCTTGGAAAAGTAAATAAGAATGTGATTAAAAAAAAAAAAAAAACAGTCAAACAATTGTAAAGGCTTAGACTTAGATTCCTGGAGGAGTTACAGTGCATCAAAAAGGGAGCAAGAACTTTTAATTTGATGGTGCATCAATCATTCAAAGAGAGGACCCATCAGTTCCAGGCCAGCAGATGGTCCTTGAAGCTGGAGAATAGCAAGGATTTAGCAAGTGGCAATTGGGACATAGAGGAAGGGGAGAATGATAAGAAGAAAGTTAAAAAAAAAAGTTGAAGCCAGAGAAAGAATTTTAAAGTAACATCAGCAAGCATTGATAGCACACTTACTTTGGGCCCGGCACCATACCTAGTGGTTTATGAATCTTACAGTACTGGCTTCTCATAGCACATCTATAGCTTAGGTCCTGATATTTTCACCACTTTTTAGGAGAAAAGAACAAAGCTTAGAGAAGCTAAATAACTTCCCCAAGGTCACACAGTCAGTAAGTGGCAAGGATGCTAAACTGCAAAGCCAGCATTCTCATGCATGTAGAAAGTCTAGCCTCTAGCTCTGCGTGACAGTAGCCTGAGGGATGCCTGTGCCAGTGACCACTGAAGTGGAGGGAGAGGACCCCCACTGTAGGGCAAGACAAAGAGGTCACAAGTGACACCATAGATGGTGACATTTCCAGGTGGGGTGGAGAGAAACTGAGAAAAGTCACGGTGGAAGGCGGAGGGGTATCTGAGCATATGTCAACATAGAAACAGGGTGTACATGGGCAGGAGAGTTCAACCAAGTTACACCGTAAGCAGTTAAGGCTGACTCAGCGGGGCATGGAGATTTGGAGTTGGAGATGTGTGGTGAACTCATAGCCAGCTCTCATTACCTGGCAGCCTGCTGAGGCAGAAGCACCACACAGCTGGCAGCACCAGTTCTGACCAAAATCAACCCCATCATTAACTGTGTGACTTTGGACAACACACTCAACTTCACTAGGCCCCAGTATCCTCATCTGTAAACTGAAGGGGTTGAATATGATGAGCTTTCCCAGGTAGAGTTAGCACTCCGTTCCATGTCCTCATGGCAACTTAGATTAGCCTGTATCAGACATAGCTCTTAGCAGATTGATTTTCACAGTTCCACGATTCCATCTTTCTCCTCGTCAATGTCAATGTCAATGTCATCACTGAGTTCTGTGCTGCCCAGTTTATATACATTAACTCAATCCTTACATCATCGCTCCTAAGCAGACAGAGGCTCTGGAGTCATACAGCCTGGGTTTGAATTCTGCATGACCTTGGAAAAGTGCCTTAACATCTCCAAGCCCTTGTGTTCTCATCTCTAAACTGGGAATAATGAACAATGTCAGAATCTACTGAATTGGGCTGTTATAAGGATCAAATGAGGCAAGCCATGTAAAAGTGCCTAGTAGTTCATTATAAGCAGTCAATAAGTGTTAGCTCTTAGCAAAGTGTGTTTTATAAATAAGGAAAGTGAGACATGGAGAGTTAGTCTGTAGTCACTTGACCAGTAAAAGGTGAGAAGTGGATTTGCACACACATGTGCGTGACTTCATAGCCACCCTCCTCTCTCCTCTGGTGATGGCTGGCAGGCCTCCAAAGGAGGGATAGACAGTAAGCCCAAATCAGGCAAACACATCACACACATACTATGGCCCAGCAAGTGTACCATTTGGCTCACAGACCTAGAGATTCTCCAGCAAAAGGACACCTGCTGTCACCTTTTCTGTGGCGAGAACTGAGGCCATTATGTGCCACCAATAACTTGGAACCTGCCTAAAGTCTCTTCTCTCCCACAGCACTGATGGCCCAGTGGAGTGGCTTTTTCATGTAAAAAGAGCTGAAGTGTGAGCAGAAAGGCATCCTTTCCAACCATGTCCAGGGGATGCTGTAATGAAGAACAGCTGAGTGGCCTTGCAAAGATGCTATGTTCTCTCAGGCAGCCTCAGCCCAAAATGTGATGGCCTGCATTTTCAGGGCAGGCTCAGAAAAAGTGAGAGGAAAACCGAAAGAAACTTGAAAGTTGCCTGGAATTTCAAGGGAAGTGCTTGAGAGATGGGAAAGGAAGGGAGAATGGCCCTGCCCTCATGGGCCCTTCCTGGGAGGGTCTGGACCTGAGATGCAACAGAGAACAGATTGTGGAAAGATGCCCCAATAGACACAGATCACAAAGGCTTGTGCAGACTGCACCTGCCCTCACCCCTCCTCCTCTGCTCACTCACTTTGTATGCCCACCCCTCTCAGCCCCAATCTCCCCCAACCCTTTTTATATTCCCAGAGCCTGCACTGAACAAAGAGATATTTTAGTCTGAACAATGGAAGGGAGAAGGTGGTAGAGGGCACTGCTGCAGGAGCCCCTCCTCTTGCCTGGAGCAGATGGTAGCAGCGGGCCTCTGTAGACAGACCACTTGTTTCCCCACCCACCCACCTGGCCCACCTTTCCTGCTTATGTGACCAAGCAAACAAATCCAAGCACAACTGTAAAATCCTAGCCTATTGCATAGAATAGAGCCAGCTCCACACTGTTTCTCCCCTTCCATCTACCTCCCACCTCCTCCCAGCAAGCTTTTCATCTGCTCCTTTCCCTGACTCCTCAGCATCTTTCCCTGCCCCCTCTCCCTGTTCTCCTGTTCTCTTTCCTTTTTGTCCTCTTCCTCTATCTTTCCCCTTTCCCTCCACCGGGACCCTCCTACTTGTCCATGAACTGCAGTTGGTTCCAAACACAGGATGCTGGTTTATTTCTGAAAGGCTCATTTGTGTCTCCCAGCATCTCTCAGGGTGACATGCTTTGCATTAGCTGTGTTTCCTCTACCGGGGCCCCATGTACCCCAGACCCTGCTCCCTCCCCAAGCCCAGGCAACTGGAGTGCCCCCCCAGTTTCCCCCAACAGACCTCAGGTAGTTGGAAAGAGTGACTACTCTTTGACCCCTGAATTCTGGGATTCTGTCCTGGCTCTAATCCATACCAGCTAAGTGTGAGCTTGGGCAAGAGACTTAACCTCTCTGTGCCTCAGTTCTCTCACTTGTAAGATGCAGGTCCTAACAGCATCTACTCCATGGGGTTATGGGATGCGGTAAGTTCATACGTGTAAACAACATGCAGGCCTGACACATAGACAGTGATTGCTCAATCCAGGTTAGTGACTATTATTCCTGTACTTCAGTGGCTTAAGGAGTCATCACACAGAACATAATATACCCAATACAAAACAATCCTGAGTAACTGAAAGGCAAGGAGGTGGCGAACAGTTTGGGAAAATGGGAAGAGAAATGACAGAAGGACCTGCTGTTTTGTCATTTCATTTTTATTTCACTTTGGTTTTCTTTGTATGACCCTTCAAGAAGTCAAGGGTGCTAAGAAAATTGTAATTTTTTGAGATTGATACACATCTAATGACAGAAAGGGAAAGACCTGTGTCCAGAATTCTTGGAACAGTGAGCAGAATATTGGCATCCACCTGAGCATCCACAGAACCTCCAAGAACATGCCGCGGCTGTACATGCTGCCTGCGGCTGACTTTCTCCCTCTAGTTATTTGATGGAGGATGCTTACATAAGAAAGGAATCTGGGTCACTATGAATGAGCAGTGCAGCTGGTACAGCAGGGAGTGGAGCGTAGGTGACAGTTCAAGGCCCAGGAGCCCTGATGTAGCTGGCATCAGGGTGGGCTTGAACCTAGCTCAGTTCCCAGGCTTGGAAAAATACAAGAGCACAACAACAATTTATTTTAAGTTCTCTGTTTATGAAAAATGCTGTCCCAAAAACCAGAGTCCTCTTGTATCCCCGAACAACTGGAGAAAATAAGCTGGTGAATGTGTTCCAAGACCAGATAGAGGAGAAGAATGGAAATTACATTCCTAAACTCCAGGATACATATACTAATAGTGATGCCAAAACTTCTTTGATCCAGAAACAAATCACTGCTTTGAAATTCGTGATGAGAATAGCATCAGGATCAGAGCTTTTCTTTTGCAAAATCTGTGAAATAAATGCTTTTAAACAAATAACTGGAGGTGGCCACAGTGGTTTGTACCTGTAATTCCAAATATTCAGGAGGCCAAGGCAGGAGAATCTCTTGAGCCCAGGAGTTCAGGGCTGCAGTGAGCTATGATCATGCTACTGCACTGCACTCTAACCTGGGCAACAGAGCAAGTCTCTAAAAAATTCTAAAAATAACTGGGGCTAAGTAAGATTTATGTAGAGAGATTACGTAGAGAACAAACTATTTCCAGTTGTGACATTTTATTGGCAACCATTTGATATGCTAATTATACTTCAGTAGTGTGATTAACGTAATATTCTTTAATGATCTCTACTTCATTAGTATATACATAGCAAGGTGATATATTATAGTTGTATTAGGACTTGAAGATTCTTAAAGTCTTTGCACCAGAAAGGACATGAGAGAGCCTATGATCAAACCCTACACCAGACATAAAAATGGTGAGCTCTGAGATTGCATGACTTCTTATTCCTAGGATGTGATAGCAGAAGAGTAAGGAGAGCCTGGGTTTACAACTCCTATTCCAACGTTCTTTCCTATTTTATCAAGGAGAAGCTGAATTAAGTAAACAGAAAATCCAGGTGGAGCCTGTATCTGCAACTATTATAAGAAATCAGCAAGAAATTTCCATTAAGGGGTAGACAAAAGAATTGCGCCCCTAACAGGGTGAAGGTTTAGCATTCACAAAGGAATCCTTTAATACAGGAGAAGTATTATAAAACCTCATGTAGCCGGGCACAGTGGCTCATGCTTATAATCTTGGCACTTTGGGAGGCAGAGGCGGGCAAATCGCGAGGTCAGGAGTTGAGCCTGACCAACATGGCGAAACCCCGTCTCTACTAAAAATGCAAAAATTAGCCAGGTGTGGTGGTGGGCGCCTGTAATCCCAGCTACTCAGGAGGCTGAGGCCGGAGAATCGCTTGAACCTGTGAGGTGGAGGTTGCAGTGAGCCAAGATCATGCCACTGCACTCCAGCTTGGGCGACAGAGTGAGACTCCGTATCCCATCCCCCAAAAAACCCCCATGAACACCAGTCCATAGTCTAAAAGATTTTGAAAATCAAGTATCCAGAAATATTGGTCTAGTTAGTTTGATATAGAAATATTGCAGGGACTCACACACACACAAAAGGGAATATATCAAATTTACCTTCTGGGCTTTTAAAAACTACATCCTCAATGGAATTCCCGCACATGCATGGGGAGGTTTGAAGAGGGGCTGCCAAAAGCTCATGAGGCAAAGGGGACGAGTATTATGGGATTCAAAGAAGTCCTACTGGCAATTCTAATTCTACCTCCAATCCACAAACTCAAGCTGCCCGTGGGATCAAGAAGCTGACACCATCTCTGGCACATAAGAGGCATGAAATGCATGTTTTCTCAATGAATTTAATATTATGTTAGAGCAAAAATAATTAGAATAGCTATTTTTTATTGACTGCCTCTATGGAGAAGTCATCATGCTTAGCATTTCAGAACCATGATCACACTGAACTCTCACAACTGTACAAGGTAAGTCTCATCATTCCCCTTCTACAGATGAGGAAAGTGAGGTTCACAGAGGTTAAGTAATCTGAATATGGTCACATTGTTGGTAAGTGACAGAATAGGTTAGAAGCCTGTCCAGTTGCTTTCATTCAGACTTTTCTCAACAGACTTTTAATAGTTGCCTAATATATTCCAGGCATTCCTTCAATAAACACCAAATGTACCCACATTTCTGGGTCCAAGTGCAAACTACAACAATGTGAAGATGATGGCAAGGAAGCAGACGTTTATTTTCCACCCGTCTCTACTTCGCACATCTTTTTCTAGCTCTTATCCTCAATCTATCCAGAAAGCACACCTGCCATATTTGTTTGTTTACTGTGGAACCCTCCTCCCTACATATGTGGAAACTGGGATACACAATGCACCGCTAGGGACGCGCTGCCTGAGCACTTTGGAAAGCTTCCATACGAGATACAGTCTTTAGTGTGTTTCTTGGAAAGCACAGGCCACCTGCCCTGCCAGGATGCTCCAGATTCCTGGTTTTACTTATGTGCCTTTGAGAACAGGGCTTCTCAAGCTGAGATGTGCATAAACCTTCCTGGAGGGCTTACGGGAAAAAGATCCCCAGGCCCCAGCCCCAGGGATCCCGATTCAGTAGGTCTGAGAGGATCCCCAAATTTTTATTTCTCACAAGCTCCCAGCAGATGTTGGTGCCGCCTCCCTTGGATACCACTTGGAGTAACACTGTTCTAGAACGTTTTGGCTTGGAGAGGGATGTGGGGAGGGTTGTGCAGTGAACGGAAGCCTGACTGTTCAACTGTACATTCCTGAGCTACAGGCCATTTAGATGAATAATTTAAGAAATTTCATGAATTGATCATTTTAATGTTTATTTATTTGATTGTTTGGGGTCTTCTGCTTGGTTGCTGTGTGACCAGCTCCAGTCATCATATTTTTACATCTCAACCATTATCTCAAAAGGGGCTAGTTTTTAAAAACTAAAACTTTCTCTGTGGATCTCCTGTTCTCAGAGGTGGATAACAGCTCTGCAAATGCAGAAGAGCTTTTAACTGTACTATCCATTAACCCAGCATTCGCTGGGCCTGGTGGGATGGGTCAGGGAGAGCCTCTACGCTCTGTTGAAACAGTGAAACAAGGCTAAATAACAAGTAAATGACTGGGGTGAGGTGCTCATTCACTCAGGTGTGTGGTCACACATAAGAAGTGAGAGGGAAGGGGAGGGAACCCTGCCTTCACCTTCACCTTAAAACTGGAATAAGCCTAACTTTTTATGTCCAAAAAGTATCAAAGGACAGAGAGATGCAAGAAGGAAGGGAGAAAGAAGGGAAGGAAGGCAGGGAGGAAGGGAGGAAGGAAAGAAAGAGAGAGAGTGAAGGCAAGGAGGGAGCACCAACTCAGAGTTCAGGACTTAATGTCCCACTAAAAGCTAAACAAATAAAAAGCATTTGCATGAACCTCATGAGGAATAAAGAAGAATACACAGCATTTTGTGCCTGTTTCCCAGCGATCTGTCAGAAAAGATCTTCCACAAACGAGGAATCTTTTCTCTCTTGGGTATGAGCTGCAGAGCAGAAAGTCTCCTGAGTGTATACACATTCTCTCTCTCTCTCTGTCTCTCTCTCTCTCTCACACACACACACACACACACTCTTGGGGCCAGACTACATGCACAACTCATAGACATGAAGACTAATTGTTACTGGTGGACAGGAAAAAGATGCCAAATTAATGCACATTAGAAATCCTTCCCTACTTAATGAAGCCATCAGCAATTTCAATTTCATTGTTCGTTTGTTAGTGTTTGTGTGTTTTTAAGAGCACTTAGCTAGTGGTTACTTCCCGGACCTCCATGGGTACTTCTTCCACTTTGTATGGTGTTTGTAAGCAAATATAATTGGAAATAAAATGGCTCCAAACATTTGCCCTCCAGATTTTTTTAAATTCTAAGGTTTAAAAAATAGCAAAGTTGCTTTCTTTTGCTTGAGATTTCAGCCTATGAGGTGCTCAGTCAAGGAGAGGAGCAGCGTTTTAACACAGGCACCATAGCCCCTCTTCTGGTGCTGGAGCCATTTCAGCTCTGAAGCAGTATTTTACATAACCCTGCAGGCAGCGCTGAGTCAAACTACCTGCCAAAGGTGATTGGTTATTGCCCAGCCTCTCTGTTTGCTACAGAGAGCATCCTGGATCCAGCTTCTGACACCTCCTCCTACTCCAGATCCTTCATTATGTAGATGAGGAAACAGAATTTCTAAGAGACTGAGAGACTCCATCCTGATCATCCAGATATCCAGTAATAGCTGGGTCAAAATCGAGAACACAGATCTGACTACCAGACAATGCTCTTCACTTAATTGTCCAAAAGCATGTTCCCCAATTAAGCGGAAACCATTCTGTAAACCAAAAGCAGCCTCTACCCCCAGATCAGTTAGGTCTTCTAATATTGACAAGACGGAATTGAAGAGGAGCACTGATGTCAGGATTCTATTTGGCATCTTGAGGCCACCCAGCGTGCAGTCAGCACACTGCATTGTTTCCTGTGTTATTGGTATGCACGCCTGTTCGCTCAGAGGCTGCGTTCTTCACCAGAGATGGACCGTGCCTTGTTCATTATTGTGCTTCCCCTCCTCCAGCTGCTAACCATAGATTTTGCACATAATGAGCACTCGGTACATCTTTTTAAACATAAATGAGTGCCTAAAACACCCAACAGAACAGAGATGGCAAAGATGTACTATAGATTGAGAATGCGGGGGTAAAATAATCATCTGTATTTTCTGAAATAGAAACCTTAAGGGGGACAGCTGCCTACAAGTATAGAATTGCCAGGGAGTGGGTTCTAGACTCATGTACTTTTTTTTTGGAGCCCAGTCATTCAGGGATTCTTCACTCTTCACTTCTTAGGACATGTTACTGTCTTAATTGCAAGCTCCACAAACCTCTGATCAACAGTCTCTCCTAAGAGACCTGCACACGTGCAATCCCTTTGGAAAAGCTCAATCAGCCCTAATTGAGTCACAATACCAACCCAAATTAATTAGACTTTCAGAAAGTTGTCAACATCCTTCAAGATAACCTGGGCTGACTACTCCATAGCCTTCACAGGGGAGTACATGCTCAAATTCTAAAAGCTTGAAATTCTACCAGTGACTCCTGAATAAAGACCCCTTTCTTTTCAAAGACATTCACTCCCCAGGCTTTTTACTTCTATACTAAACAGAAATATAAACAGAACATCAGACTCCGAGAAGGATCACAAAACTTCAAAGCTCAAAAAGCATATTTCTGCAGTAGTTTTACAAAGAAGCAATCTGGTGTCAGCTTGTTGCTTTGTTTTTTAAGAAACAGGGTCTCACTCTGTCACCCAGGCTGGAGTACAGTGGTGTGATCATAGATCACTGCAGCCTCGACCTCCTGGGCTTTAGCAATCCTCCTGCCTCAGCCTCCCGAGTAGCTAGGACTGCAGGCATTCACCATCACACTCCACTAATTTTTTATTTTAGTAGAGATAGGGTCACTATGTTTCCCAAGCTGGCCCTGAACTCCTAAGCTCAAGTGATCCTGCCACCTCAGCCTCCTAGGTAGCTGGGACTATAGGCACCTGCCACCACATCCAGATAATTTGTTATGATTATTACTTTTTTAGAGATGGGGTGTTGCCATGTTGCCCAGGCTGGCCTTGAACCCCTGGCTTCAAGTGATCCTCCTACTTCAGCCTCTAAAATGCTGGAATTGTAGGTCTGAGCAACTGTACCTGTCAGCTTGTAAATCCTTATCAGAGTCCCCATCTCAGAAAAGTGTCATTGCATTCCTGAAAACCAAAAGCATCCCTGACAGAAGCAGAACCAAGTGTCTTCAGATTTAAAAGTCATCAAATCAGACAAATAAAATTAAACTTCTTACATTTCTAGGTCTTGCTACTGCAGCAATCTAAATATACCCTAAGCTTCCTATCACTAATTTCAACACCATAAACTCTGACCATAATGGCTTAATATTAATAACTGGCAGCAAAATTTGTAATCTTATTCTCAAGGCACATTTATTTTGCATTTGATAAATAAAAGTATCATTAAAAAAAACCCCACCATATCCTTACAAAAGATTCTTAAGTAGAGAATCTTTAAGTAGAGAACCCGAAATCAACTAAAGGTGTCCTCTTATTAAATTTCTCATATTCAGTGACAGGTAGCAAGCATCTCCATCCCCATTTTAGAATGAGGAAACAGCCTCAGGGACTTGAACTAAGTGAGTCAGTTGTGAGGCTAAAATAGAAACCAAACTTCAAGATGACCTTGAATGAAATCCAGCCAGAAAAGAAGGCGAAAATTGGTAGTGACACTTGTTTAGCCTAATGTGACTCCAGAAAAAAAGTCAGAATAGCCTCATAAAAAAAAAATAGCATTACTGCAAATCCTAAATATTATTATACATTTGCCATTAACTTGGCAAATTCATCACATAAGCTTGCTGTTTGGGGTGTAGCCATAAGTTACATATGCTATATCTATGCTGTCTTATTTTCCTTCCTAAGTGCAATCCACAGAATACTAAAGTGACTATTTGTCTCACAAAACTGCTTGCTACAATATGTACTTATTCTTAGATTTTGCATTTCATTTTAAAATCTATTCAAACGTATTTATTAATCAGTGTATCCAGATCAGCAGCAT
The DNA here is from genome assembly GCF_000951045.1 of Mandrillus leucophaeus. Lineage (NCBI taxonomy): Eukaryota > Metazoa > Chordata > Mammalia > Primates > Cercopithecidae > Mandrillus > Mandrillus leucophaeus. Next base: position 215,213 of record NW_012105187.1, read on the forward strand.
GGTTGAAGGGAACTGCTCATCAAATTGAAAGCAAAATCACTTCTAAAGACATCTGAAGACTGAGAGTTTCTGTCAAGACCACCCAACTACTTAGTAACAACGCTGAGTCAAAATCAAGAATGCAGGTCTGACCCCCACTTTCACTTAATTGTACCAAACCATTTTCTCCAAGTAAGTGGAAACACTACTCCAAACTAAAAGCAGCCCTCTGTTCCCAGATCACTTAGGGCTTCTAGTGTCACTGCGACATATTTAAGAGGAACAGGAAATGTCTGTTTGAAGCCTTCTTTCTCTTCGCAAAACCCCTCCCTCTTCCTCACCCCTCCTCTGCCATCTCCAGGTATTAAATGCCACTAGTTTCAAAGGCCATTGAATGTGAACTTGCACATAATGAGAAAAAGCAAGAGATGAAAAGTTTGGCTGACATCAAATTGCCCTCTCCACACCACAATATGCACAACTATTTCTGCCTTCGTGGGAAACAAAAGGCATTACAGACGAGGAAGGGAAAAATGGAGGAGGAAGTATAGCAGAAATTGTATTCCAGTAAAATGTATACTCAGTAAGAAATTGAGGGGTAAAATGCAGCTGGGATAGCAAACCCTCAAAACAAAAAGCAGCAATAAAACTCAAAAACTGTCAACTCAAGTGAATAATAAAATGCACAAAATATTCATTTGACTGATGCATAGCCCAAGACTCTCCCATAATTTGGGGGGAGGCCATTCAATTCTGCAAATGAGATCTGGCTGGAACCTAGCTTCTCTCATTCCCAAATAAGCCCATCATTCCAAACCTCTAAGCTAAACTCTCTCTTGCTAAAACTGCTGAGAATACAAAGGCTTCTTGGGATCATACCTTGAACCCAGAAAACAGAAAAGAAGGCCCTCATCTCACTGCATTTAAATTATTCATTTTCTTTTCTATATGCTCCTCTAGGCAGGAGGCTCTGTGACAGCATGGCCCACAGAGGTCTGGAACACCTAGTACATACCTGGATCATCACAGGCCTTTGGTACATCTCTCACTAAATGGATGATTTGCCATGTCATGATATGACCTGAATTCTACTTACACTTATGAGAGAGAAGCACATCAAAGGAATCTGCCCACCTCGTAGCTTCTTCTGTGGATAATCTCCTAGAAAAAAAGAAACATCTGTCTTGAATGTTTCTGAAATAACCTCCTTGCCCTCAACAACCACTAAGATTTTCTCAAAAAAACAAATTGGAAAAATGTGGGGAGTGGATGGGGGGTGGCGGGTAGCAAATGAAATGAAGACTATACCTGGATTCCTGCAATTCTGTTGCTGTAAATTTGTACATTCTTAAGTAACTGATGAAAAAAAAAACCTCAAGACTGGAATCCAGTGAATTTTGTCTGTTGACTTGTAGTCTAAAGAACAAAGCTAAGTAAGTCCATGATTTAAAGGTGTCGAGGTAACAATGGAAAGAAACTGGTCTTAGAGTCAGAAAAGTTAGACTCAGCTCCTGACTCCATTCTTACTGTCACCTAAATGTCTGCACTCCTGAAATGGGGATAATGATGCCCATTACCTAGTTGTGTGAGGGTTACACAAGGTAACATCCATGACATTTAATACAGCACCAGCACAGAAGAGGTGCTGAATTCAGGTTACTTGAATCTAAGCATATTTTTAGAGTAAGTTTGAACATTTATTTCCAAATTGAGAGCTCAGATTGACAACTAAGTAGAACCCAGAAGTATCCTTTGCCACCCACAATTTTAAGAGTGATGGATGATACGGCTTTCTTAGGGAAAAAAAAGAGGATTCCCATTCTGAGATCACCAAGCTATACATTTTGAAAAGGAAAATAAACAATCCTTTCACTCATATCCAGTGATATAAAAGGAGCTGCCAAGAGACAGGATTTTTCCTGTGGCTCCTCTGGTCAGCAACTCACTAAAGAAGTGAGCTATATTACTCGCTGTATTACCCAGGGAATGGCACGTGGCCGTACTACTCACTTGAGAGCGCGGTTGGGTTTGTCTGGAAGAATAGCTGTGAAATCACTACACGAGTCTGACTTGTGAGACAGGCATCCCAGTCGAGTCCTCATCCCTTTGTTCCTGCAACAAGCACAGGGGCAGAAGGACGGGGAAACTCTCATGATCACAGCTGTCAGCTCTATACAGGGCCCCTGGAGCTGCTGCTACGGAAGCCAGCACTGCCCCCACCCTTCCCCAGGTGGTCTCTGAAGACTTCCTGAACAGGAAGAGAACACCTAGAGAATCAATAACTACCTGAACAGTCATAGGTACCCTACGTGGCCCCCTAGAGGCTTAATGCTTTTTAAAGCTGACACGGCAAGTTGATGGTAAATCAATGAAGGTCATTAGCTTGGAAGAATTTCTAAATTAGGATTCTCTGTAGGGAAAGAAAATACAGTGATAACAAAATAACAATCCACATTTTGCTTTTCCACAAGGAGGGCAAAGTAACAGCAGCAGCTCCTGATGGCAAAGACCCAGAAGGAGTACCCACACCAGGAGCAGAGGAATGTTTGCAAGGTGCAGGGTGCATATCAGAGTCTTAAGCACAAAGTAGGGGGCCTCAAGGCAGGTCAGTTCCAACTCAAGTTCTCCCCACTCATCCCACAAATCTAGCTATAGTCAACCCATAGGATTGATGCTTGCAGGGGGAGAAGAGTAATTGGTACAATCAGCAATTAAGAACCAATGTCCCCTTTGTCAGTTCTTATGCTTGCCTAACTAAGCTTATGTATTCCTACTTACATTTAGGCTTATCTCAATAAGTATAATTAAATTTTTAACATGTATGTTTACATTTCTCATATGTTTTATTTCCCAAAGGACCCATATAATGACATCGGGCACTCAAATAGTTATCTCTTATAACAGATCCAGTGAGAAGTTACTCTAATGTCTCTTTCTGACTCCCAACATTAGCCTCCGTTTACCAGTTTACTTTTTTTATATGTTTAACTTTTTTTTTAGAGACAAGGTCGTGCTATATTACCCAGGCTGGTCTCAAGCTCCTGACCTCAAGTGATCTTCCTGCCTCAGCCTCCTGAGTAGCCCAAGCCACCATGCCCAACTAGCCTCTGTTAACCTTTAATCAGAGGTTGACAAACTGTAGCCCTGAAAAGATGCCTGTCTATGTAAATAAAACTTTATTGGAACATGACAACACCATTTGTTTACAAATTGTCTAAAGCTGCTTTCAACTACAAGGGCAGAGCTGGGTTGTTGCAACACAGACCATACGGCCCACAAACCCGAAAATATTTACTCTCTAGCCCTTGACAGAATAAGTTTGCTGACCCCTGACCTTTAACTATGACAACTCCTTGTGTTGAGGGCAAAGGTAAGTGGGATGGGTTTAGTGTAATCAAATCAGGACTTAAGAGTGACTTAGAAAAAGGAACTGCCGCTTGCACGTTCGCAACAATTTGCCACAGAAATAGTCCTAGAAGATGCCATTCTGCATGTTGAAAAGGAGTCATTCTGGCCTAGCTTTCTTTCCTCTTTTTCCTAGGGGTGGGAAGAGACCTTAGAGGTCATCCAATTCAATCTCTTTTACTTTAAATGGATTTTCATCCCTGGTAATTGTCTTCGTTCACAGAAATTTTATCCAAGAAATGTCTGCTGGGATGGTATTATATTTGGCAGGGATGGACAGCATTTGTATTCCACAGCACGTCTCTGAAGAGCCTCCTAGGGCTGGAACATCCAAGTTCCCAGAAATATCCTCTCTCCTGCAAAAAATTGGGCCTGCACGTCCCCTGCTCCCACCTTGAATCTCAGCCAGGCTGCGTTGTAAAGCCATCCATTTCATGGCATTTCCAAACATTGGCTACTGCTATTCTCTCTCCTGCAACAGCGGGCATCTTATGTGTCCACTCGTGCTTGCAAATTGCAGGGTGTCTGACAGCACGCCATGCGAGCAGCTGATTAAGGGCCCTCGAGTCATCACATTCCATGAATTCAAGTAAAGGTCCTGCTCAGGCTGCCCCATAGGCCAAAGCCCAACTTTCAGTGAGTTGGTTCATTCCTCGTGCCTCAGGATCATCAATCATAAAACACTCAGGTCACTGCCCTCAAAGAGCAATCAAGAGGACTTTTGAAAAATGGCAAATCCACGCAAGCCATTTAACAAGGTTTAGCAGGGGCCAGTGTAAAGGATGCTACTTGTTACCAAGACAACTGTGATTCTCCCAAATAGTTTGCAAAAATCTTCAACAAAATATTCTTTAGGACAAAATGGTTTTATTTTTCATCTTTCCAGCTCAGACCTCAATTATAACCTTCTCAGCTAGGTCTGAAATAATGAGGTTAGAAGTAGGAGTCAAAGGTTAAGGATACTTTTTAAAAAATAACGAGGCTTTCCCTTGTCTGTCTCTTTTCTACAGCCCCTATCCAAGTAACTCACAGAGATCCCTAAATGGTTCCATACAAGCTCATGCACAGTCCCTCATCCCACCCCATAAGTCACTGCCAAGCTGTCTCACCAGTCAATGGGAGGGCTTCAGCTAAGGCAGTTCCTGCTTGCAAGGCCACAACTTTGCAAGAGGCATACAGACAAGAACCGTGCAGTTCACACAGGAGGCCTATGGGGACAGATGCAATTAGACCACGCATGGGCTAAGGAGGCTTGGGCCAGGCTCAAATAGCAGAGGGGGTGACAAGGTGGAGAAAAGAGGAAAGGGTCAGGGGCAAGAAAACAGGCCATTGATTCATTACCTGCGTGGCATCAGTAAGGCCGCCATACAGGCATCCGCTTACGGTTAACCCTTGGGCTGGTTTGCAGGGACGTCAGGGCAGCAAATAAGACTGCGGGGCTCAGGAATTTACCCTTGCACGTCCTCTCACCTAAAATCAAAGAATCTGCTGTAAGAGGGGCCACCCTCTCTCATCTGACTGCGCTACATTTCCTCTCAGACAGGTTTCCGCCAGCGGAACACCTCCCCACACACATCCCCCCAGGCCCCACAAATGTCCACTTGTCCTTAGCGGGGGCGACAAACCAAGGATGGACAAGAACAAATTGTTGGTGGCTTCATGTTGTTGATTATTGGTTAGGAGTTCCTGATTCCCCAACCACTGGCCATCAAAAATAAAGTGGGACGTGTGCCTCAGGGGAGGCGTGGACCTCGCAAACCAAAAATTACTGTTCTCTTTCTCTTACTAAAGTGGGGCCCAAGTGACCAGCCAGCGGGGTTGGAGGAGGGGGTCAGTACTTGCTCCAAAATAATCTGATTGGATGCTGCTCTGATTCTCGCCTCCCTCCAAGGGCACCTGTCCCAGGTGGGAGTGCGTGGAGACTCGGGAAAGTGGGAGTGGGAGGGAGGTTGGAGGAACTCCAAAAGAGGCTTGTCAGGCACCGTCGCCACACAGGCTTGCTCCTCTGCAGGGATCACAGGTGCAGGCTGAAGAAATGAATATGCAAGTCACCCTTTCTCGCCCATATGGAGCCTACATGACCTTCCTCAGTGTGGGGACTGGCCTATTCTTGACACAAAGCAGGAAGGACATGAGTGTGGGGAGACAGGGGTCATTGAGGTTGAAAGCTGATTGACTCACAGTCTTCCTCTCCTGAGGGTCCCATTCTCAGTGCTTCAAACCCTTTGTTCCTGCAGAAGACCTCTGATAGGAAGAAACACGTGAGGAGAGCAGCCTATCCATAAAGGGCTCCCCTGGGGAACTCTGACACCAAACATAGAACCCATTTTAAAAGAAACCTAATTTAGATAGATAAGACTCCTATGTCAGCTACACCATTTAAATTATTTTTATATTACCGTGACTATTTCACAAGCACTTTTTAAAAATAGCTTCTTTAATAATACTACAATTAATAAAATTAAAAGATTGCTTTGTGAAAACTAGAAAAAATAATTAGTTAGACTGTGTATGAGGGCCCATCGTCATGGATTGTGTTCCCTGGCTGCAGGGACATTTCCTTAATCTTTCTCCTAACCAGGCTTACACCTAGACCCCAGGAGTCATGAAGTCAAAGCTTTTGCAGCTGTGACGGTCCCTAGAAGTCATGTTTGGGGCACCTAGGCCTCTTGCTGTGGGATATGGCCTCAGGGGAAGGGGAAATCCATGCAAGGACCTTTATTATCCTAGAGCCAAGTGGAACCAGAGACGACTACCCACCTACATTGCAGGCAAGGTCATTTGGGGCAGGGGTTCACCCAGCCTTCTGTCCCCACCTTGTCTCTCTTCCCATCCCACTGCCAGCCCACACTAGCTTGCCCATGCTGTTCAGATGCCTGTCTCTCTCCTTCAAATCCTTCAAATCCAGCACTGCCCGAATTGCTGCTCAGACCCTCCACTACCCATTTGATGCGCTCAGTCACAGATGCCAGTAAATAAGAATCAGCAGGACACTCTGACCCAGCTGCCTTGCCCATCCCAGCACCTCAGGGCTTTTATTCCATTTGGCCCTGGACTTCTGAGAGTTAGAAGTTACCCAAAGCCCAGGAAGTTCAATGCTGTGATTGCCCACACAGTGCATGTGCCCTCATAGATGGACATCAAGTCACAGGTGCGTCTGGGGCAGACAGGACGAGACATAATGGGAAGAGGGGATACTCAAGAAAAAACAAAGGTTAAAAGCAAAGAGCAAAGATTTATAAAGAGGGGGAGAGAAACTAGAGCCTCTGCGGGAAGAAAGCAATCAATATGCATGAAGAGGCAAGTTAATTAAATATGGATAATGCAATCGGTGCACACAGACACCCCGGAGAAGAAAGAGAAAAGCAAAGGCAATACTCACTGTCTTTGGCCAGTCCTCATGGCCTGAGGGTCTTTGCCAACTGGGTGGTCAGAGAGGCTGCGGGTTAAGGCGCTCTGGGGAAAAAGTAGATCTTTCTTTTAGCAGTCAAATCCTCGGTGAGTGAAGGGCATGTGTGCATGAACACATAGGCGCACACACACACATATACACACACAGGCATGCACAACACACCTCCCACCACTTGAGCCAGGCAGCAAGCGGCCCCGCTGAAAGCTCTTCTCTCTGCTTGTCACATCCAGTAAATACTGAAGCAGCCTACACCCAGCGGGCGGCGGCTCAGCTCCCGGGCACGGTCTGCACGCCCATCCTCATTGGCAGGATGCAGAAGGTGCCCCTGAGCCGAGCTCAGCCTCACTAACCTGAAGCTCCTCTGGTTGCAGCTCAGGGAGAAGTCCCCACAGCCCACAGCTGCCTCCCTCTGCACCCAGAGGCTGTGCGGGGGGCAGCAAAGAATAGGTATTAACTCTTTCCAGTCACCAGTGAGCTGAAAATCAAGTGTCCAGGGGGCCCTCTTCTAATGAGCCCTGCTGCTGGCTGAAGGTTGGCTGCTGCACTGGCAGTGGAGAGCGTAAAGATCTTGCCCCAGACAGCTGCTGACAGCAGGAGCCACTCCAAATCAAATCTCCTAATGAGTCAGGAGGAGGGGGGCTGTCTTGCTGGGTGTGATGTGATGTGATAAATGCAGAGAGCAAGAAAGCTACAGGGCAGGTCACACATCTAAATTCCACCCCCTTTCTCCAAATTTCTATTGTGCTGCACTACCAAGCCAAACCACACAGCCCTGAACTCGCCCTCTCTGCCACATCTCAGCTGTGCCCCTTACTCTACAGAGGCATTTCTCCCCCAGCTCATCTCCACTCCCACCCTAACCAGCACCAACCACACCACTCCCCACTTCTTAATGAGAAATTTCCACCTCCTCTGCCTTCCCAAACATGCATATTTCCAACTCTATGCTCCTGCCTCTCACCTGGTTTTTCCTACAGTAGAAACTCACCTCTCTCCCTCATCCATCACCTAGCAACTTCCCCCTACTTGCATTTGTTATGGAATGAGACTTTTTCCTTTGTTCTGCCCGATCTGCACATGATCCCTATTTTTCTGTCTTTTCCATTTTTTTTTTTCTTCCAAACCTCCTTACCCACATGGGTCTTCACACTGCCTTCTTCAGTTCCAGAAGGAGGACTCTCTTCCTGCTTGCCCTAGTGTAGTGGGTCTCCAAGCATGGTCCCTGGACCAGCAGCGTCAGCATCACCTGAGAAGTATCAGAAATGCAAATGTTCAGGCCCCACCCCTAGACCTACAGAATCAGAAACTCTGGGGACAGTAATCAGCCTTCCAGGTGACTCTGATGCATGCTAAAGTTTGCAAACCGCTGCCCTGGGAGAAAGCTTGTCTTCTCATTATGCTCTAGGTCCCTAAGGCTGAGTCTATACTCCCTCTCAGGAACTAGCTCTAAAGACACATAGCCTTAGCTGCAAACCATTTCTGAAACCCAGAAGGCAGCAGAAATCTCAACAGAAAGTGATGGCTTTATAATAATGGAAATGAATTCCATTTTTTCATCCTTTTTAAATGTATAAAGCATTTTCATGTATTGTCACTCAACAATCCTATGCCATCGTCACAGAGGGTAGTATTATTATTCCCATGTTACAGACGAAAAAACCGAGGCCAGAAAAGGTGATGTACCTTTATCAAAGTGACGCAACGTGCCAGAGGAGGCACAAGGACCAGAAATTAAGCTTTATGACTCTAACAGCAGAGCTCTTTCCACTATATCATACCAGGACCCAGTCTTTCTGGGCAGATCTATTGGTGCATAACCTGAATTCTCTCAGTGAAATGATTCTGCCGCAACTACTCACTGCCTGATGATAAGATGAAATAAAAATTCTGATGCTGCCTCCACAGTGACTCATTGTCTCTTTCTGATATCGTCCACAGTGCCCCTCTATTAAAGAAAGGGAACTTTGTGTTATAAAATGAGAGGCAAAAGAAAAGTTTCTCATTTCTTATTACCCCTTTCTTGAACCCTGTTGCTAATTGGGGTTTAGAACTTCAGCAGAAAGAGAACCCTTCATTTCTGGACATTTTCTTGGTACACTGCACCATAAGAAACTGGTACACAGATAAACTGATGAATAAAAGCCCATTGATAAGCACTCCCCTAATTCAAGATATGTTTCTAGAATAAGGTGAATCCACATAGCTAATGTTTAATGAGCAGTTAGTATGTGCCAGACACTATGCCAAACATTGCTTTGAGTTATCGATTTAATTTTCAGAACAAATTTGCAAAGCCAACATCTTTATCACCCCTCTTTTACAGATGGAGAAACAGAGACACGTCATTTAAAAGTGGCAGAGCTAGTATCTAGCACCAAACCTGATGCTTCCAGCCTCTGCTCTGCTCCTCACTTTAACACAAACGTAGTGCCATCATAGGACACTTCCTACCAGCACTAAAACAGTAGAACAAAGGTCTCCTCCAAATCTCTTACTGCCCAGGCCACTATCCAGGGGGTAAAGGCCCCGAGGAAAGAGAGCAGGGCTGCAAATGGGCCTGAGTCACAAGTGGAAGCCAATCAATATTAACCAGGCATCAGAATCTTCAATTAGCCTTTGGAGAAATAATATAGTCATAGGAAGTCAATAAGTCCAATGTTTAAAAAGAGCTATAGTAAACAAGAAAAAATGTAAAAGAAGTAACAGGAATATAAAGAGCAGAAGGAAAAAAAGTGTGTGGACATGAATAATACAAGGAAACAGAACATTAAAACTAGTCCAAACTTTCTTTTTTTTTCCTAACCAAAACACTCCTAAATGCCAAGGAGTAATCACAGAGGACCACAGTTTGAGAAGCACAGACCTAGCGCAGGCCCCTCTCCCAAGAGGACACCAGCATAATCTTCCAAAGAGGCCAGTGCATAATTTCAAGGAGAATTAAGCTGAACCTAAAGTTAAGCATTCTAGCATTGTCTTCTTTCCTGAAATAAATAAACAGAAAAGGCAAGCAGGGTTAAGTGCTCGTGAGAAAGGAATTCATCACCTTGGACTCTGTAGTCCCCAGGCTTAGAGCTCTGCCCCAGGAATGTAGAGCTCTGGGTTCTTTTCCGGCTACTGCTCCTGACTTGCTAGGTGGAGTTGGCACAGGACATCTCAACTGGCCACAACTCACATCTCTTACAGGAACACAGTGATTGCAAGCCCCGCTCCTGCCTCTGGGCTGTCCTGCCCCCCTCTGCACTTCCCAGTCTATACTCACTTGCCTTGGGAAGCCCTGCCCTCTCCAGGCACCCACCACTCCTCTCCAGAATCAGTGCTTCAATCTTGCCTCTTCAGCTCTAGGCTGCTTTTCCAGAGGTTTGCTGGACAGCTCCTCACATCTTAGACCCTGCACGCTATACTGGCTCTAAATAGACCCTGCATGCTGTACTGTCTCTAAACAACTACCTTCCCACATCCTCCTTTCCTGCTGGGCTCCCTGTGTTTGCTTGTGACGTTACTCTGCCCAAGTCCCACAAGGGACCCTAACCGTAACCCTAACCCCAACAAGTACAGACATTTCTGGCTTCTTTTTCTCCATTCCCCTTCCTAAATTGGTTTTTAAATCTTGTCATATTTTTGAAATATTTCTCAACTTCATTCCCTCCCATCCATTGATGTTGACATATGAGAGGTTATTCAACCCCCAGCACCTGCACAACCCCTGCCCTCTCTTAAATAACTGATCTCCCTGCTGTTGTTTCTTTCTCTGTCCGCCCACAAACCTTGCCCACTACACTACTGCTGGAGTACCACTGAACAGATACCATAAAGTGGATCATCTGTGCAATCATCTTTGATGGGCCCCAAATCTAATATCCAAATGACTCCTTGTCCTGCCTGACAATGAGTTTGTCCCGTTTGCCTATCCCAGTTTTCTATCCCACACATACGCATGATTCCTCTGCTGTCTCTTCTGCCCAGAATGTCCCCACCCTTGATCTGCTTGTTAACTCTCAGCTTCTTCCCTAAACCTATTACCTCAAGCAAAAATTCTCCTTTCCAAACCTTTTTCAGAATTCTCCCAATCAGAAGGAACCCCCTCCATCCCAATAGCACCACCCTGCTGTAAGGCTCTCTGACAGCCCACATCACAGGCATAGTTTATTCTTGAGATTTATGTTTTATGATCTTCTCAATTGACTGTGTGCTCCAAAAAGACAGACTCTTTTACTTACTGCCCTTACTATTAATTCTCATTGCCTTGCAGAGAGCAGGTGTTGAGTAAATGTCGGCTTAATTTGATTTCGAGTTCATGAAAAAAATCTGAAAAATCACAAGGATTCTTTATGGCAGAAACACATTAGACTTCTGCAGCCTTCTGGTCAAGACTGAAGTCAACAGAATGCTAATGACACCCAGGGTCAGCTGCACAGGTACGTAAGGCATTTGCAAACTAACCCAATAGCCGGGTCAGAGCAGGGTGGAATTCATCAAGAGCAGAAGGAGCACCTGGCATTGTCACACAGGCCATGAGAATGTAATTAAATTGAAGATAAAGGGAGCTTAAATCTGCAATATAATATTTTAAAAAGCCACGAGAGTGGAAGAGGAGGTTTATTGCCAAATGCCCCTGTGTGTTTATCTAACCAACATACCACCTAGGATAATACCGCATTTAAAGCTTTTAATAAAACAGTCATTTGGATATTAGATTTGAATTCTGGTCAGCATGCTAAAGCTCTTCCGTAAATCTTTTAAAAGCAATTTCCACCTCATAGCTTCCTAGTAACAGTAGAAACATGAATCAACATATGCTGCATTGATTTAGGGTTTCCATGGAGACCGGAAGGACACAGGGAAGGGCAGGACAGAAGGAGGCCACTTGGCCCAAAATTCTACTTTAAAAAATGCATCTCGATCTCATTCCTCTGAGCATTAGCAGCCTCATTTCCTGTTCATCAGTTCAAGCATCCACATATTTAATTTGTAATAATGCTGCTCAGCTCCTCATAAGGAACATCAGAGGGGACATGGAGAAAAGTCAGCAGTTAAAGCTGTGTGCCCATGAGGTTTGCAAAGAAAACCAAGAAGTACAGGATTTGGAATCAGAAGAAAGGGCCTTTGGTACTAACTCTGCTATTAACTAGCTCCATGACACTAACTACTTCTACTAGCTCTGTGATCACCAACTAACATCACCAAGACATTTCAACTTCAATTTCCTCATCTGTAAAACACAAATTAACACACCTGCCCAGTCTATTTTTCAGGGTGATTATATGCAAAGAAATGAGAAAGTGTGTGGGGGAAATGCTCCGTAAATTCCAGTACATCACACCCTATTATTATATTTGAAGATGATTTTGGCTTCCCTTTAAATGGGATTTTGCCAGTGAGCAAGGAGATGAAAAAAAAAGAGATTCCTGATTTACTGCAGAGTAGACTGACTGGAAAAGAAAGTGTGGTGGATTTGACAGCCCTGAGCTTCAACCTCAACTCCATAATTTTCCAGATTAAGGGCAGATCCAGAATTGTGAGCAAACTACTCGCCCTCTCTGAGTATCATTTTTATCGTGGGTAAAATGAAGATAATAACAATAGCAATGTCATAGTCTTGTTATAAGGATTGAATTAGATAATGTAATGGAGTCTTCACCACAATTCTTGACAAATGTCAAATAGCTGTTCTGTGTGAGCCACTTTTATCATTATTCGTAGTCTTTTCAACTATATTTTATCATCTGTAAAATGGGAATTAAATTTCCTGGTACTTCCTCATTTTACGTAGAGGATTACTTAGATGTCTGTTCAGCTATTTAATAAGCTGTTTGGGGAAAGGTGCTATATAAATAGAATGTCATTATTTAAAGATTCATTTTTTGCCACCTGCTCACCAAGGTGAGACAAAAATGTATAAGATAGCACATCTGTAATGATTCTCGAGCTGCTCAGTGGCTGGGGGTTACGTAAGTCTCTGTTACCTTTCTCATTTCCTTTTGTTCCTCTTGAGCATTCATTGTCTCCTCACTGCTCACTGCAGGGTTTTCCTCTTGCCAGCCTCTTTTCTTTATTCACTATCTTTATACTCCCCCTTCTAAGTGTGTCTAGAAAGAAATTTCAAAGTTAAATTTTGGAGGCTTTGGTATCTAACCCTGCAATTCTTCCTTATGTCTCCTAAAATGAAATGGTATAGCAACAGCAAGGAAAATGAAACAAAATCAGGAGACGTTAGAGGATTACACAGTGCTCCCTCGCAGACAATGGCCATCGGGGTTAAAAATAAAGCTTAAGAAACACCTCAGCCAAATATAATACATGGACTTTGTGTTGAACCCTGATTCAAATGTAAAATTTTAAAAATAATTCAGTGCAGTTGAGAAAATCTAAACACTGATTGGATATTTAATGGTATTAAGATATTATTGTTAATTTTTAGTGCAATTTTGATATTGAGGTTTTTTTAAGAGACCTTATCTTTTAGAGGTATACTCTGAAATATTATAGTTGAAATGGTATGCTATCAGTGAACTACTTCAACATCATCTTGGGTGGGAGGCTGGGTGGTAGGTACTACCACCCAGGGACTCACTGTTCTGTTCTCCTGACTTGTGTATATTTGAAATTGTGCCTAGAATGTGTAGCTTTGGTAAAATAAGCCAGTAAAGTGCAACAATACTGAAATACAGAAGGAGGAGACTATTTGAATGGAACTTGATTTTCTGTACATTTTCCACTGTAAGTTTTTCTCACCTTGAATAAATCCATTTTAAGAAAAATCTATTATTTTATGCCTAAGGGGCAGGCGCTAAAATTCACAGAGGTTTAGAGTGGGTATAGCTCCTAGACATCACCTACAGAGACTAAACTTTGAAGACTTTGTCCAATGTCGCATTTCTTAGAGGCATGGCCAGGACTCCGACTCAGAGTTCCTGGGTGGAATCCAGCCACATCCTTTATTCCCACTGCTGAGCTGCCTATCTACACATGCAGAATCCAGGGCCATATCTTAACACTGGACAAGGAGACAAATGATGGCCTGTTTGCTCACCTCCCCAGCCTTTCTCTGTTCCTACTATGATAGCAACCTTAAACACTGAACTCAGGTTTTAAAAATGACCTTTATAGTGAACAACTAGTTTCTGTGAGGGCAGCTGAAGGGCAAGAAGGTAGAGTGGAGAGAGAGAGCTCATGCAACACACACAACTCTTCACACCCTCACGACCTGATCTCCTTGTCCCATCAAGATCATCAAAGCCTCGGGTATGAAATACCTGGACCTCGTTTTGCTTCCTAACCCTTACTAATCTATCCATGTTACACACACTCTGACCCACTTCCAGCTGCTCTCAAATATGTCTATGTAAGGAGAATCCTTCCTCCTGTGGCCTTCTGCTTATCCTTTCCCATGGACCCTGCTTTATGAACTCTCTATCTTTATTTTCTCTTTCTCACATGTTATTCTGCACTTAACAATAACAATGTTCATCTCTTCTATTAAAAAAAAATTTCCTTTGGGAAACACATTGGACGTTTCTCCTTTTATCAGCAAAACTGCTTGAAAGAGTCTCCTCTGCTTCCTCACTTCCTATCCCTCCTAGCTTCTTTTGCCATTTGGCTTCCATTCCCACCACTGCCCTAAAACACAGCTTCCATACTGTGAGGTCCAGTGGAAATGTTCCAGTACTTGTCTTTATGAACCTCTTTGCTGCCTTTGCCATGGTGGCCATTCATTTTTTGTACCCTCTCCTTTGACTTCCCAACATTACATTCCCCTGGCTGCCCGTCCCCTTGGTCTCCTTTGCTGGCTCCTCCTACTCCTCCACTGTCCACTCCATAAACACCGTTATTTTCCTTCCTCTCTAATCTTAGCTTCCTGCTCCTCTCACTTTGCCTGCTACTTGGGCAATCTCATCCTTGCCCATAGTCCTAACTACATTGGGTATATTGACCATTTCTAAATATTTTTCTCCAACTCTAGCCCCTATCCCAACATGTAGACACCAATAGCTCCCAGTCATGTAGACTCAGATAGCCCTTGGGTTGCCGAACGTACCCCTCAGATATCCTACAGGCCCAACAACTGCAAGTATATCTAAATAATGGACACATCATATTTCCATCTTTTCTTGGCCCATTTTATCTGCCACCCTCACCACGCCCACCTCCCACCCCACCCGCACCCCCTACACACACATACAAACCTTGGCTTCCTCTGGAATTGCTGATCTCAGTTTCTGGCACCACCATCTACTGAGTAACTCAAGCCAGAAATAGGAAAGTAATTACAGGCAACTCCCTTTCTCTCATCTCCTGTCGACAACCAATTACCAAATCATACTGATTAAATCTTTCATAGTTTTCAAATCTGTCTCCTTCCCTCCATCCCCGCTACCACTGCTCTGGCTCATGTCCTCATGGTCCTGGTTCGTGTCCTCACAGTCTCTGGTCTCCATGAGACAGCCTATTTTCTTAAATTCAGCTCCAATCTGCAGCCATAATCTCCTGGTTAGTCACAAACATGACTGCATTTCCTTCTCCTCAAAATCTTTAAGCCCTTCTACTCTAGGGGTAAAGTTCCAGCTTAAGAAGGATCCTGACACACAAACTCCCCAAGGTCTGGCTACCTTGAGAGTCACCTACCACTCGCCTGGCTTGTCCTTCAGGCCCCAACAACTCTACACTCTCCGCAATCATGAGCACACATCACAGGGTTCCATGGCTTTGGGCCTCCTTTGTTTCATTTCCTCTGCCTTAAGCTGCACTTCAGGATGACTCCTCCAAAAGCCTCACCTGAACACCTAAGTTCAGGAAGTGCCCTCTGTGCTCCTATGGCTTCCAGGCACACTTCTCTATGTCAGCACCTGGCATAGCTAGGTACCTGCAACTGTCTTCCCCTAACCAGACCCTAAGTTCATCAAGGGCAGGGAGCATGGGTTCATTCATTCATTCACTCATTTAGTCATCTGACTAACATTTAAGTGTCTCCTATGTGCCAAGCAAGGTCCCAGGCATGGGTACATTATATTCCCTATGTACATTGCCTAGGTAAAAAAATGTATTTTTCATCTCTACACCTCCAAAATGTAGCACAGTCCCTGGCAACAGGAAAAGGCTCAGTTAATGTATGTTGAACTGACATAAGCCCCCCAGCAGGTAGGTGAGGAAACTATGTTTGGTGTAGGATGCTGGCCAACAGAGACAGTGTGGAGTCAGTGTGGCACAGACTCCAGGGTCAGCAACAAGGGTTCAAGCTCCAACTCTGCCCTGTATGGCAGGTTCTCCTTGGCTTAGGACCTTGCCTTCTCATCTCTGAAATCAGAATTACTAAGGCAATGCCCACTTCCTGTGTTACTGCAAGAATTCAGTGAAATATATAAGTAAACATTGGATGTAAATCACTTAGGCTTACAAAAACATTAAGTCACAGGGAGAACATCAGAGTTAGAGAAGGCAGAAGCCCCACACCCAGTGGGGAGAAGTGTGGAAGCTGCATGGATGGGACAGCAGGGCCAAAGGTGGAGAAGCAGAGGGATGTAGTTTTCAAAGCCATGGAGCTGAGAGGCAAGCATGAAGCCCTGCCACAGCTGAAATGTGGCTTTCCCTCCTATCTCTCAGTGCCAGGGTGCTGGTTATCAATCTCTTCCCCTTCTCAGATAGTAACAAAAGCTTTACCGTTTGCCATCAGAGTCTACAGCTGTGGGCAGAGAGCAGCTTCAGCACTCTCCCCCTCCTCTGAATATAAAATAAGCTCTTTCTAATCCTCCATTTTTAATGACTTCAGGCAATGGCTTTCATGTCCTCCCTCCCAGCTCCATTCTAGCCAGACACCTAGAATCACACAGCAAGGAGAATCCACAGCCATCAGACCCAGGAGTGGGGTTCAGCCACAGCAACAGCAGCAGGGAATAGTGGAGTGGAGCCTGGGACTCTGGGAACAGTTCTCCCACTGGTATCTGCTCCGAAATTCAGAGAACTGAGAACTGAGAGCACTCAGTGAGATGCCTTGCTTGCGGGCATGTGCTGGTGCACGTTAATGTCTGTGCTGGGGGCGGGAGGAGGGACGAGGGCTGTGTGGGTGGGTGCACTGTGATGCACAGAGATGCTGAGCAAATTCCCCCTGACACTTTTCCTTGAGAGACAAGGCCCTGGGAGGAATCTACCTTAAGTCACTTAGCTTTTCCAAGACCCTCTTCCTTCTAGAACCTTTTACAGATGAATTCAAAAGCCTTTGGGAAATTCCATACAGAGAACATTGACAAATTCCATGCAGAGAACACTGGCAAAGGTTCTGATGATGCTGCTGATGTTTCTTGGACAGTAAAAAATACCTCCAGGCACAGAGGGGAAGCAAGGAAGCATTTCTGACATCTCTAGAAATGTAGTGTTTGGACAAAGAAGAAACCAGAAAGCACAGACAGCCTGGAATAGAATGGACAGGAAAATTGTTCTAAGCCATAAAGTCATTACATGTAACAAAACTTACATTTGTATAGCACAGTCACAAGTTGGTGTTGTGCTATACAAATGTGAGTTTTGTTACTTATAATCACAAGTCACAAGTTGGAGTTGGGATTGAGAAAGGAAGATGGAGAACAAAAAGGACATTTGAGGCTTAGCACCTGCTAACTAGGAAGAACAGGCAAATTTCTGCACCCTTGCTCCTGGCAAGTGTGGCGGGTTTAAAGGTTCTGAAGAATCTGTTAGAGAGTAAATGGGGATGCTGATACAAGGACAGGTGCTTTCACTTCTTTGGCTAAACGTCATCGAGTTTTTTTTTTACCCCCCTTGAGCCTCAATTTGTTCTAGGAAGTTGGGAGAATTAAACAGCATCATGTAGGGCAAGCACCTAGTAAAGTTGTTCAGCACATCTTGACCACTGCAAGCTATCATTCCTTTCAGCTGATTCTCACAAGCTCCTTTGAAAGTGAGCCAGGCACTTGTTATCGCTCTCATTTTACAGATGAAGCTGCTCAGTGGCCCTGAGTGGAGGGCCTAGGGTAATTCACTTAATGGTCCTAGGAAGACTTAAACCCAGGACCTCCAGTATTTTTTCCACCCCAACTCTGCCTATTCAGCTCATGCTGCTGCTGACCCATGGCTGAGATCCACACTTGGAGGGGTTTTCTTAACAGAAAGATGAGGGTTTGGCTCAGCTGTCTATCCACATTCTTGCCCTGTCCTCTAAGAGCCCCTAGCAGTAGTGGCATGGCTGTTGTGACTAAGGAACCGTGTTCTCCAGGTCAGAGTTCACTGACCCATGGGAGAAAGACCTTCACCTAACTGGCATGTTTCATTCACCTGGACAAAGAATAAAAGCAAGTTTTCAGATCCCCTTGTGTGTTAGAAACTATGTGGAAAAAATTTTTAAACAAAGAAGAAGCTAAAAGGAGGTGATACCCAAGGGAGGCTTACCTTAGCCTGGCCATGGTGAGATGTGAGCCACACTACACGCTCTACTCCCCACTCACTCATCAACTTTCCAATATAACACACACTTCTTTCAGGAAACCTGCTCTAAGAATTGGGGGAGAGCAAACAGTTAATAAAGACTAGTTTACAGGAGTGAACGCTCACCGGACTCTCATTCTCAAAATAATAATGGCCATCATCAGCGTAATACCATGTTGCATGTTCAGAGCTTTTAACTGTAAACAAGCACTACTATGATCTCATGAATACAGTTATCTCACTCCCACTTGCCAGCACCTCCTCCATTTTCCAGGAAAACTCTAAAGTTCTTCAACTCTACAGGAACATATAATCCAGAATTAACCCAGACTTCAGGATGGGGTAAGCTTGCCTTCATTATTTCATTAGATTGTAAGCACCCCAAGGTCAGGACCTACAAACACTTGCAAGCCAGGTTCTCAGTATGTAGTTCAACAATAGGTTGATATTGAGTCACCACTCTATCACAGAAAGAGAAGAGCAACTCTCATCCCAGTGATCAAAAAAAAAAAAAAGTCACTAACTAGACAGTGCTGAGAAGGACCCATTTATCTGATGCCATGGATTCTTCAGTCCCTGTAGCAGGTAACTGTGCCCTCAACTCACTGCTTAGAAATTGGTGACCTCCGATTTTAATCTCCCTCCAACTCATTGTGATTGTGAGTTCTTCTGCATCGGAATGTGTCACCAACGCTAGTCACCAGCAATAGGAAAGACCTGCACATGTACTGGAAACAAAACAGATTCTGCGTGCAGCCAGACTGCTGTGCAAGCAACCCATTTAAGACAACAGCAGAAAAAGACATGAATGAAACTAAAAATAAAGAGACAGTGTTATCGTCCAGATATCAACCTACAATATTTTCAGAGCCCCCTAAGGGAGCTGAGAGAAGAAACAGGATCACCTTTGAACAGAAAGTAGGTTTTAGGGGACCTGAGGAGTTGGGGTTGAGGAAGGAGGATGGAGAACAAAAAGGACATTTGAGGCTTAGCACCTGCTAACTGGGAAGAACACATATTTCTACACCCTTGCTCCTGGCAGGGGTGGCGGGCTTAATAGCTCTGAGGAGTCAGAGAGTAAATGGGGACAACGACAGGAGGCCAGAACCTTTTCTGCCCTGCAATGTCCTGCACCTCTCAGCAAGACTTATAGCCCGGGCTGACCTGCCCAGGGACCCACTCAGGCCCTGCTGGAAGCAGCTGCTCTCTCTTACCTGCCTGGCGGTGGGCAGCGCAGCTGGGAAGGTGTGGCTGGTGCGGTCCCCAGCTGGGCATGGTTCGGTGAGGCCCTGAGTGACAGTCAGCCACCTCCTCCTGGCACCTGGGAGAGGGTGGCAGAGGGCGGCCCACTTCACCCAGCGCCCCTAGAATAGCGGCTGCAACATGCTGCTCCCGCCGGCTCCGCTCCTCTCCAGGCTCTGCATCTCATGAAAAGGGAAAGAGCGAGTGAGCGGCAGGGGAGGGGGTGGGGAAGTAGAGGGAGGGGAGAGGGGCACTCTGACAGATGATGCGCACTGCCACGCAGAGTCGGGGGAGGACCACAGGCTCCAGCAGGATGGCACTGCCTGTGTGGCTCTCCCGCTCCCAGCTCACTCACGGGCAGCTGCCTCCGAGGGGCTGGTGGCTCTCCAGAATTCAGGGAGAGGCAGAGCTCAGAGGGGATGGCAGAGGGGGAAGTGAAGGAGGGAGAAGATCACCTGGGACACAAGGAAGTGAAGCAGGGTAACTGGCTTGTGGGAGAAAAGGTAACCTGCTTTTGCTCAAAAACATTCCAGGGTGAAAGTGGTTGCTTTATGAGAGATGGTGAAGGGGGAAAGATAAAGCCCCATATTCCTAGTCTGGCTTCAAGGTTGTTGCTCTCCTTTCATAACCAACAAGGCCACTTTTGATTAGGATTTCATCAATGGCTAAGGCAATTTATATCACGCACAGCTCCAACTTTCTCAAAGAGGCAAAAAAAAAAAAAAAAAAGACATGAAAAAGTGTAATGCATGAAATGTTCTGTGTCATTTGTCACCTTCTGCTGCAAACAAGCCTGACTGTCCCCTCGACCACCTGCCCATCCTGTGGCCAGGGGGTCATGGTGTCAAGAACAGGAGCAAGAGGGAGCATCGTGGAGAAATGGAGAGAATGTGATGCTTCTATCTGTAAAGGTCCATTTGGAGAGTCAGGACAAAACCTCCAGGACAGCTTGGGCCAGAGCCCAGAGCAGCTTTGGAATGGAGAGGTGACCCTTCCCATGGATCCCACGGTCTCCTGGACCTGCCATGCATATGAGGCAGGTTCACTGCACAGGCCCGAGGCTTACAGTCACCAGCTCTATTTACAACCACAGCCAGAGAAAGAGGATGACAGGGAAGTAAATCAACAAACCATGGAAGACAGAGAAGACCAAAGGAAGCTGCAGCTGGGGAACTCTCCACAAGCACAGCTAATGAGGGGAAGAGCGATCTCAAGCAAGGGCCTTCTCTGGAGGAAGGGAACAGAAGGCAGAGGGACCACAGAACAAGACTGCCACAGGTCTCCAGGGAACCATCCTTCCCTGCTGTACTCTGGGTGTTCTCAGTCAAGCCTAACTCCAGAGGTCCTAACAAGTGCTGACCCACGAGATGACCCCTCAGGGGACAGGTCATCGTTTCACTGTTGCACCATTTCAGCAAAATCAGGCCGATTCAGCAAACAACTCTTGGGAACCTAGTATGTGCTGTGGGGGATGCCATGACGACTAAGACCTCCTTGTCATGTCTTAGGTGACCTAGTGGAGGAGAGAGAGATTTAAATAGCTGACTCCAATGCATGGAGAAGTGAGTTAAGTACTCACAGAGCTCTGCGGAAATGCTGGGGGAGCACCGAGGAAGAGGGACTAAGTCCAACTGGGAAGTCGGGGAAATCCCCTCAGAGGAGGCATCCTCTGGACACAACCTGCACCCTGACAGTTACATGTGGATTTCGACAAGCAGGGTTGACTGAGCTAGAGAATGCAAGGCTGAGGAACAGCCTGGGCAATGGCATGGAGTCTAGAGGTACCTGGTATGTTTGGGAAACAGTGAGTGTTCTTTCCAGGGAGGCAAGAGAAAAAAGTAGAGTGTGATAGGATGCCATAGTGGTGAATGCAATGTAAAGGGTCCATTGGGACCAGAGGGTAAAAACTTTAAACAAAGAAGTGTTGATCAAATGTATTTTTTGTATCATCAGATCTGTGTTTTGAGAAGATTCTAAGTGGAGAGGGATTGTAGGCAAGTGAAGCCCATCAAAACTTATTATAAATTCCTAGGTGAAAGAAGATGAGAGCCAAAAAAAAGACAATGGGCTTGAGAGGAAAGGACAAGATACAGAGATTTGGGGAGACTGAATTAGCATGACGTGATCCTCTGTGAAGGATAGGGTGAGCTCAGAATGGAGGGCTTGTGGATGGGAAGGAGCTGAGAATGATTCTACAATCCCATTTGAGAACTAGTTTTTAAGGCTAAGGGACCTAAGAGGAAGAGCAGACTTTGACCTGTAAATGAAAACTTACCGTGTGTTTGGCTGAGCTCTGCGGATAGGCCAGGGCAGAAGATGAAGAGGAGATGGAAATACAGCATTGGATCTTAGCAGAGAGGTAGGAGTTGGGAGCTCTCCACCTGAAGAAAACAGATGAGGGGAGTAAATGGAATCACCCAAGGACAGCAAGAGAAGAGGGGCCGAGGGCAGGACTTTGAGAAGTGACTACATTTACACGAGGAGCAGAGAAAGAGGAGCCGACCAAAGATACTGAGAAAAATCATCGGAGAGAAAGAGAGTAGGAGGACCAGAGGAATGAAGTGTCACAGGAGCCGGGAAAGATGAGCTTTTGAGAAGAGTCAAATACTGCAGAGAAGTTAATGTGGGTGAGAACTGAGATGAAAATGGCAAAATGAATTTTAGTCATAGGTGACCACTGGGAATGTGGCTTAGTGCAGTGGGCCTCAGACTTTAAGGAGCATGAGAATCCTCTAGCACACTTATTAAAATACAGATTTCTAGCTCCCACTCCCAGAGTTTCCAGTTCAACAGGTCTAGGGTGGGGTCTAGGAATTTGCATTTATTTTTTTCCTATTTTTTCCCCCAAAAGATGGGGTCTCACTATGTTGCCCAGGCTGGACTTAAACTCCTAGCCCCTCAAGGGATGCTTGGGCCTCAACCTCTGAAGAAGGTGGGACTACAGGCATGAGGGCTCCAGGAATTTGGATTTCTAACAACTTTCCAAAGATGCTAATGTTGCTGGTCTGGGTACTACACTTGACAACTATTGGCTTAGAGTATTGCTTCTCAGATTTTCAAATTATGGCACACACAGAAAATAATTTTTGTATGGAACACCAGAGTAAATGGAACCCAGGGCTCTGCCAGACTGCCCAAGGGCTGAGGGAAGAAATATCTCAGCACATGGCAGTGTACACTAAGCAGACAGGTTGGGGAGGTTTGGCTGAGAAGGATAAAAGGGGAAAAGGTCAAATACCAAAATATAAGTGGATCACTAGGCTGTCAAAGCAACAGAAATGGATTTTGCTTTCAAGAACAGGGACTCTCTTTCATCTTTGTACCTCCAGCACCAAGTAACTATCAAGCACATATGAGGACTCTATATTTGTTAGAATAAATTGAATTAAGAAGTTTGGCTGAGAAGGAAAAAAGGAGAAGTTGTTGCCTGCAGAAAATACAGAACCAACTGAACCAATACAGAAAATACAGAAATAAAGAAGAAAGAAACCCAAGTTTAAGAAGGCAGAAACATTTCTTTATCCATCCCTGGCCAAGGAACTTCACCATTCCTTAGTGAAGAGGGATTGGAAGGCATCTCAGACTACACGGATTTATGCTACATTTACACTGACTTGTGATAAACTGCATAGCCTTTAAACTGCATATGTCCCATTGTCTGGTAGAGGTAAGGCTTTAGAAACCTTCTGCCACTGTGCAAATCTCTTTATTCATTCACTTGCCAGTATTTAGTTAGAGTGTTTATTCTTAGGATAAGAAGATCTGAATATTCAGAGGAAGAGATTAAAGAGATTAAATGTATAAGAAATTTATACCACCTAACACCTTGTCTTGATTTTTATCTTTTATTGAAATGAATTCTCCCAATAAATTGTAAGCTCTCTGAGAGCAGAGGCTATAACTAATTCATCTTTTTTAGCCAGTGCCTGTGCAGTACCTGTTACTTAGTAGATAGTACACACACACACTTTCTCTCTTTCTCTCTCTCATCTTCGTTTTTAAGAAAGAAGGAACAAATGAAAGGGAGAAGAAAGATGAGGAGGAAGAGAGAGAAAAGAAGAAAAAGAGGCAAAGTGTTACATGTAATGGTCCCAGAAAATGTCCACACCCTAATCCTTGGAACCTGTGACTATGTTGTCTTACTTGGCAAAGGGACTTTGCAGATATGGTTAAGGTTAAAGACTTTGAGATGAAAATATTATCCTGGGTTATCTAGGCAGACTCAATCAAATCATATGAGTCCTTAAACATGGAAGAGGAAGACAGAAGAGTGAGTCAGAGATAAAGCCAAAGAAGGAGAGATTCAAAGTAGGAGAGGGATTCAACCCATGTTTGCTAGCTTTGAAATGGAGGAAGGCCAGCAGCCCAGGAATACAGTTGCCACTAGAAGCTAGAGACCACCCCAGCTGGAGTTCATCAAGGACACAGGACATCAGTTCTGTAATCACAAAGGATTGAATGCAGGGAAACAGAACCTCCCCTCTAGCCTCCAGAAGGGAATGCAGACCCAGTAACACTGATTTTAGCGCAATGAGCCCCCTATGTGAATTCCAACCTACAGAACTGTAAGATAATAAATCTGTGCTGTTTAAGTCACTGTGTCCGTGGTAATTTGTTGTGGTAGTAACCGAAAATTAACACAGAGGGGCTGTTCTTGGTTGTGGTAAAGACATGTCTTGCATTTCAACAGAAGCCAAAAGCAAAAAACAATATAGAGATATAGAAGACTGTTGAAAAACCAAAATCAGAAATTAGATGGCCTTTGCCTTTTAGTGAAATGTGAGATCTAAATCTCTCCCTAACAGCATCTCTCTCTCTCTCTCCCCCTCCGTCACTCTCTCTCCTGTGCGTGCGTGCGCGAGCATGCACACACACACACACACACAGACACACACACACACCCCCCCCCCGCCACAAGTGAATATCTGAGCTCAATCTTAAATAATTCATCAGGATCCCTTTCCTTC